>NC_041385.1:133886015-134000860 GCF_002162155.2 Triticum dicoccoides
CCGGGCACACTCCCCTCCCTCTGTCGAGGACGAAGACGACAGAGGAGGAGGCGGGCTGGGCCGCCTGCTGGCTGGGCCGGCCAGCTACTGCTGGGCTGCACAGGGAGGAGCCCCAGGTAAGCTTCTCCTTCTTTATTTATTTTTGTTTTTCTAATTTCTGTCATTTGTTTTGATTTAAATAAAATATTAAATCATTTTATTACCTTATGCCAATTTTTGCAGGAGCTAGATATATTATTCCAGAGCTTCCCAACAGGTGGCATAATTTTTGGACATATATTAATATATATAACTAATATATTTCCAATGCAAATAGTTATGCATTAATTCCAAATGCCCAAAATAAATACCTATGAGCTCTTAAAAATATTGGTTTGATTTTTATCTCTGTCCAATATTTTCAGAGAGCAACATGAGCATTTTCTTGGACCCTTTTGGAGAAATTTTTATTTGGGTCATTTTCAAAATGATTCTGATGGTTTCACAAATCTCCATTTCAGGTTTCTGGTGAAAGAGTAAACATGATGCAACACTCTAATGCATGACTAGCTAGGGTGTGACAGTTTACCATGTTGTGTGCTTCTTCTCAATAGTTCCCGTTTCATTGCGGTCGTGAGGATTCGTTCGTCTACGCTTGGTTCGGCTTCATCCGTTCATCTTCTTCATGGACTCGTTCTTCTTCCTTGCGGGATTTCAGGCAAGATGACCATTTCCCTGGATCTCACTACTATCATTGCTATGCTAGTTGCTTCGTTCTATCGCTATGCTGCGCTACCTATCACCTGTTTATCAAGCCTCCCTAATTGCCATGTCAGCCTCTAACCTCTTTCACCATTCCTAGAAAACCATTGTTTGGCTATGTTACCCTTTGCTCAGCCCTCTTATAGCGTTGCTAGTTGCAGGTGAAGTTGAAGATTGCTCCATGGTGGACAAGATTATGTTGGGATATCACAATATCTCTTATTTAATTAATGCATCTATATACTTGGTAAAGGGTGCAAGGCTCGGCCTTATGCCTGGTGTTTTGTTCCACTCTTGCCGCCCCTAGTTTCCGTCATACTGGTGTTATGTTCCCGGATTTTGCGTTCCTTACGCGGTTGGGTGATTTATGGGACCCCCTTGACAGTTTGCTTTGAATAAAACTCCTCCAGCAAGGCCCAACCTTGGTTTTACCATTTGCCTCACCTAGCCCTTTTTCCCTTGGGAGTCGCGCTCTCGAGGGTCATCTTTATTTTACCCCCCCGGGCCAGTGCTCCTCCGAGTGTTGGTCCAAACTAGAGCACCGTGCGGGACCATTCCTTGGCAACTTGGGTTACGTCAGTTCATGTACGCTTCGCTCATCCGTTGTGCCCTGAGAACGAGATATGTGCAGCTCCTATCGGGATTTGTCGGCACATCCGAGCGGCTTTGCTGGTCTTGTTTTATCATTGTCGAAATGTCTTGTAAACCGGGATTCCGAGTCTGATCGGGTCTTCCTGGGAGAAGGTATATCCTTCGTTGATCGCGAGAGCTTATCATGGGCTAAGTTGGGACACCCCTGCAGGGTATAATCTTTCGAAAGCCGTGCCTGCGGTTATAGGCAGATGGGAATTTGTTAATGTCCGGTTGTAGATAACTTGACACCAGATCCGAATTAAAACGCATCAACCGTGTGTGTAGCCGTGATGGCCTCTTTTCGGCGGAGTCCGGGAAGTGAACACGGTTTTTGGGTTATGTTTGAAGTAAGTAGGAGTTCAGGATCACTTCTTGATCATTGCTAGTTTCACGACCATTCCGCTTGCTCTCTTCTCGCTCTTATTTGTGTATGTTAGCCACCATATATGCTTAGTCGCTGCTGCAGCCTCACCACTTTACCCCTTCCTTTCCCTTTAAGCTTTGCTAGTCTTGATACCCATGGTAATGGGATTGCGAGTCCTCATGGCTCGCAGATTACTACAACAACAGTTGCAGGTACAGGTTTATGCGATGATCATGACGCGAGAGCGATGTTTGCTTGTGTTGGAGTTCTCCTTCTGCTTCTTCTTCGATCAGGGATAGGTTCCAGGTCGGCAGCCTGGGCTAGCAGGGTGGATGTCGTTTGAGTTTCTGTTTGTGTTTCATCCGTAGTCGGATGGTGCTCTTATGTAAGATGATGTTGTATTCGTGTGGCATTGTATGCCTCTTGTATGTATCCCCATCTATTATGTAATGTTGATGTAATGATATCAACCTTGCAAAAGCGTTTCAATATGCGGTTCTATCCTTGGTGGGACCTTCGAGTCTCTTTAGGATAGTATCGCATATTGGGCGTGACAAGTTGGTATCAGAGCCTCGACCGACCCTAGGGGCCCCCTTGATTGATCGTGTAGCTTGGCCGTTGTTGAGTCTAGAAGAAAACTGTTTTCAGAGTCTAGTTATATCGGAGAGTAGGAATTCTTTTTACTCCTTTGCCCCTTCGTCGCTCTGGTAAGGAATCTTGACGTAGGTGTTTTGAATTACTTCTCTCCCCTTTCAAATTTTTCTTTAGGATCACGCAGTTGGTTTTTTTCGATCGTGGGTTCTCCTCTCTTTTCATCTGGTGCATTTCTCGTCAAGTCGACTCGAGCCTCTTCTTTGTTGCCAAGTTCAATCCTCAGTTGTTTTCTTTTCCCACCCTCCCACCCTTTTTCTTCTCGAAGCCATAGTCCGTAATCGAGTATCCATCCTACTCGTGTGAAGTTTTTGCTCTCTCTCCTCAATGATTTCAACCGGTGTTTTCTCTTCAAGATATTCGTCGTTTCCCCTTCAAAGTTGCCTTTGTTTTCCTGCCCTTCCACCCTCTTCTTCCCGGAGCCTAAGGCTCTTTCGAACATCAATTTTCATTCATGTGGAGCCTCTTCAGTCTTTCGTCAATTGTTTCAACCGGTGAATTCTCGTCTCATTTGACATTCTTCATCCCTTTTCTTTTCTGGTGGATTCAATTCTAATTTTTGGTAGTGATTATATTCTTTTCCTCGGCTCAAGTGTTCTCCTTGCTCGTTCGCCTCTCGCCAATTTATCCTACCGGAGTGTTCAAGACATCTCAGGAGATTCGACTGTGTTCGAATTAATTCGAGGTTGTCACCTCATTCAAATATTTCAATTGTTCCGGTGCTTCATCTACCTGTTCATCATCCCTTTCCAATGGTGTTCTATTTTAGTGGGCCCTAACCCACAGGTCTTTTCCCAGGATCTTACCTGACTCTTCTAATTTCCCCAGAGTTATTCTCAATTCTTTTCATGTGTGACGTAAGAATGGATCCCATCAGTCAGATGCCTCTCCAAGATCGTTTTCAAATTCTTTTCATTGTTGGCTCAATACCTTCGTTTTTCATTCTCTCGGAGTACCTCAATAATTTTGGGTGGTGTTTCTCGTCGTCATTTGAAGATCGCAGAAGACTTGTCCTTTAAATCTTGTCCGTTCTCTCAAAGATTCGTGGTTCTAGCTTCATGGTATCCTATCGAATTATGCTATTTGTCAGATATTCCTTTTCTTACCCATCCGGAGTATGTCAGAAGTTCTTTTCCCGTTTCTTTTCACCGGAGGCCATCGTTCCAGAAGAATTCTTCGTCCTCAGTTTTCAGCTACTGTTATCCAAATTATCCTGGTGCTTTGTTCAAGTGTTCGTTAATCAGCTCATTATCTCTGTGTTGTTTTGCATCTAATCCCCTCTAACATATTTGTTCTTCAAATTCTTCCTGGTGATTCATTCTCTTTTATCAGTCATTTCCAAATTCTTACGGTGGTTCGTTCAACATTCTTTTTCCTTGATTATCATTTTAATCCATTCGTTCTTTCCAATTCTACCGGTGGTTCATGAAGACCTTCTCAAGTTTTGTGCTATCCCTTCTCAATCCTTTTCACGAAGAATAAGTAGTATGCAAAATCCATTGCTCGTCATCAATTTATTTTGATGAAGGATAAGCATACAATAAATCTTATTCTTATTTCACCCAAGTGAGTAATCCCTTTTCTTCAGAGTTTGTTCATGAGGAATAAATTCTAGCTCCAAGCGTTTTCATCTTTTCTTTTCCGGAGTTCAAATTTTCCTCGGTCATCTCGTCAGAACCTCCATATAAATCATTGCAAGGCTCATCTTATTCTGTCATCCTTCATTCTATCTCATCATCCTTTTGTCACCAGAGTTCTTCATGATTTAATTCACTCCTCGAGTGTTCATCTAGATTCTTGTTGGGGGAGTTCAAGTATCTTTTCTTCTCGCGTCTTGAAGTGCAATTAATTCTCTGTATTCTTTTGAATTGGAGTTTTGCATTTCTTTGTTCTTCTCAGATATTCAAATCCGTTCAATCCTTCCTTATAAGTTCTTTTCATTCAATTCTTTCAATTCTTCCGGAGGCATTGCAATGTTCATCTAGTCAAGTGACATCTCTTTGGGTGAAACTCTTGTTCTATTCCTTCCATTTTCAGCCGGAGTGCTGCTTAAATCTTTCAGTCTTATTCGTTTCTTATCTCGTTCTAACCGGAGTTGTTTCATAGCCTATCTGATTCCGTGAGCTTTTGATTCTCGTCATTCTCGTCGTTCCTCTTTTCTTCTCGAGTGCTCTCGATTCTTTGCTTCTTCTCTTGAGTTCTTGTTTCTCCTCATCCCGTTTTCTCTTTCGCCTCGGTCCTAAGATCTCGGGACGAGATCTCTTGTTAGTGGAGGAGTGTTGTAACACCCCGGATTTGATGCGCCAGGTGTCTGCCAGTTATTCGCCGTTGTTGCCATGTCATTTGCTTACGTGTTGCATATTACCATGTCATCATGTGCATTTCATTTTGCATACGTGTTCGTCTCATGCATCCGAGCATTTTCCCCGTTGTCCGTTTTGCAATCCGGCACTCCTGTGTCATCCGGCGTCCCCTTCTTGCCTCTATTCATGAGCGGGTGTTAAACTTTCTCGGAATGGCCCGAGTATTGGCAAGCGGCCTTGGTACACCACCGGTAGATCACCTGTCAAGTTTCGTGCCATTTGGAGGTCGTTTGATACTCCAACGGTTAATCGAGTAACCGTAAAAGCCCCTTTCATCTTGCAGCCCAACACCCTTCCAAAGTGGACCAAAACCCATCGAACTCCCTTCCATGCTCTCGGTCGTTCGATCACGATCGTGTTGGCGAAAACCTCTCCTCATTTGGACTCTCCTAACTCCCTCTAGCTATAAATATGCCTCCCCCTCCGAAACTCGCAGATGAAACCCTAGATCCATCCCTTCCGCGCCGCCGGACATGTCCGTCTGGCGACCGGACGTGTCCACCCCTCGCCCCCGCGCCAATCTGGAGCTGCCACGTGGCACGTTGCCGTCCTCCGCCGCCGCGGCCCGCGGAGCCCAGGGAGGGCCCGCGCGAGCCCGCGCCCCCGCCGCCGTCCGCCTCTGTCAGGACCCCGACTCGATGTCACATCGATCTAGCCGGTAACACCTCATATCACTTTGCGGCCTCACGCACGGTATCCCCACGGGTGTCGCCTTACCTTTGCCCGGGACCGTTTGCGCCTTTTGGCTCATGTATATGATAGTGTCGCTAGCATCCATATGATAAAGAGCCCGGGCTGACATGACTAGTCGTAAACCCAAAGTGGCACAGACTTACAGGGACAGGCATCCATGACCCAGCTTCGAACGTGTCGGTCATCAGCAAGTGGGTCCGGGCTGTAGCACTGGGCTAGCAGGACTCCGGTAAACCGGGCTGTAGTGGGCTAACAGGACTCCGGTAGTCAAAGCGTGACATTTCCCCGAAGGGACAGACACAGGAACGAAGAAGGACACATGCCGGCCAGCCTAAGTGTTCCAGAGCAGTAGCAAGCTACCATGGCTCAGCGGTAACACTAGGAGACATTTCCCGGTAAGAGAGGCTACTAAAGATAAACAACTAGATAGTCAGATCCCACACATACCAAGCATTTCAGTCATACACACAATATGCTCGATATGTGCAAATACAACGAAACATCACAACATGACTCTACGACACAAGTACTTTATTTAAGGCTCAGGGAGCCATACATAACATACACAAAGGTACGGGTCTCACGACCCAACATACAAATCATACAGTCATACAAACCAGTAGCGGAGGTAACTTGTCTGAGTACAGACAACTAGTAAAATAAAGGAGGCTTGGAAAGCCTAGCTATACTACGTGGTCCTTCACAAGCTCAGGGTCACCACCTGGGTCTTTAGCCTACTCGTTGATGTCAACGTCTACATAGAACCCATCAGAAGGGGTTGCAGCGTCTTCTGTAAAAATGTAGATTATAGCAACATGAGTACAAAGGTACTCAGCAAGACTTACATCAGATCCTACATACATGCTTAGTATCAAGAAGGGTTGGTGGAGTTATTGCAGCAAGCCAGCTTTGACTCTTGGCTAGGCTATCCTACGATACTCCAACTTGAAATGGCTTTGCGCACACGAGTCCACTACTCACCACTTCAATACACCACCGAGGATCCACCTCCGTCTTCCTACGGAAGAGCCATCCTCGGCACTCACTCTTATCTTGAGGCTTTTAGTAGTTTCCATTTACTTGTCTATGAACTGTATAGGCAACCAAGTAGTCCTTTACTGCGGACGCGGCTATTCGAATAGATCATGTTAACCCTGCAGGGGTGTACTCCTTCATACACGCTCCCACCACTTACCGTCGTTTACACGACATGTACTCGGCAACCTTCAAGCGGAAGCCCAACGTGGGTGTCGGCCACGACCTACCTAATCACCTAAGCCTCTAGTCCAGGTTTATCGCCTATCCAGGTTCCATCCGCAGGGAGTCCGGCCGAGGTTTCCCGTACGGCCCCGAACGATGTGAACAGGGTTCCCGAGATACCTAACGGGTATTCGGTACACCGTGCCACGTACCTACCGCATCACAGCCCACCCCTACGGTCAGCGTTGTCCACGGCCTCCAGTAGGCTACAAACACCAGAAACTACTTGCAACTCCTGGACGGAGAACGAGGGTGAATAAGAAGCCGAGAGGGTCCATTGGTTTCGGGCCCAATGCATGGTAGTAGTTGATTCTTAAATCACACATACAGATCTCAGTGCTTAAGGTCGGCTTCAATGAAACAACCCACCATGTACTCCTACATGGCCTCTCATCGATACCTTTACCAAATCATGTTCACCACACCACTCCCATTACCGACATAATCATTTCACTCTAGCCCATCACCCAGATGAACCAGACCTGACACGACTCTAAGCATAGCAGGCATAGCAAGGTAGGAACAACACATAAATAGGGCTCAATCAACTCCTACACATGCTAGTGGGGTTCATCTAGTTATTGTGGCAATGACAGGTCATGCAGAGGAAATGGGTTCAACTACCGTAGCACACAGCAGTTTGAATCGCGTTATCTTAATGCAGTAAAAGAGAGCAGGAGCGAGAACACGGGATTGTATCGATATGATCAAATGGTTGGTTGCTTGCCTGATGGTTCGATGCACTGATACGGTTCTTCGTTAGGGTAATCGCGGTACTCCTCGGAGGCAGAACCTGTCGCAAAGGACACCATACACAACCATCACCAAACAATGTGCAACAATATGATGCATGCATGAAACATAGCAATATGAGTGTGTTGGGCTAATGCAACTAAAACCAGAAGGGTTTGAACAAATTTGAATCAAGGATTCAAATTTCAAATTCAAATATGGCCTTTTAAAGTGCTTTTCCTTGTTCTGCTTGAAACATCAATTTAACTTGTTTGATCATGCATGAACATAGTACAGATGGATAGATTGGATTTTTCTGATCATTTTTCATATATAATTTGTCCAATTTGGAGTTACAGAATAAAAGTTATGAATTTTTGAAGTTTAAGTAATATTCTGGAATTTCCTGATTTAATTTAAATCCAGAAATATAATTATTGCGCCAGCATGACGTCAGCATGACGTCAGTGGTCAACTGCGGCTGGCTGAGGTCAAACCTGACGTGTGGGGCCCACACGTCAGTGACAGGGGGGGTTAAACAGGGTTAAATTAATCCTAATTACTAATTAGTGGCGCTGGGGCCCACTAGTCAGTGTCAGGGGGTTAACTAACAGTGGTTAGCGCTAATCCTAATTAGCTACAGGGCTGGGCCCACCTGTCAGGGACTCAGGGGGGTTCCTGCCGTGGTCAAAGTGGGTCAAACCCACCGGCGACGTGACGCCGGCGAGGCCCTAGACGGCGGCGCGATGCGGGATCGCGCTACAGGGCACGGGCGAGGCCGTTCTTGGGCTCGTTGGAGAGCTCTTGCTCCCGCGCGTCGAACGGTGGCCGTGGCTGGGCCTGGGGTGGCCGGAGTCGACGGCGGCGAGCTCGGCTGCGGCCGCCGGAGTTCGGGTGCGGTCGGAGTCGGCGTTGCAGGGGGTTTGGGGAGGCGTTGGTGCGTGCTGCGTGCTCCTAGTGAGGCGTGGAGCACGATAGTGTGCTCGGTTGGGCGCTACGGTGACCGTGGCCACGACGGCGACATCGCCGGCGGTGTGGAGCTCTCGGCCAAGGTGGGGCTAAGGCCTAGAGGTCGAAAGAGACCAGGGGAGAAGGGGGAAACGACTCGGGGGCTCACCGCGGTTGCAGTGGGCGTCGAAGCGGGCTCGGAGACGCGCTGGAGACGGCGAATTCGACGGCGATGATGGTCGGAGCCCGAAGAGGGGAACGGCGACGTGGCGGCGATGCAGGGCTTCCGGAGGCCCGTGGAGCGGTGGGAAGGAAGAGGGGGTTGTGGCGGAGCTTCTGAGCTAGTCGGGGGAGCGAGGGGTGGCCGGAGACGGCTGCTAAGGCGAACGGCGGCGACGGTGGTGTTCGGCCGTGAGAGAGAGAGCGAGGGAGAGGAGGGAAGAGCCGAGGGCGAGTGAGAGAGAGCAGGGGGGAGGCGTGGCGTCGTCCAGGGCATCGAGGCGAGGAGGGGAGGGCAGGCAGGCAGGGAGAGAGGTGGCGTGGCGCGGTGGCGCGCGCGCGCGCCGGCCACACTCCCCTCCCTCTGTCGGGACGAAGACGACAGAGGAGGGAGGCGGGCTGGGCCGCCTGCTGGCTGGGCCGGCCAGCTGGATGGGCTGCACAGTGGAGGAGCCCAGGTAAGCTTCTCCCTTTTATTTTTTTCTGTTTTCTAATTTCTGACATTTGTTTTGATTTAAATAATATATTAAATCATTTATTTAACTTATGCCAAATTTTTCAGGGGCTAGATATATTATTCCAGAGCTCCTTTATAATTGGCATAATATTTGGACATATATTAATATATATATAGAAATATATTTCCAAAGCAAATATTTATGCATTAATTCCAAATGCCCAAAATAAATGTCCATGAGCCACTAAAAATATTGGTTTGATTTTTATCTCTGTCCAATATTTTCAGAGATCAACATGAGCATTTTCTTGGACCCTTTTGGAGAAATTTTTATTTGGGTCATTTTCAAAATGATTCTGAGGGTTTCACAGATCCCCATTTCAAGTTTCTGATGAAAGAGTAAACATGATGCAACACTCTAATGCATGACTAGCTAGGGTGTGACAACTCACCCCCACTCAAAAGAATCTCGTCCCGAGATTTGGGTTCCTCCGGGAAGAAGGCGGGGTACTCAAGTCGAAGACGATCCTCCCTTTCCCAGGTTGCTTCATCCTCAGAATGGTGCGACCATTGTACTTTGAGGAACTTGATGTTCTGACGTCGGGTGATATGTTCGGCCTGATCGAGGATACGAACGGGGTACTCTCAATATGTAAGATTATCTTGGAGATCAAGCGTTTCGTGGTCCACTTCACGGATAGGATCCGAGAAGCAACGCCTGAGTTGAGAAACGTGGAAGACATCGTGGACTCTGGAGAGATGCGGAGGTAGTTCCAGCTGGTAGGCAACTTCCCCTCGTTTGGCAAGAATGCGAAAAGGTCCAATGTAACGAGGAGCCAATTTGCCTTTGATACCGAAACGATGGGTTCCCTTCAGAGGGGTGACCCGAAGATATGCCTTCTCGTCAACCTCGAAAGTCATAGCCTTATGTTTTCGGTCATATTGACTCTTTTGACGAGATTGGGCTGTTTTCAACTTTTCACGAACGATGCGAACTTGTTCTTCTGCTTCCTGAATCATGTCCGGGCCAAAGAATTGTCTTTCCCCGGTCTCTGACCAGTTAAGGGGTGTTCGACACCGTCGTCCATAGAGAACTTCAAAAGGGGCTTTACCCAAGCTAGATTGATAGCTGTTGTTGTAAGCGAATTCGGCAAATGGAAGGCACTTCTCCCAGTCCATTCCGAATGAGATAACAGAGGCTCGAAGCATGTCTTCTAGAATTTGGTTGACGCATTCCACTTGACCACTCGACTGAGGGTGGAAGGCGGTGCTAAAGGAGAGACGAGTTCCCATAGCATTTTGGAAACTTTCCCAAAATCGAGAGGTGAAAAGACTTCCTCGATCCGAGTTAATTTCCAAAGGAACACCATGAAGGGACACTATTCGGGAGATGTATAAGTCTGCCAGTTGACTAGCAGTTATACTCTCTCGAACAGGTAGGAAATGGGCTACTTTGGAAAGACGATCGACCACGACGAAAATAGCATTATTCCCTCTCTTGGTCCTGGGAAAACCGGTAATGAAATCCATACCAATTTTATCCCATTTCCATTCAGGAATAGCTAAGGGTTGAAGGGTGCCAGCAGGCCGTTGGTGCTCTGCTTTTACACGACGACAGACGTCGCAATTTGCAATATACTGAGCAATTTCTCTCTTCATCCTAGTCCACCAGAACCTCTGGTGTAGGTCCTGATACATCTTAGTGCTACCGGGATGAATGGTGAGAGGAGATTCATGAGCTTCCTTAAGGATCAAACGCCTCAGGTTTCGCACTTTGGGAACCACTAGTCGATTCCCGAAGTATACGACCCCTTGATCATTAATGGACAAGCAATTCGCAATTCCTTTCCGAAGGTTTCTCTTGATGCGGGAGATTCCCGGATCTACCTTCTGTGCCTTGATAATCTGATCCGTAAGGGTAGGTTTTGCCACCAAGGTGGAAAGAAAACCTTGAGGAACAATGTGAAGGTTAAGCTTCCGAAATTCCTCATGGAGAAGCGGTTGACTTTGTTGTAACATCAGGTTGTTACAATAAGATTTACGACTTAGCGCATCAGCCATGACGTTGGCTTTCCCTGGGGTGTAGGTTATTCCTAAATCGAAATCTGTGATCAATTCAACCCAACGTCTTTGCCTGAGGTTCAGATCCGGTTGGGTGAAGATGTACTTCAAACTTTGGTGATCAGTGAATATTTCGCAACGATTACCGAGGAGGTAATGTCGCCAGGTTTTAAGTGCACAGACTACAGCTGCAAGCTCTAGATCATGAGTAGGATAATCCTCCTCATGTGGGTGCAATTGCCGTGAAGCGTAGGCAATTACGTGTCGATCTTGCATGAGAATGCAACCTAGTCCTTGTCGCGAGGCGTCGCAGTAGATAACAAAATCCTTGGAGAAGTCTGGCGGTACCAGTACGGGAGCAGAAGTCAGGCGTCTTTTCAGTTCCTGAAAACTGTGCTCACATTGTGGAGTCCACTCGAACTTCTTATCTTTCTTGAGGAGTTCGGTTAGAGGTTTGGCAACCTTGGAGAAGTTCTCGACAAAGCGACGACAATAGCTCGCTAAGCCTAGAAAACTCCGAACTTGCTTGACCGATTCAGGTGGAGTCCAGTTAAGGACGGCTTGAACTCGCTCAGGGTTGACAGCAATACCTTTACCAGATATTACATGACCCAGATAGGTCACTTCTGGCAACCAGAATTCACATTTAGAAAATTTGGCATAAAGGCGATGCTCTCGAAGTTTCTGCAACACTAGCCTTAGATGTTCGGCATGTTCTTCCTCGTTCTTGGAGTAGATGAGTATATCATCGAGGTAAACTACAACGAATTTATCCAAATACTCCATGAAGATTGAGTTCATTAACCGAGAAAAGGTGGCTGGAGCGTTGGTTAAACCGAAGGACATGACGGTGTACTCGTATTGGCCATAACGAGTAACAAAGGCCGTTTTAGGAATGTCTCCGTTTCTGATTTTGATTTGATGGTAGCCCAACCTCAAATCCATCTTGGAGAAGACTGAGGATCCAGCGAGCTGATCATACAGGTCGTTGATCCTGGGAAGCGGATATTTGTTCTTGATTGTGACCAAATTGACAGGTCGAATCTACAACCATCCGGTCCGTACCATCCTTCTTCTTGACGAATAGGACGGGGCAAGCCCACGGAGATGAACTAGGTCGGATGAAACCCTTTTTCAAGGACTCATCGAGTTGTTTCTTAAGCTCGGCTAGTTCTAGGGGTGCCATCTTATAGGGTCTTCTAGCAATCGGAACGGTTCCCGGAATGAGGTCTATTACGAACTCAACATCCCTGTCAGGTGGAACACCTGGCAATTCTTCTGGGAAGACATCCGGGAAGTCACGGACTACCGGAACGTCCTCAAGGTCTGGCGAAGGGCTGGCGTTAAGAGAATATAATTGTCGCTTAGCTATTCGGGTCAAGACATTGACTATCTTCCCCGAAGGATGGGTGAGTTGAACAGTCCTAGAGAAGCAATCAATTTTGGCTTGATGAGCTGACATCCAGTCCATACCCAGAATGATATTGATATCTGAAAATTTAAGGGCTATCAAAGAGGCAAGGAAAACAAGTCTGTCGACTTGGATTTCATTTCCATGGCTTACTCTAGAAGTTTGCCATTTGGATCCCGGAGTTTGAATTACTATAGAGGTTGGCATATCACCGAATGCGACGTTATGCAAGCGAGCATAGTTTTCAGATATAAAAGAATGAGAGGCTCTTGTATCGAAAAGAACAGATGCCGGGTGGCAATTAACAAGAAGCGTACCGAGAACGACGTTGGGATCCTCTTGAGCTTCTTCGGCAGAGATACAGTTGACATGGCCACGTGTAGCGGTGACCGGCTTGGCGTGGAATACTTTTCCTGTCGGCTTGCCACGGCCAACAGCTTTAGCAGACTGGTTGGGGTTGGTCTGGGGACACTCACGCATATAGTGGCGAGATTCCCCACACTTGAAACAAGTCACGGAACTGGTACGTGGAGGAGCATTGTTAGTTGGACCCCCATAGGGCTTGGCCGGTGCAGACTGCTGAACGGGGCGAGGCGCCTGGAAGGATGGCCTCGGTGTGAACCTGGGTGGCAGGGCGGTGTTGGGTACCCACACGCGGCGCTTCTGAGGACCAGCACCGGATGAGGAACCCATATCACGGCCATGCTTGCGTGTTGCGTCATAGTCAGTCTGACCAGTTTCAGCACTGATGGCTTTGTTGACAAGTTTCTGAAAAGATGTGCACTCATGCAGACGGAGGTCACGGCGAAGCTCAGGACTAAGGCCCTTACGGAACCTTGCTTGCTTCTTGGCGTCAGTAGAAACTTCCTCGGTTGCATATCGTGCGAGATTACCAAACTCCCTGCTGTAAACATCCACAGAAAGTCGGCCTTGGGTGAAACTGCAAAATTCTTCACGTTTGCGGTCCATGAGACCCTCCGGAATATGATGCTCACGGAAAGCCTCGCTGAACTCAGCCCAAGTAGTGACATGGCCCGCTGGGCGCATAGCTCCATAATTTTCCCACCATAGACTGGCGGGGCCTTCAAGATGATATGCAGCAAAGGTGACCTTGTCAGCCTCCGCTACCAGCGCGGAATGCAGTTTATGAGAGATACTGCGAAGCTAGTCATCAGCGTCGAGAGGCTCGACGGAGTGGTGGAACGTGGGTGGATGTAATTTGATAAAATCACTGAGTGACACCACGTTAGTCCTCTGATGGTGTGCCGTGTTCTGTTCAATACGCTCCAACAAACGGTTGGTCTCCCGCTTGTTTCTGTCAGCTTCCATCATAACCTCGGCTAGTGAAGGACGATGAGGCAGATTTTCATTCCTGCCTTCACTGCCTTCGGCCTGCTCTTGAGAAGCAGGGTTAGCACGCGTGTTGACCATCCTAGGTAACAAGACAATGATTTAGTCAGAATGATAAAATTCCGACATAGGATACAGAATGTAAGGAATAACTCGAAATGCAAGATGATCATCCGTATGACATGGTAAAAACAGAAACTGCTTCTTTTATTCCATCGTCATACACACCATACAGGGTTTAGTACAAGACCAAACAAAGTACTATTACGGTGAGAAAAGGATTACATCTCATCGGAGGCATTCCAAGCTCCTATACATTATTTTTCTACACCTCCGGAAAGAGTACAAACTAGGTCATATCCCACGAGTCACGCGGGACGATAGACGACACAGCTAGTGCGAACTGGTGATACTACCACTAACTCAGACCGATCCGTAGTAGTCCTCGTAAAAGTCACCTCCATAGCCTGGAAGCTCAACATGATCATCCGGAAACAGACGATCTCGCGGAGCTTGTGGACCATAGGGGCTAGGATGAGGCCTTGGACCAACAGACGGTGGCCTGCGGGGACCGCGAGGTGGGGTGATGCCTCCTACATCACGCCAAACCATCACGTCTGGCAGAGCAGATCTCACAGGATAGAGATCGCGCATATCTGAGAATCCAGCTTGCACCGCCGGTGCGAACGGAGTCAAAGTGGCCCAGTGGTCAGCACGGGTATTGAAGAGCTCTAACCTCAAGGCCCGATTTTCACGGTCCTTATCCTCGAGCATCTCAGCAGTGGTGCGAGTCCGTGAATCCTCCTGAGTGGGGTCAGCATAAATAGCCTTTAGATACCCTTGTGCTCCCGGAAGAGATCCTGGCATATACCGGAAATCAGAGTCCCGAAATATACCAAATCTGACTCGCATAATGGTCATCATAGAGTAGGCGGCGTCCTGCACAGCCATCTCAATAGTAACCCCGAGTCCATAGGAGCAGTGAAGAGGCTCGGTGGATCCAGGATAAGATGGAAATATCCTGACAGTGCAGAGATACTGGCTTTGATTAAAGTCTCGGAATTGCTCTTCGACCGTGTACTCGGGATACCAGCGGTATCCAGCCTCAGTCATTACCCTGACCAACTTGGCAGTATGGCCGGGTACATCTAGGCATCGAGTCAGGCGAACCACTTGATTGGGGTCGCGAGTGGCCATCTGAAAGCACAATCATAATGCAAAGGCATTAGAATTTCTAGCAAATTTTCGGCAGCATAACAGCTGTAAATGCTCAAGAAGGATTTTGAGACATTTGACAAAGGATTTCGTACACACTCAACATCATCATATCAAAGTTCTGAATCCATTCTAACAACATAATGTGGTAGTAGAACTGAACTAGGCTTGTATCCATCAAACTTATAAGGTACTACTGATTAGTAACACGTGATCCTGATAGAGAGAATAGGTCCTAATTCCTTAACCCCCGGTGGAAGAATGGACTGACTCAGATCAGAATGTCATAAGATAAAGGAGTAAAAAGAGCCTTACGTTCCAACCCACAAACAATTCCCCTACATATAACTAAAGAATTTCTAGACTCAACATCGACCAGTTTGGCTTGGAGAACCTACAGGCAGTCCGGCTCTGATGCCAACGCTGTCAGGTCCCCGACTCGATGTCACATCGATCTAGCCGGTAACACCTCATATCACTTTGCGGCCTCACGCACGGTATCCCCACGGGTGTCGCCTTACCTTTGCCCGGGACCGTTTGCGCATTTTGGCTCACGTATATGATAGTGTCGCTAGCATCCATATGATAAAGAGCCCGGGCTAACATGACTAGTCGTAAACCCAAAGTGGCACATACTTACAGGGACAGGCATCCATGACCCAGCTTCGAACGTGTCGATCATCAGCAAGTGGGTCCGGGCTGTAGCACTGGGCTAGCAGGACTCCGGTAAACCGGGCTGTAGCGGGCTAACAGGACTCCGGTACTCAAAGCGTGACATTTCCCCGAAGGGACAGACACAGGAACGAAGAAGGACACATGCCGGCCAGCCTAAGTGTTCCAGAGCAGTAGCAAGCTACCATGGCTCAGCGGTAACACTAGGAGACATTTCCCGGTAAGAGAGGCTACTAAAGATAAACAACTAGATAGTCAGATCCCACACATACCAAGCATTTCAATCATACACACAATATGCTCGATATGTGCAAATACAACGAAGCATCACAACATGACTCTACGACACAAGTGCTTTATTTAAGGCTCAGGGAGCCATACATAACATACACAAAGGTACGGGTCTCACGACCCGGCATGCAAGTCATACAGTCATACAAACCAGCAGCGGAAGTAACTTGTCTGAGTACAGACAACTAGTAAAATAAAAGAGGCTTGGAAAGCCTAGCTATACTACATGGTCCTTCACAAGCTCAGGGTCACCACCTGGGTCTTTAGCCTACTCGTTGATGTCAACGTCTACATAGAACCCATCAGAAGGGGTTGCAGCGTCTTCTGTAAAAATGTAGATTATAGCAACATGAGTACAAAGGTACTCAGCAAGACTTACATCAGATCCTACATACATGCATAGTATCAAGAAGGGTTGGTGGAGTTATTGCAGCAAGCCAGCTTTGACTCTTGGCTAGGCTATCCTACGATACTCCAACTTGAAATGGTTTTACGCACACGAGTCCACTACTCACCACTTCAATACACTACCGAGGATCCACCTCCGTCTTCCTACGGAAGAGCCATCCTCGGCACTCACACCTATCTTGAGGCTTTTAGTAGTTTCCATTTACTTGTCTATGAACTGTATAGGCAACCAAGTAGTCCTTTACCGCGGACGCGGCTATTCGAATAGATCATGTTAACCCTGCAGGGGTGTACTTCTTCATACATGTTTCCACCACTTAGCGTCTGCACACGACATGTGCTCGGCAGACTTCAAGCGAAAGCCGACGTGGGTGTAGACCACGACCTACCTAAACACTTAAGCCTCTAGTCCAGGTTTATCACCTATTCAGGTTCCATCCGCAGGGAGTACGGCCGAGGTTTCCCATACGGCCCCGAACGATGTGAACAGGGTTCCCGAGATACCTAACGGGTATTCGGTACACCCGGCCACGTACCTACCGCATCACAGCCCACCCCTACGGTCAGCGCTGTCCACGGCCTCCAGTAGACTACAAACACCAGAAACTACTTGCAACTCCTGGACAGAGAGCTAGGGTGAATAAGAAGTCGAGCGGGGGCATATTTCAGGGCCCAATGCATGGTAGTAGCTGTATCTTAAATCACACATACAGATCTCAGTGCTTAAGGTCGGCTTCAATGAAACAACCCACCATGTACTCCTACATGGCCTCTCATCGATACCTTTACCAAATCGTGTTCACCACACCACTCTCATTACCGACATAATCATTTCACTCTAGCCATCACCCAGATGAACTAGACCTGACACGACTCTAAGCATAGCAGGCATAGCAAGGTAGGAACAACACATACATATGGCTCAATCAACTCCTACACATGCTAGTGGGTTTCATCTAGTTACTGTGGCAATGACAGGTCATGCAGAGGAAATGGGTTCAACTACCGTAGCACACAGCAGTTTGAAACGCGTTGTCTTAATGCAGTAAAAGAGAGCAGGAGCGAGAACATGGGATTGTATCGATATGATCAAATGGTTGGTTGCTTGCCTGATGGTTCGATGCACTGATACGGTTCTTCGTTAGGGTAATCACGGTACTCCTCGGAGGCAGAACCTGTCGCAAAGGACACCGATACACAACCATCACCAAACAATGTGCAACAATATGATGCATGCATGAAACATGGCAATATGAGTGTGTTGGGCTAATGCAACTAAAGCCAGAAGGGTTTGAGCAAATTTGAATCAAGGATTCAAATTTCAAATTCAAATATGGCCTTTTAAAGTGCTTTTCCTTGTTCTGCTTAAAACATCAATTTAACTTGTTTGATCATGCATGAAAATAGTACAGATGGATTTTTCTGATCATTTTTCATATATAATTTGTCCAATTTGGAGTTACAGAATAAAAGTTATGAATTTTTGAAGTTTAAATAATATTCTGGAATTTCCTGATTTAATTTAAATCCAGAAAAATAATATAATTATTGCGCCAACATGACGTCAGCATGACGTCAGTGGTCAACTGCGGCTGGCTGAGGTCAAACCTGACGTGTGGGGCCCACACGTCAGTGACAGGGGGGTTAAACAGAGTTAAATTAATCCTAATTACTAATTAGTGGCGCTGGGGCCCACTGGTCAGTGTCAGGGGGTTAACTAACAGTGGTTAGCGCTAATGATGTCCACCTGGCCGACGGGGCCCACGCGTCAGTGACCCTGGGGGGGTCAAACCCCAGGTCGGACAAGTCAAACCCCACCGGCGACATGACGCCGGCGAGGTCCGAGACGGCGGCGTGATGCGGGATCGCGCTACAGGGCACGGGCGAGGCTGTGCTTGGGCTCGTTGGAGAGCCCTTGCTCCCGCGCGTCGAACGGTGGTGGTGGCCGGGCCTGAGGTGGCCGGAGTCGACGGCGGCGAGCTCGGCTGCGGCCGCCGGAGTTCGGTCGTGCACGGAAACGGGGTTGGAGCTCGAAGGCGAGCGAAGCGAGGCGCTAGGGATGCTCTATGGAGCCTTACGAACTCGTTGGACTCGCCGGGGTGACCAAATGGTCACCGGAGCTGCGTCGACGGCGAGCTCGGCGACGGCGGAGGTTCGGCCGTGGTGGGGAGGAGGCTACGGTGAGGGAACAAGGGGGAGAAGAGGGGGAAACGGTGGCGTAGCTCACCGCGGTTGCAGTGGGCGTCGAAGCGGGCTCGGGGACGCGCTGGAGACGGCGAATTCGACGGCGATGATGGTCGGAGCCCGAAGAGGGGAACGGCGACGTGGCGGCGATGCAGGGCTTCCGGAGGCCCGTGGAGCGGTGGGGAGGAAGAGGGGGTTGTGGCGGAGCTTCTGAGCTAGTCGGGGGAGCGAGGGGTGGCCGGAGACGGCTGCTAAGGCGAACGGCGGCGACGGTGGTGTTCGGCCGTGAGAGAGAGAGCGAGGGAGAGGAGGGAAGAGCCGAGGGCGAGTGAGAGAGAGCAGGGGGGAGGCGTGGCGTCGTCCAGGGCATCGAGGCGAGGAGGGGAGGGCAGGCAGGCAGGGAGAGAGGTGGCGTGGCGCGGTGGCGCGCGCGCGCGCCGGCCACACTCCCCTCCCTCTAGTCCAGGTTTATCGCCTATCCAGGTTCCATCCGCAGGGAGTCCGGCCGAGGTTTCCCATACGGCCCCGAACGATGTGAACAGGGTTCCCGAGATACCTAACGGGTATTCGGTACACCGTGCCACGTACCTACCGCATCACAGCCCACCCCTACGGTCAGCGCTGTCCATGGCCTCCAGTAGGCTACAAACACCAGAAACTACTTGCAACTCCTGGACGGAGAACTAGGGTGAATAAGAAGCCGAGAGGGTCCATTGGTTTCGGGCCCAATGCATGGTAGTAGCTGATTCTTAAATCACACATACAGATCTCAGTGCTTAAGGTCGGCTTCACTGAAACAACCCACCATGTACTCCTACATGGCCTCTCATCGATACCTTTACCAAATCGTGTTCACCACACCGCTCCCATTACCGACATAATCATTTCACTCTAGCCCATCACCCAGATGAACCAGACCTGACACGACTCTAAGCATAGCAGGCATAGCAAGGTAGGAACAACACATACATAGGGCTCAATCAACTCCTACACATGCTAGTGGGTTTCATCTAGTTACTGTGGCAATGACAGGTCATGCAGAGGAAATGGGTTCAACTACCGTAGCACACAGCAGTTTGAATCGCGTTGTCTTAATGCAGTAAAAGAGAGCAGGAGCGAGAACATGGGATTGTATCGATATGATCAAATGGTTGGTTGCTTGCCTGATGGTTCGATGCACTGATACGGTTCTTCGTTAGGGTAATCGCGGTACTCCTCGGAGGCAGAACCTGTCGCAAAGGACACCGACACACAACCATCACCAAACAATGTGCAACAATATGATGCATGCATGAAACATAGCAATATGAGTGTGTTGGGCTAATGCAACTAAAACCAGAAGGGTTTGAACAAATTTGAATCAAGGATTCAAATTTCAAATTCAAATATGGCCTTTTAAAGTGCTTTTCCTTGTTCTGCTTGAAACATCAATTTAACTTGCTTGATCATGCATGAACATAGTACAGATGGATAGATTGGATTTTTCTGATCATTTTTCATATATAATTTGTCCAATTTGGAGTTACAGAATAAAAGTTATGAATTTTTGAAGTTTAAGTAATATTCTGGAATTTCCTGATTTAATTTAAATCCAGAAATATAATTATTGCGCCAGCATGACGTCAGCATGACGTCAGTGGTCAACTGCGGCTGGCTGAGGTCAAACCTGACGTGTGGGGCCCACACGTCAGTGACAGGGGGGTTAAACAGGGTTAAATTAATCCTAATTACTAATTAGTGGCGCTGGGGCCCACTAGTCAGTGTCAGGGGGTTAACTAACAGTGGTTAGCGCTAATCCTAATTAGCTACAGGGCTGGGCCCACCTGTCAGGGACTCAGGGGGGTTCCTGCCGTGGTCAAAGTGGGTCAAACCCACCGGCGACGTGACGCCGGCGAGGCCCTAGACGGCGGCGCGATGCGGGATAGCGCTACAGGGCACGGGCGAGGCCGTTCTTGGGCTCGTTGGAGAGCTCTTTCTCCCGCGCGTGGAACGGTGGCCGTGGCTGGGCCTGGGGTGGCCGGAGTCGACGGCGGCGAGCTCGGCTGCGGCCGCCGGAGTTCGGGTGCGGTCGGAGTCGGCGTTGCAGGGGGTTTGGGGAGGCGTTGGTGCGTGCTGCGTGCTCCTAGTGAGGCGTGGAGCACGATAGTGTGCTCGGTTGGGCGCTACGGTGACCGTGGCCACGACGGCGACATCGCCGGCGGCGTGGAGCTCTCGTCCAAGGTGGGGCTAAGGCCTAGAGGTCGAAAGAGACCAGGGGAGAAGGGGGAAACGACTCGGGGGCTCACCGTGGTTGCGGTGGGCGTCGAAGCGGGCTCGGAGACGCGCTGGAGACGGCGAATTCGACGGCGATGATGGTCGGAGCCCGAAGAGGGGAACGGCGACGTGGCGGCGATGCAGGGCTTTCGGAGGCCCGTGGAGCGGTGGAGAGGAAGAGGGGGTTGTGGCGGAGCTTCTGAGCTAGTCGGGGGAGCGAGGGGTGGCCGGAGACGGCTGCTAAGGCGAACGGCAGCGACGGTGGTGTTCGGCCGTGAGAGAGAGAGTGAGGGAGAGGAGGGAAGAGCCGAGGGCCAGTGAGAGAGAGCAGGGGGGGAGGCGTGGCGTCGTGCAGGGCATCGAGGCGAGGAGGGGAGGGCAGGCAGGCAGGGAGAGAGGTGGCGTGGCGCGGTGGCGCGCGCGCG
The DNA here is from genome assembly GCF_002162155.2 of Triticum dicoccoides. Taxonomy (NCBI): domain Eukaryota; kingdom Viridiplantae; phylum Streptophyta; class Magnoliopsida; order Poales; family Poaceae; genus Triticum; species Triticum dicoccoides. Next base: position 133,907,347 of record NC_041385.1, read on the forward strand.
CCGGCCACACTCCCCTCCCTCTGTCGGGACGAAGACGACAGAGGAGGGAGACGGGCTGGGCCGCCTGCTGGCTGGGCCGGCCAGCTGGATGGGCTGCACAGTGGAGGAGCCCAGGTAAGCTTCTCCCTTTTATTTTTTTTCTGTTTTCTAATTTCTGACATTTGTTTTGATTTAAATAATATATTAAATCATTTATTTAACTTATGCCAAATTTTTCAGGGGCTAGATATATTATTCCAGAACTCCTTTATAATTGGCATAATATTTGGACATATATTAATATATATAGAAATATATTTCCAAATCAAATATTTATGCATTAATTCCAAATGCCCAAAATAAATGTCCATGAGCCACTAAAAATATTGGTTTGATTTTTATCTCTGTCCAATATTTTCAGAGATCAACATGAGCATTTTCTTGGACCCTTTTGGAGAAATTTTTATTTGGGTCATTTTCAAAATGATTCTGAGGGTTTCACAGATCCCCATTTCAAGTTTCTGATGAAAGAGTAAACATGATGCAACACTCTAATGCATGACTAGCTAGGGTGTGACAGCCTCCCCGACCCGCGCCCGAGCGCCGCCGGCGTGCTGCGCCGCCGCCGGCAACCGTCCTCTCCGCTGCCCCGTCCGGCTCCTCCATCGCCGCCGGCCGGCCGCCGCCGCGCCGCCATCGACAGACGCCCGTGCCCCACGCCGCGAAGCCCGGCCCTCCGCCGCCTCGCCGGCCGAGACAGCACCTCCGGCCGCGCCCTGCCCCGCGCCGCCGCCAGTCGGCCGGAGCTCCTCCGCCCTCCGCCGCGCCGGGCCCGTCTCCGCCACCCCTCGTCGTCCCGCTCCGGTCGACGCCCCTCCCCGCGCCTCCTCGGCGACCGCGCCAGCTCGCCGGAGCTCGCCGGCGTCCGTCCCGTCCGGATCCACCGCGGGTGGATGAGATCCACCCGCCCAGCCGACCAAACAGCCTCGCCCCGCCTGGATCTCCTAGTCCCGGGTCCTCCTCGTCTAGTTTGCGGAGGGTAAAAATCCGGTATGTTCCAAAATATTTTGACATGATCATGCCATGTTCATTGCGTCATATCTCTGCATCCGTAGCTCCATTTTGTGCGTGTAATATGTCAAATTGTTCGCCTCAACGAGTAATTCATTTCATTCCATTGGGACATATTCATTTGAGGTCATCTAGATGCCTGAATCTCTGATGCAAGAGTGCTTCATAATGTTAGTTCCTGTTTGTTAACAGAACTTGCTCTTTTGTCATTTTTGCCATGTTTGATGTGTGCATCATATCAGGTTCATGTCTGCATGTGTTTTAAACTATGCCATGTCTTCTTTACAGAGGTGCTTTCCATGTATTTTTTTATCAATGTGGTGACTAGCACAAGCATGCAAACTAGGCTTCGTGATGTTGCTGATTTTAGTCCCTGTTCTGCTGTTATTTTGATGCCATGTAAACTTGATGCTACCGAGAGATCAATGCATATTTTGAGATACTTCAGTAAGGATGTTTTGAGCATATGGTTTTCCTCTATCTATTCATGCCTCTGATTGCAATTATGGAGTAGTCGAGCATGCCATTTTCGTGCTCTACTTTTGCTACAAAATGTTTCCTGGCAGATTGTTTACATGTTATTCAATTTTGCCAAGGTTGTTGTAGTTGATCCTTGCATGCTATGAACTTGTTCTTGCCTTGGTTTGTTTCATAAACATGTCTTCTTGCTGATGCTATGCTTATCTTGTCATGCAATGACTTGTGGTGAGTGAATCGAGCTTGTTAAGTAGGGTACTTGCTGTTACTATTTTGCTAGGCTGAATCTGTTATTTCATGATGCTATGTAAACCTGCTGCTACAAGTCATTCTATGCACTAAGGGTGTTTTGTTCTACATGTTATGCTCTATCCATCCATGCCCCTGGTTGCATTTATAGCGTGCTGTAACTTATTGTAATCTTGCTCCAAAGTTGCTATATAATGTTGCTGTCAGCCTGTTAACATTAAGTTCAGTTGTTGCCATGAATTTTGTTAGTGATACATGCACCCTATGAACTTGCTCTTGCCATGCTTAGCTTCATAAACATGTCTTCTTACTCTTGGTTGCCTTGCCATACCATTTATTGCTCTGCGGTGAGTGGTACAAGCTCATCTACATGCCTACTTATCGTTGTTTCTGCCATGTTTGAATCTGTAATATAACTTGCCATGTTTACATGGGTGCCATCATACCTTCTGATCCTTTTTAGCTCATGGTAATTAAAGGACATTTGATCTATGCAATTAGTAGGTTCTTGCCGTGCCTTTGCTTGCCATGATAAGTTCGTGTAACATGTTGTTTGATAGCTCTGAACATTGCAACCTGATGTTATTTTCTGCAAAGTCTGAACTGTTATTATTTGCAATCTTGCCATGTGTGTTTGAGCATGTTCTAGTGATTTCTGGAGATAGCTCAGTGTTCATGTTTTGTTAAGATCTACCTTTACATCATGCCCATGCCTTTTGTTTTCATATTGGGGTGCTGTAGCATATTGTTTTGGTGCTTGCAATATGCCTAGTTGCTGTTTTGGACAGATTGTTGCTATAACTTGTATAGAGTGTGTGTGTTGCACCGTTGCTCCGTTTTGAGTGTGCTCTATATGAAACTTGCTTGTTTTGATGTGTAGCTTCATATTATCATGTTGCATCCTTGTTTTGAGGTGTTTGCTTGATGTTTGTATGCATTTTGCATCAATGACATGTTTAACTTGTTTTGCTCATATCTTCTAGGCCGTAGCTCTGAACTAAATGAACTTTATATGTAACTTGACTAGAATCTTGTGTAGATCATCTTTGTGCATCTTAACTTGCTGTTTAACAACTTGAACATAAGGTTTATTCAGATCTGGACCAATTTCTAAAGTTGCATATGAGGACTTACCAGAATTGTTATATGTTGTTCCCGGCCTCATTTAAATTTGCCTTGATGTGTTGCTCTTGTTTGCATCATCTCTTGCCATGAGTAGCTTCTTGTAGTCTTGTCGTGCATCATACTCGTTTGTGCATCATGTCTTGTTCATGTGTCATGTGTTTACTATGTTGTGTGCTTCTTCTCAATAGTTCCTGTTTCGTTGCGGTCGTGAGGATTCGTTCGTCTACGCTTGGTTCGGCTTCATCCGTTCGTCTTCTTCATGGACTCGTTCTTCTTCCTTGCGGGATTTCAGGCAAGATGATCATTTCCCTGGATCTCACTACTATCATTGCTATGCTAGTTGCTTCGTTCTATCGCTATGCTGCGCTACCTATCACCTGTTTATCAAGCCTCCCTAATTGCCATGTAAGCCTCTAACCTCTTTCACCATTCCTAGCAAACCATTGTTTGGTTATGTTACCGCTTTGCTCAGCCCTCTTATAGCGTTGCTAGTTGCAGGTGAAGTTGAAGATTGCTCCATGGTGGACAAGATTATGTTGGGATATCACAATATCTCTTATTTAATTAATGCATCTATATACTTGGTAAAGGGTGGAAGGCTCAGCCTTATGCCTGGTGTTTTGTTCCACTCTTGCCACCCCTAGTTTCCGTCATACTGGTGTTATGTTCCCGGATTTTGCGTTCCTTACGCGGTTGGGTGATTTATGGGACCCCCTTGACAGTTCGCTTTGAATAAAACTCCTCCAGCAAGGCCCAACCTTGGTTTTACCATTTGCCTCACCTAGCCCTTTTTCCCTTGGGAGTCGCGCTCTCGAGGGTCATCTTTATTTTACCCCCCCGGGCCAGTGCTCCTCCGAGTGTTGGTCCAAACTAGAGCACCGTGCGGGACCATTCCTTGGCAACTTGGGTTACGTCAGTTCATGTACGCTTCGCTCATCCGTTGTGCCCTGAGAACGAGATATGTGCAGCTCCTATCGGGATTTGTCGGCACATCCGGGCGGCTTTGCTGGTCTTGTTTTATCATTGTCGAAATGTCTTGTAAACCGGGATTCCGAGTCTAATCGGGTCTTCCTGGGAGAAGGTATATCCTTCATTGATCGCGAGAGCTTATCATGGGCTAAGTTGGGACACCCCTGCAGGGTATAATCTTTCGAAAGCCGTGCCTGCGGTTATAGGCATATGGGAATTTGTTAATGTCCGGTTGTAGATAACTTGACACCAGATCCGAATTAAAACGCATCAACCGTGTGTGTAGCCGTGATGGTCTCTTTTCGGCGGAGTCCGGGAAGTGAACACGGTTTTTGGGTTATGTTTGACGTAAGTAGGAGTTCAGGATCACTTCTTGATCATTGCTAGTTTCACGACCGTTCCGCTTGCTCTCTTCTTGCTCTTACTTGCGTATGTTAGCCACCATATATGCTTAGTCGCTGCTGTAGCCTCACCACTTTACCCCTTCCTTTCCCTTTAAGCTTTGCTAGTCTTGATACCCATGGTAATGGGATTGTTGAGTCCTTGTGGCTCACAAATTACTACAACAACAGTTGCAGGTACAGGTTTATGCGATGATCATGACGCGAGAGCAATGTTTCCTTATGTTGGATTTCTTCTTCTGCTTCTTCTTCGATCAGGGATAGGTTACAGGTCGGCAGCCTGGGCTAGCAAGGTGGATGTCGTTTGAGTTGTTGTTTGGGTGTCATCCATAGTCGGATGGTGCTCTTATGTAAGATGATGTTGTATTCGTGTGGCATTGTATGCCTCTTGTATGTATCCCCATCTATTATGTAATGTTGATGTAATGATATCCACCTTGCAAAAGCGTTTCAATATGCGGTTCTATCCTTGGTGGGTCCTTCGAGTATCTTTAGGATAGTATCACATATTGGGCGTGACAGCGTGTTGATGGAGAGTGGGTCGACGGAAGGGAGAGCTCTGGCGCACCCCTACCTGGCGCGCCAAATGTCGGATATCAGGTTCCAGCTAAACCCTTAAGGTTAAAACTCTGGGTGCACGCTAAGATCTTCCCCCTACCGATCCACGTCCCAATGCCTCGCCCTGAATCTAAGCTACACGATGAACAATACAAGGGACACAAGGTTTATACTAGTTCTGGCGACCGTTGTGGTGTAATACCCTACTCTAGTGTGTGGTGTGGTGGATTGCCTCTTGGGCTGATGATGAACAGTACAGAGGAAGAACAGCCTCGCGAGAGGTGTTCTTGAGCTGGCGCGGTGTTCTACTTGGGTGGATCTGATCAGCTCTGGATGAGATGCTCGATCCCTTCTACTGGGGTGGCTATCTCTATTTATAGAGGCCCTGGTCCTCTTCCCAAATATTGAGCGGGAAGGGAGCCAACAACGGCCATTTTGAAGGGGAATAGCTACTACAAGTTATCCTGACTAAAGTGGTCTTCGACTGCCAAAGGTTTTGGCGATGACGCCGTCTTGGGCTCCACGGTGACCTCCGTCCTGCCGCTCTACTATTCTTGGTCTCGTTGCACCGATATGGTAACCTTTGCTTGATGCCTCGGTACTCCGCGCCTGCGCTTGCCCCCTTTGCACCAAAGAGGAAATGAGGACACTGCGCAGGCTAGCGCCCGCCTGGCGCCCACATGGTCTCGATCGTCATGGCTTGCGTCATGAGCACCTCGCGAGGTACTCCTTGCCTTGATCTCTCCGCCTCCTCATGAGCCTTCCTGGTGAGGCTGTCCCCGAGGAAGCCTTGCGTCGTCCGCCCCGCGGGGCTTGGCCCCTCGTGAGGGTCTTGAGCTTGGGTTGATGTAGACGGGCCGTACTGGGCCACAGCTTGAGCCACGCTGCAGGCCGCAGGCATGCAAGTCTGGGGACCCCCGTTCCCAGAACACCGACGCGAGCGACTGTGACACATTTCTTCCCAAGCATCAATCCTCAGCTGGAGTACTTCTGTAGTACAGGTAGTACGCACCGGTGTGGCCATCTACGCCTCGTAACGCCTTGACGCCTAGTTGTGGCACCCTCGCCACAGCCAAACCACCACCGGCCGGTTCATCTCGAACGAGTGAGCCGCGAACCACGCCACCACCATGATAATGACATGTGGGCCAGCCGCATTTAAGGGCCGCATGTCATTGACTCATAGGCCGGTGCACTAAGCCACTGAAGCTCGGTCCCGTGGGCCCCGAGAGGGAAGTGTAACTCCTGCGGTAGGCCTTGTGGTTCTCCGGCAGTACGAGCTCATGCAAAACCCAAATCTCTACTCTCTATATCTATATCTATATCTATATCTATATCTACATACTTATACTTACTCTTACAAAAAACGGAGTTGGTGATGATGGTGTGCCCGCCATCCTGCAATATAGGCCATCCAATTTATATCTGATGGATAGGAAGGAAACTATGGCAATTTTGCAAAAATATACCCACACCCCTCTCCACATTTGCAAATAAGGCCTTCTCTTGTTCATCCTTTTCTCCCACAACATAAACTACCACTAGTAGAAAAGGGGCCAATGGTCCAGGCCGGTCCAGCCCATTCGTCCCGGTTCAATCTAGAACTAGGACCAATGGGGGCATTGGACCCGGTTCATGAGCCCCAGGGGCCGGCCGGGCCACGTGGGCCATTGATCCCGGTTCGGCTGGACCTATTGGTTCCGGTTGGTGGGATGAACCGGGACCAATGCACCTCGCTCCTGGCCCACAACCATTGGTCCCGGTTGTTGTAGTGAACCGGGACCAAAGGCTGCCCTTTAGTCCCGGTTCGTGGCACGAACCGGGACCAATTAGTTGCCTATATCTACCCCTCGCCCGCGAGCAGAGCACTCCCAGTGCTCTGTTTTTTGTGGCCGGCGAGGGGAGAGCTTTGTGGTGCTCTAGCTCACCTCCTATGCACACGAGGTGTTCGATGGAATGCCCGAGCCACACTAGTTAAGCTTTCTCCTCTCCAAGCTCGACCTCCAAGCTCCATTTTCCTCAATATTTGTCTAGGTTTAGCGGTCCGTCACGTCCCGTCCCCGTCGTCACCGCCGTCGATCGCCCGCGCCGGTCTCGTCGCTGGCACCACCGTGGTGAGCCTCTTGTTCTTGTCTTCTTTCTGAAAGGAAAAAATCTTACTTGTATATTTATATAGATACTTGTATAATTTTCTTACTTTTATTATTGCATCTTATATAGTGGGATGGTTTTGGTATCCGCCCCCGTCGGCCCTCGTCCTGTCTATGATTCAGATGTGGTATATATTATCTTTTCATAACTATTGGTTCATTTATTGTTTATGACAATTATGCCGACCAACGTGACATAGATTTTATTTATCTAGGAGGTTGTTGAACCGGAAATTCCAACCGACCCAATTGTCGAGAGGTTAAATTTAGTTGAAGAAGAAAACAATTTGTTGAAGGAAAAACTTAGAAAAATTGAGGAGGAGAAGATGATATTGGAGTTGCATGTTGTGGATGTCGTCGATGATCACAAGATCAAGATGGATGCAATGCGCTTGAAGATTAGAAAGATTAGAAAAAATGCCATTCATACCGAGGCTTGGTATCATTATGCTGTTGGATCAGTTGTTACATTGGTTGCGATTATGATCGCATTTGTATTTGCATTGAAATGTTTTACATAGTTTCAGTGTATGGTTTAATTAATTTAGATGCTCTGCAGAGCTTTATGTTGTTAGATGAGAACTATATATGTACTTTGGTTTTAATGTGATGATGAACTTCTATTAATTTGGTCACTTAATTATCTATTCATGATGTTCTGTAATGATTTTTGACACACTTAATTATATATAATGCACGCAGATGAACCGGCAATGGATGTACGGTTCAAGACACACCTCCGAGTACATTAAGGGCGTGCATGATTTTCTCGAACTGGCTGAGGCAAACAAGCAGAATGGTTTTATGTGTTGTCCATGCCCTATATGTGGGAATACGAAGCCTTACTCTGACCGGAAAATCCTCCACACCCACCTGCTTTACAAGGGTTTCATGCCACACTATCATGTTTGGACGAGGCAGGGAGAAATAGGGGTTATGATGGAAGACGGCGAAGAAGAAGAGTACGATGACAACTATGTGCCCCCTGAATACGGTGATGCTACTAAAGATCAAGAGGAACCAAACGATGTGCATGATGATGCTGCAACGGGCGAAGCTGCTGAAGATCAAGAGGAACCAGACGATGTGCCCGATGATGATGATCTCCGTCGGGTCATTGTCGATCCAAGGACGCAATGCGAAAGTCAAAAGGAGAAGCTGAAGTTCGATCGCATGTTAGAGGACCACAAAAAAGGGTTGTACCCCAATTGCGAAGATGGCAACACAAAGCTCGGTACCGTACTGGAATTGCTGCAGTGGAAGGCAGAGAATGCTGTGCCTGACAAAGGATTTGAGAAGCTACTGAAAATATTGAAGAAGAAGCTTCCAAAGGATAGCGAATTGCCCGACAGTACATATGCAGCAAAGAAGGTCGTATGCCCTCTAGGATTGGAGGTGCAGAAGATACATGCATGCCCTAATGACTGCATCCTCTTCCGCGGTGCGTACAACGATCTAAACGCATGCCCGATATGTGGTGCATTACGGTATAAGATCAGACGAGATGACCCTGGTGATGTTGACAGCGAGCCCCCCAGGAAGAGGGTTCCTGCGAAGGTGATGTGGTATGCTCCTATAATACCATGGTTGAAACGTCTGTTCAGAAATGGAGAGCATGCCAAGTTGATGTGATGGCACAGTGAGGACCGTAAGAAAGACGGGAAGTTGAGAGCACCCGCTAACGGGTCGCAGTGGAGAAAAATCGAGAGAAAGTACTGGGATGAGTTTGCAAGTGAGCCAAGGAACGTATAGTTTGCTTTAAGCGTGGATGGCATTAATCTTTTCGGGGAGCAGAGCAGCAATCACAGCACCTGGCCCGTGACTCTATGTATGTATAACCTGCCTCCTTGGATGTGCATGAAGCGGAAGTTCATTATGATGCCAGTTCTCATCCAAGGCTCTAAGCAACCCGGCAACGACATTGATGTGTACCTAAGGCCATTATTTGAAGAACTTTTATAGTTGTGGAATGGAAACGGTGTACGTACGTGGGATGAGCACAAACAGGAGGAATTTAACCTAAAGGCGTTGCTGTTCGTGACCATCAACGATTGGCCCGCTCTCAGTAACCTTTTAGGACAGACAAACAAGGGATACCACGCATGCACGCACTGTTTACTTGACACCAATAGTATATACCTGGCAAGCTGCAGGAAGAATGTGTACCTGGGCCATCGTCGATTTCTTCCGACCAACCATCAATGTCGAAAGAAAGGCAAGCATTTCAAAGGTGAGGCAGATCACCGGAAGAAGCCCTCCATGCGTACCGGTGATCACGTACTTGCTATGGTCAATGATTTACACGTAATCTTTGGAAAGGGTCCTGGCGCACTAGCTGTTCCGAGTGAGGCTGGGGGACACGCACCCATGTGGAAGAAGAAATCTATATTTTGGGACCTACCCTACTGGAAAGACCTAGAGGTCTGCTCTTCAATCGACGTGATGCACGTGACGAAGAACCTTTGCGTGAATCTGCTAGGCTTCTTGGGCGTGTATGGGAAGACAAAAGATACAGCTGCGGCACGGGAGGACCTACAATGTTTGCACTAAAAAGACGGCATGCCTCCAAAGCTGTATGAAGGTCCTGCCATCTATGCTCTTACCAAAGAAGAGAAGGAAATCTTCTTTGAATGCCTGCTTAGTATGAAGGTCCCGACTGGCTTCTCGTCTAATATAAAAGGAATAATAAATATGGCAGAGAAAAAGTTTCAGAACCTAAAGTCTCATGACTGCCACGTGATTATGACGCAACTGCTTCCGGTTGCATTGAGGGGGCTTCTACCGGAAAACATCGGATTAGCCATTGTGAAGCTATGTGCATTCCTCAATGCAATCTCTCAGAAGGTGATCGATCCATAAATCATACCAAGGCTAAGGAGTGATGTGGTGCAATGTCTTGTCAGTTTCGAGCTAGTGTTCCCACCATCCTTCTTCAATATCATGACGCACGTCCTAGTTCATCTAGTTGATGAGATTGCCATTCTGGGCCCCGTATTTCTACACAATATGTACCCATTTGAGAGGTTCATGGGAGTCCTAAAGAAATATGTCTGTAACCGCGCTAGGCCAGAAGGAAGCATCTCCATGGGCCATCAAACATAGGATGTCATCGGGTTTTGTGTTGACTTCATTCCTGGCCTTAAGAAGATAGGTCTCCCTAAATCGCGGTATGAGGGGAGACTGACTGGAAAAGGCACGCTTGGAAGGGACTCAATAATATGCAGGGACGGATATTCTTGGTCTGAAGCACACTACACAGTTCTATAGAACTCTACCTTGGTGACCCCGTATGTCGATGAACACAAGAATAGTCTGCGCTCCAAACACCCGGAGCAGTGCGACAACTGGATTACATGTGAACACATCAGGACTTTTAGCAATTGGTTGGAAGCACGTATCAGAGGTGACAACACTGTTTGTGATGAGCTGTACTTGTTATCCAGGGGACCATCTTTGACTATATTGATTTGGAAAGGATACGAGATAAATGGGAATACATTTTACACGATTGACCAAGATCAAAAAAGCACCAACCAAAATAGCGGTGTCCGCTTTGATGCAACAACCGAGAGGGGAAAGGACACATATTATGGTTACATAATGGACATATGGGAACTTGACTACGGAGTAGATTTTAAGGTCCCTTTGTTTAAGTGCAAATGGGTCAATCTGTCAGGAGGCGGGGTACAGGTAGACCCATAGTACGGAATGACAATAGTGGATCTGAAAAATCTTGGGTACACTGACGAACCGTTCGTCCTAGCCAATGATGTGGCACAGGTTATCTATGTGAAGGACATGTCTACCAGACCGAGAAAGAGAAAAGATAAGGAAGTGAATACATCATACGATGAGCCAAAGCGCCACATAGTTCTTTCAGGAAAAAGGGACATCGTGGGAGTGGAGGACAAGACAGACATGTCTGAAGATTATGAAAAGTTTCATGAAATTCCTCCCTTCAAAGTCAAGGCTGACCCCAGCATCCTGATAAACGATGAAGATTATCCATGGTTACGGCGCAATAAGCAAATGACACAAGTGAAGAAAAAGTGAAGACTTTCTCCCGCAACTATATTGATGATACCATGCCAACTTTGTAACTGACGAGTATGATACCATTGTCCGTTTTGTACATGCACATGCTATGTGGGTCAATTTATGATACCATGTCAACTTTCAAATTTTTCAGAGTTCATTTGAAATGCTTTAATGTCTTATGGTTCGGCCCTCGTAATAATTAAAAATAGCAACAATAAGTATTTTGTTGTAATTAGAAACAAAATAAAATAAATAAAGCAAGAAAGAAAACAAAAAAACAAAAAAAGTGTTTTCAAATTTGAAAACTAATGGCACTAACAGAAAGTTTATAATTTTCCTAAAACTAAAAGCAAAAACAATTAAAAAATAAAGCAAATAACAAAAGAAAATAAATAATGCAGAAAACAAAAGAAAAAAACAACAATAAGTATTTTGTTGTAAGTAGAAACAAAATAAAATAAATAAAGCAAGAAAGAAAACAAAAAAACAAAAAAAGTGTTTTCAAATTTGAAAACTAATGGCACTAACAGAAAGTTTATAGTTTTCCTAAAACTAAAAGCAAAAACAATTAAAAAATAAAGCAAAAAACAAAAGAAAATAAATAATGCAGAAAACAAAAGAAAAAAACTTGAAAAAAATGAATATAGCAACAATAAGTAAAGAAAACAAAAAACAAAAAAATGCCTCCTACTGGGCCCCCACGGCCTCAATACGACTAGAAACCCTACTATGGGCCAGGATTCAGGCCCGCAGTAGGCCCAGAAGGCCCATCAGGCAAAGCAATAGCAAGTAGGCCCGAAAGCCTGCGGTGGAGAGGAGCTCGAGAGGGGTGCGGCAGTGGGGCTTATAAACCACTGCGCGCCCCTCTCGACTAGCAAGGTGGGACTAAACTTTGGCCCCGAGGCGGGCAGCACTGAGGCCTTTGGTCCCGGTTGATGGCACCAACCGGGACTAAAGGGTAGGCACTAGTCCCGGTTGGTGCCACCAACCGGTACCAAAGGCCGCCGGTTCCCGCCCTTTGGGCTGCCGAAAAAGAGGCCTTTGGTCCCGGTTGGTGGCACCAACCGGGTCTAAAGGGGGGCATTAGTCCCGGTTGGAGTCACGAACCGGGACCAATGCCCTTCGTATATATACAGCACTTAGCAGTTTTCGCCAAAATCCATCTATTTCTTCTCGCCCCGACGCCTTCTGCTCCTCGTCGCCGTCGCCGCCGAGCCCTGCCCCGACGCTGTCAGGCTGGTCCACCTCGCCGTCGCTGCCGCCGAGCCAATGCCCCGACACCGTCGCCGCGCCCGTCGCCCCTGCCGGCCCCGATCCCGTCGCCGTCGCCACGCGCACCGCCCCTGCCCCGACCCCGTCGCCGTCGCCGCACGCACCACCCGTTCCCCGACCCCGTCGCCGTCGCCGCGCGCGCCGCCCCTTCCCCAACCCCGTCGTCGTCGCCCCGACCACACGCCGCCGCCTTTGGTCCGGCCGCCGGTGCCCTTTCCTCTTATTTTTTTGTGCATTTTATGTATATGTTCTCTGTGTATATATGTTCATATATGCAAAAGTTAGATGTTAGAAAAACTTTATATATGCAAAAATTTATACATATATGTAAGTATATATGTATGTATAGATGTATGTATGTGGATACATGAGGGGGGTCGATATACCCCCTCTCCGATAGCATTTTTGTGCATTTTAGGTTAGTGTATATATATTGATGTATATATGCAAAAGATAGGTTTTTAGAAAAAATACTATTTTTTCTGTTGATGATATGATGATGTTTTTTTTTCATATATGCATTTTTTCATATATGTATTATTTTTTAAGTTGTTAGTAGATATCGATTTTAGGTTAGTGCATTTTAGGTTAGTGTAGAGGAGAAATTTAAAGTAAAATAAGGAAAAGGAAGGAAAGAGGAAGAAGGAAGAAGGAAGAAAGAAGAAGAAAAAGAATGAGAGGAAAAAGGAAAATAAGAAGATGAAGAAGAGGAGAGGAAGAAGAGGAGAAATAAATAAGAAGAGGACAAAAGAAGAAAAAGAAGAGGAGAAGAAGAAAGGAATAGAGGAGAAGAAGAAAAAATAGAAAAAAATTCTATTTTTTCTTCTTCTCCTCTATTCCTTTCTTCTTCTCCTCTTTTTTTTTTCTTCTTCCTTCTTCCTTCTTCCTCTTTTCTTCCTTTTCCTTAATTATTTTCCTTTCTCGTTGTTGTCGCGTCGTTGTCGATATAACCCCCTCGAGATAACTTCGACATGAGGGGTGGTTGATAGAAATACCCCCCCCCTCGGCCCTCTCGCTCGACCAAAACTCTCGAGGACACCCAAACCCTAGAGAGAAAACGATGTTGGTCTCCTACCCCCTCCTGCCACGCCCCTACCTGACAAATTAACTATCTCGAAGCGTTGTTGTGTCGAGGCGACCCCAAACCCTAGAGAAGCAGCGTCGAGGCCACTAACATGATTCCTTATTGTGATTAGCTGGCTAGTTCTACGTTTGCCACTAGTTCCATCTGTACCATATATAAACATGTTGTAAATATTTGCAGAAACTATGGAGCACTGCCGAGACGAAGAAACAGAAGTGATATTGAGGGACATAATCGCAAATGGAAGGGATGAAGTTGCGTCATTTCTCCTCGACACCGTTGTTGGTCAGCTGGAAGAACGGGGTGAAGAAGAGGGCTATGTTCATGATGGCTTCGGCCCATTAATGCCGGTACAAGGACAGGACTATGTTCATGATGGCTCCGGTGACACAATGGAGGAACAAGAAGGAGACCGTGCTGACTGCTCCGGTGAACGAACCGAGCCCGGCCAGGTATATATATATTAGTTAAGCCCGTGCTGACTAGTTAATTGATGCTTCCATTGTTTTGGTATATGTACACATATTAATTATCTCGTCTTTCTTCCTTATAATTTCTAGCCCTCCAGATCGAGCACAACTTCGGTAAGGAGACGAGGCCCGAAGAAAAAGTTGAGCTCGGATGAAAAGTTTGAGACCATAGAAATCGCGCCCGACGGAGAACCGATTGAACCCGTCCGGACAAGGAAGGCATTTTCTTCTCAGTGCGGGGTTCTTGTTAGGGAGAAGATCCCGATCAGCATCCAGCAATGGTATAAGCCTAAGGAGGAAGACCCTGAGGTGTCTTATGTCAATGATATGCAGAAAGAATATCTTTGGACTGAGCTGAAGGCAAATTTCACCCTACCGCCAGAGGAGGATCCGGAGAAGCCAGTTAAAGAGGAATTAATCAAGTCTTGTGCTCTTAAGAAGATGGAAACCCTAATGAGGAGGTGGAGGAAGAGCTGAACCAGTTTGTCAAAAATAAAAAGACACCAGAATTCATCGGCAAATATGAGAAGATCAAAGATCACTGGCCCGCATTTGTGGCCCACAAGACATCGGAAAAGAGTAAGAAGATGTCGGAGACAAACAAGAAAAATGCTGCGAAGAAGATGCTTCACCATCGCACGGGTTCAGGTGGCTACCTGCAAGCCCGGCCTAAGTGGTCCAAGGCTGAGAATTATCTGCTTGAAAAAGGGATCGAACCAGAGACAATGAGATGGCCAGACCATTGCCGGACTTGGTTCTTCGGGTCTGGCGGAACCTTGGACCCTGTAACAGGGTTTTGCCAGTGGACGGACGAGCAACTGGAAATACCAGTCAAGAACCTTCGACACTATGTCGATGCAGCGCAGTGAGGGACGTTCCTTCCAAACAGGGAGAAGGACGAGCTCACAATGGCCCTAGGGAATCCTGAGCACCCTGGACGGACACGAGGCACGCCAGGCTCCATTCCGTGGAAGGTTGGTTTTCCGGACGCAGGGGGTTACAAAACCGACGAGAGGAGGAAGAAACTGGAGCAGGACCAACTGCAGGCGCTGCACGAAAGGGTAATGGGGCTAGAGGATCGAGAAGAGGAACGAGAAGCAGCAGATCGCAGCAAACGACCTGCCGAAGCTACCCCGCCATCTCAGCGGAGAAGAAGCGTGGCTTCCACCGAGCTGCTTCAGCCGGAGCATGTCTTGACGGCTCCTCCCAGTTATCCCGTGGATGGTATCACGGAGTCTCAAAATTTCCACATGATGGCGCGATGGATGACTTTGAAGGTCAAGGCGGTTGTTGGCCAAGTTTATCCTAGTGGACCCGGCACAACTTATCATTGCCAGCCGATTCCAAAAGGATATGCTAAGGTGATGGTGGATGAAATAACAGAGGGATTTGAGGACCTCGTGCTTGACCACCCTACCGGTGAAGGGGAGACTAGGCTGGGTTCTGCTCTGAAGACTCCATGCCTATGGAAGAAGGAGCTCATCAACCTTTTGAACTGGACGCCTCCGCCTCCTCCTCCTACTTCGGCGAGTCAGGGCACTCCGCCTCCTCCACCGCCTCCTCCTCCGGCGAGTGACAATCAGGGCACGCGTGGCGGCACTCAGCCTCCTTCTCCGGCGCATGGCGGCACTCCGCCTCCTTCTCCGCCTGCGCCGGCGCTCCCGAGCAGCCAGCAGCATCCTCCTTGTTCGCCTCGCCAGCAAGGGCGGAAGAGACCCGCCGCCGCACGAAAGAAGACAGACGCCGCAGCCGCTCCGTCTGCTCCGGCGTCTAGCAGCACAACTAGAGGCGGGAGGCAATACAAAGACGGTCCATCATCTCTCAAGCCTCTAGACAAGTTACCGTACGAGAGGTCCGAGGAGGAAAACGATACGATTGTGCAGACCCACGTGAAGGAGTTCTTTGAAGGGGTGAAAGCAAAGAGACATCCACCTCCGGAGGAGAAGGTAGATCCGGTGAAAGCAAAGCGCACTATCGATGCCCTGAGGAAACCACCAAAGTCTCCGCCGAGAACCAACTATGAGCGCATTACTGAACAGACATATCTCCAAGCCCAGCGGTCGAGAACTACTACCAGTGCTAAAAGGTCAAAAGAACGAGCAAAGGGGAAAAAATTGCCCAGCTCGGCGAACAAGCACAGCAATCGTGCCCCCCTCTCAATGTGTCTAATGCTCCGGGGACGATGGCCGGTTATGGCAATCTTGACGATTACCTGCCTGACGATGCACTTCCTGATTTCTTGGAGGTGGACGAACACAGATACGAGTACGGGAAGCCTCTCGTCAAAGATGAAAAATCTCTGACAACAATGATGCGAAGATTCCATAATTGGTACATGGAAACCTGCAGAGAGTCTGAGGGTAAGAATGCTTTGTATCTGCATATTAAAGAGGAGCACGATCTCGTTGCAAATGATCTGTTGACTGTTCCATTTGAGGAGTTCTTCGAGTTCTTCAATCAAAAGGCCCTCGATAAATTAATGGTCTTTTGCTACTACCTGTAAGTACTATTTCTGTCATTAAGTCTCTATATATAGCTCGGCTCTTTCATTGCATGTATTTATAATTAATTATCCTCAATATATTATGCAGATTGAAGATCATCGAATGCAAAAAACAAGAAATTTATGATATTGGGTTCATTAACACAAATATCATAGATGTATTTCTGGTTGAAAAGAACGTCAAAGAGGCCGAGGACAACTTGCTACAATCGTTGATCAAAAATCAAAACAAAGATACCATACTCTTTCCTTACAACGGCCCGTGAGTGTTACTATCGTGTGCATATTCGGTTTCCCTTATTACTCAAGCGAGCTTATAGTAATGTAATTGATGAGTTATGCATGCGTGCGCAGGTACCACTATATTCTTCTGGAGATTAAGCTTGAGCGTGGACTAGTAACCGTCTTAGACTCGAGACGGAAAGGTCCCAAATCCTATGCGGACATCACTGATATGCTCAGTAAGTAAGTTCAATCGATCATTATCGCACCATATCGGCAACTTTTTGTTCATTTCCTGATATCTCAAGTAATAATAATTATTTTCTTTGTCTTGCAGGGTTTGGAAATAGTTCACCGCAGAAGCTCCGGGACTGCCAAAGGAGCTGACATATAAATACCCGAAAGTAAGTACTACTGGCTAGCTAGTTGCGCGCATCTCCCGTTGATTCTATAGCTATACTTTCATCAATGCCATTTATAATGCTTCATTATCAGTTTGATTGACCTCTATTTCTCGTAAAGTGCTTGTGGCAGGAGGAAGGGAATGATTTCTGTGGATAATACGTCTGCGAGTTCATCCACACCGCGACTTTGAAAAACAAGCGGGGCTACTCTAGAAGACAATATGAAGTGCGTAAGCAATAATATTCACAATTTCATTTCATTACACCATCATTTCTGGTGAGTTTCATTCATATATATGTATTAATTAACCCCCTTCTTCAAATTAGACGTGGCAGATGCGGGATGAACTCCTAGAACCAGATCGCATGAAAGCAATTCAAGAGGAATTGGCGGGATTCTTTCTTGACCACATCATCAGTAAAGCCGGAGAATACCATGTGGAAATTGATTTCAAATGCTAGGGGTTTGTAATTAAGAGATCTTATACATATTGTACATGTATGTAGCCAGTAGCATCGGATACATGATACGAAAAGTTGTTGTTCGACCAATCTCTCGGAGAAGGAGAAGTCGATCGATCACTTCTCTCGATATGCATGACGAACTTCTGTACTAAATGGTTCTCTCGATCACTTATGTATATATAGTATGTAGCGTCGACCAAGCACGGACATAAGAGAGGACACTTCTCTCTATTAATTAGCTAGCTAACACAATATATGAAACACCTAAATTAACCCCCCAAAACCCCCAACCTCCCCTCCTTTAAAAAAACAAAAACCCCAGCCACTGGAATGCTGACGCGTGGATGCCTTTTGGTCCCGGTTGGAGCCACCAACCGGGACCAAAGGCCCCCTGACTGGGCTCGGCGCACAGGGCCACGTGGAGGCACATTGGTCCCGGTTCGTGTTTGAACCGGGACTAATGGGTGGAGGTATTAGTAACGACCCATTAGTCCCGGTTCATGAACCGGGACTAAAGGCCCTTATGAACCGGGACTATTAGGTGTTTTTCTACTAGTGTACTCATACAAATGCATCTTGATTTTCCATGCAACGCATGGGCACCTTGCTAGTTATGAATAAATAACACTCTATCAATGAGCCCCATCAGACACCAAATATCTTGGCTTCCGTGCTACATCTAGATCTTCCCCTCGTTTCTGTTTTCCAACCCGGCGGTGGGTGGGGTGCAGTTTGCCAATAGTCGGTTTGCTCAATGGCAGTCCCACATGAAAGTGAAAATGCTAGGCAACACGCCTTCCCCAGCTATGTGGCATGTCGGACGGGCCATGGAGTACTCCTGATTCCCGTCCGTGTGGGGGTGCGAAGCGAACATGGCAGGCCTTTTCCTTTTAGTTGCAATGCGCACGTGCGTTGCGACGGATCCAAAGTAGTAGAATAGTAGTACTTGCTCACAAACTTGAAAGAAATCACTCATATTTTGATATACTCCTAATATATTACTTTTTACTCAAAATATATTTCTCGGGCTGTTTTGATGAGGTGAGGGAGAGATGTGGTTGCTTTCAAGATAATAAGGGGTTTTCTGCAAATTGGAATAGAGAAGTGGGCTATTGTTGCAAAAATGCCCCAGCTTACCTCACAGCCGTTAGATGCAGATCTAATGGTCAGAAAAGACGGATTGCAGACACACCACCATCACCAACTGAGTATTTTATAGGAGTGGGAGTATAGAAAAGTGTATAAATTGTAACATTTGGTTCTGCTCCTTGGCACGATCGATACATAGAAATAACAATTGGAAACACTAGGGCGGGGCTATTTCCGCCAGATAAGCAGGGTACGTAGTAGCTAGGTTAGCGCATCGTCGGTTTAGTCACGTGCGGTCCGACATGTTCTAGTGTTTCTAGCAAGATGCCTGTGCGTTGCACGAAGTTGATGGAAAAGGTAAGCACAACTTATAAACTGACGGATGGAGTACTAGTTACAGTGATGCATAAAATTAAGCAAAGGGATCGGACATGTTGGTATTGACTGGAACGAGAATGCAATAGCACAATAAGAATTAAGGCCACGATGATGCGATCGCAGTGGTGGTTACATGAGGCAAGAAGAAAGATGCATCCATCAATGTACGACCTCCTCCTCATCAACTTAGTGCACCGGGCCACCGAGCAGCGGCTAAGGAGCGGCGGCTTTTTTGGCGAGGTCAAGGTGCTTCTCAGCAAAGGCTTCCAGCCATTTGAGGAAGGCCAACGTCGTAGCATCCTCAATGGCCTTGTAGATACCTATGTACACGATTTTCTCGTACATGCGGATGTGTAGGTCGATGAATTCTTGCAGGGCGAGGCGCCTATTCGAGAGCGCAATCTCCAGGTGGACATTCTTCATGGCGTCGGCGGGCAGTCGCAGGGCCACCAGTGCTTGAAAGAGGTTCCAGCCATGGAGGCCGATTAGGGTGGCATGCAATGAGGAGCTCGGGCGTGCGGGCTGGAGGAGTATAGCGATGTCGTCACCGAGCTTCTTGAGGACGGTGAACTTGTTGGTGGTGGCAACGATCATCTGGTCGAACTGAGAGTCGTAGTTGGCGTGGACGGCGGCCATCCACCAGCCGGTCGCGAACACCGTCTGGAGATGATCCTCGGCGCCATGCCATAGGCCGGTGTCATGGACCATCTGGCATAGCCGCTTGCCACTCGCGCGCATCGCTGCCATGGGTCTGGAGTGAGCACTTTTGCACTTAGTGCAGGTGCTTAGGCAAATGCTTAGGTGCGTACGATGTGGCAGATGCTTCGGAATGGAGGGGCGCCTTTATATGAGTGTAAATTGTGTTGCATTCACATCGTGCAGCCTCTTTTCTCGGTCCTCCTCCCATTACTTCTCTCATGCATGCACGATGCTAATTGAAGGAGGATGCATCATTGGTCATTCAACATTTTGGGAACCGCTACCCCTTCCTCGTCTGCATTAAAGTCGTATTGGGAACTGTGCCGCCCGCTGTGAAATCGAATAGTACTGCACCGCCCGCTGCACAACCAGCTGAACATGCCTCCTCGCCTCCATCAAACCCCTGCGTTAAACCCGCATGCAAACCGAGAAACCTACTCCGGCTATATGTCCGTTCATGAGTGGGCCGGAATTAAACGCAACACCGATCGAGCTCCTCTTGTCCGCCCTCAGTTTAAATGAGGCCAGACGCCGACCAAGCTCCTACCATGCGCCCTCTATTTAAACGAGGCCACACAGATAGCGGGCAAGAATCGCATCCCTCCACCACTCCCCCATCTCCTCCTTCACCATTTTCTCCACTTTTCCGATGGCTTCCGAGGAGCCGTTCTCTGGCATACTCCCCGGCTGGGTGGCCCACCGAGCCCTCCGGATACGGGCGAGGCCGCTCGGTGCTTCATCAACCTTGCTTGGCCTGATGGAGCCAGTTGCCGCCCCAATCCAATGCATGGTTCAGCAACTCGCCACTCCAGTTCAGCTCGATGAGGAGTGGTGAGTTTCTCCATGCCGGTACGGTGGTGAGCATGCGGTACGGGCGTCGTCGCTACTGTGTCGTACCCCTATGAGCACCTCCGAGAGAATGAACCGGCATATCATCTTGAGATTTACGAAGCCACCGTAGGCGCTTCGTTGTCGACGGGAACGTCTCCTCCCACTGAAAGCGTATCGCCGGAAATCCTAAAATAAATCCAGGAATAATGCGAGCACCAGGATTTGAACCCTGATGGGTTGGGGATACCACTATCCACATAACCAACTCAACCACAGGTTGGTTCGTGGGCCGGCTGGTTTAATTTAAACTAAACAAGGAATAAATCCTAGGGTTAATTAGGGCATGGGGCCCCCTGTCAGTTGAACATGGTTTAGTTAGCGGAGTGATTAGCCCCTAATTAAGCATGCCACGTCATCCACAACGGCGGTTAGCAGCCGGCGACCGAATCGCGCGGCGGTGGCGCTCGGGGTCGCGCTGTAGTCCACGGGATCGAGCGCCGTATGGAACTACGGCTAGCTGGAGGCAGCGCGCATCCAGTGGAACACGCGGTAGGTCGTGGGGTGGCCAGGGGCAACGGCGGCATCGACCTCGGCGGTGGCTGGAGTTCGGGCAAGTGGCAAAACAGCGCTACGGTGCATTAGCGGGGAAGACAAGTAGTTCTACGACCTCCTGGAGGTGCGGGGAGCACAACTAGCTCGAGAACTCGAGCGGAGAGGCACGGCAGAGCCATCCATGGCGGACGGCGCCGCTCGGTCGAAGGGGGCCATGGCTAGAGGACAAAAACGAGAGAGAAAACTGTGGGTTATGATGCGGGGGCTCACTTTGATCTTGTAGAGACGCTCAGAGTGCTCGGGGAGGTCCTATACGCGACGAAATCGAAGGCAGCGATCCACAGCATCGAGGAAGAAGACGGCATTGAAGGCCGCTCTACAGGGCGTCCGGGCTTGCGTGTCATCAAGGAGGAAGAGGCGGCTGTGGCGGTCCTTCAGAGCACGGAGAGAGGTCGAGGGGAAGGCTGTGGCTACGTAGGCGATGAGCGGCGGCGACGGGCTCCGCTCGGGAAGAGAGCAGAGAGGGGAGGGAGAGAGAGCTGCGAGGAGGGGAGAGGTCGAGGGGAAACGCGGGACTGCGTGGTGATTCCAGGGGTGCCTAGGGCGTCGGGGGTGTACGCAGGCAGGCAGGAGGTGGCCGGCGCACGGTAGCCATGCGCCTCGCGTCCTTCTGGCGCGAGGAGGAAGGCGACAGGAGTTGTGGTGGTGGGCTGGGCTACACAGTTGAGCCGCCAGGTGGGCTGCAGGTAAGCGCCAGGTAAGGTTTTCTCCTCTCTCTGGTTTTCTCTATTTTGTTTTCTTTTCTATTTCTTCTGTCTGTTTTAATTTAGTTCTGAGATCAAATCATTTTTGTAGCTTCTGAAAATAATTATGGGGTTAGATATGAAATATCCATAACCACATAAAAAGTTCTAGAATTATTGGACGTATATTTATATATAATAAATATAAATCCAGTGCAAATAATTATTAGATTAAATTAAATGCCAAAAATAAATATTTCTGAGCTTCCAAAAATATTGGTTTGAATTTTAACTCTTGCCAATATTTTCAGAGGAAAAGAGGAACATTTTCTTGGACTTGTTTGAAGCAATTTTTATCTTGATCGATTTCAAGATGATTTCTGAGACTTTCATCTATCCCCATTTCAAATTTAACTGAAATTTAAACATGATGCAACACCAGATGCTAGCACTAGGCATTACCAGAACTAGGGATGTGACACCCGAGTTCATGAACCACACGAATCATAATGCATCACAACAATCATTTTAGCTTGCAAAATTAATTATAAAAGTTGGTCCATGGTGTGACTTACTCACGAGTTATGCACATAACCGAGGACCCGGCTATCAATAGATTAAATACACTCTGCAGAGGTAGTGCACTTTACCCATACTACAGAACACCTAGCCTCGCATTCCCATTCGGGTGGACCAAAGCGTTCCGACGAAACCCTCCCTTCGTCATGCACTCTCCCCGGCCACCCTGACCAACTCCCTCTTAGGGCTAGGTCTTGGGTGGCCCCGTGTCTACCAAAGACACCAACAGCCACCGTCGTGGCAAAACGGTCCCAAATGGGGACAAGGTACCATAAAAGCAAAACGAGAACACAAGGTTATGTCTGCTTACCAGGCCAGGGTATGCACGTGCATAACCTTCCCTCGCGGGAGGCACCGGTGAGAGTCACAACAAAAGACCGAATCAAGACCTTCCCACAAGGTAAATGTGGTCGCACTGAATAAAAACCAGATTCATTGGCACCATGCTGTGATCAACATCATATTCAAGTTGAACTTTATCAAATTTAACTTTGATTAAAAACTTTTTATCAAAAATGATATAATGCCATAATCATGCAACTACTCATCATGCAAAGAAATCAACTCATAATCATGGATCAAACTTAACAATATAATTATCTTGCAATATTCAGAATCAAAACTTCTCTGGTTATAACTCATTTTTATTATCAAGCAATATTTTTATTAGTTCATCACTTAAATAAAAGCATCACTTAATAAAAGAACTTTCATTATTTACCATAACAATATAGCTAGTGCAAAATCTTATTCCAGTTGACCAAACAAGTTCATGCATTCAACCTAATAATTAACCAAATTTATTTAGCAAATTTTAAATGCAAATAAGAACTCATATTCAAGTAGAAAATCATAGATATTGAAGTAACACCATCCAAATGCTGGTGTGGCTTGCCTTAGTGTAGAGGAGGATCACACCCCTCTTGGTTTGCTTCAGGACAAGCTTCTCCTTCTAAAAAGAATTTAAAACCACGAAAACAATTATCGAAACACATTCTGAAAATCACCATAAATTCTAGAGAGCAAGGAAAAATCCACCTTTTGGTGTGCTGCTAGAGTTTTCTGAAACAGAGGCAATGCAAAAAGAATCAATTCCTTTGGACATATGGTTTAGAAATGGTGGCTGGTCAAAGTTTAGTCAAATTTCTTAATAATATTTGAATTAAACAGAAATCCTGGGGGGGGGATGACGTCGAAGGCGTAAACAGAAAAGGCGCCTCCACTCGTACCGCTTCAGGCGCGAGTGGTGAGGCCGACAGGTAGGTCCCGCGCGTCAGGAGAGAGAGGGGGAGCGCGAGATCAGAGAGAGGCGGGGCTTCGCCGGAGCTCACGCCGGCGACGAGGGGGTTTGCGGCTAGGCTAGAGGGGTAGGATTGAAGCTGGGCTTGAGGCGCACCTGCCCGTACCCGTGGCTTGGCATGGGGTGGACGGAGCTACTCCCGGTTGAGATCGCAAGCCTCGGTGGCGGACGGGTTTCATCGGAGAGGTTGAAGACGGGATCTAGGGGCGGCTCCAAGGGCTCAGCAGCGTCCAGGCAGCACCAATAGGTCCCCAATGCCCCGCCCGAGCGACTGCTTGAGCTCAAGAGGCACCGGAGCGTGGTGGCCGTGCTGCAGGGGTCGCTGGAGTTCTCTGGTCGGGGCGACGGCCAGAGGCTTGCCCGACCGAGCTGCTGCTCGTCTACGTGTTTGTGGAGGTGGTGTGGAGTGGTGCTTGGCTAGAAATCGAGGAGGGGAGCGCTATATATAGATGGAGCGAGAGGGGATGTGTCGCCGCCGGAGCTCTCTGGACACACGGCGAACAACAACAAAAAGCTCCAGGGCGAGGGGGCAAACAGTCAGCGTCAACGCAGGAGCTTGCCCACGCTCACGGACGAGCACATGAGGCGGTGGAGGAAGCGGACAAGCACACGCGTGCACTTTGAGTTTTGGCCACGGCGTGCCCGTGCTTGCTGTGGCGGCTCCGGCATCGGCGAGCGCCAGGGAGAGGTCAAGGGTGATGGGTCGACATTGTTGGTGCGGCGCGGCAAGCGTCGGCGAGCGCTGGAATGAGCATGCGTGAAACAGAGAGGAAAGTGCCAGCTAGAGCGCGTCGATACGTTGCCAGGCGCCGTGTATTCACACGGTCACCATGCAGGCATGGTCAAGACAACGCCCAGGCGCATCCAAACCTTGTCTACGCTTTCGTCCATGCAGTGTTTAGTCTAGGAGTGGTGATAGATCATACCCAGGCCAACCAGATTGGACTCAACTAAGCTGACAAGTTTCTGACCAGAAACTTGGTCGCCAAGTTAAGCAATCTTCTAGAAGGCCATTAGGGCTGATCTCCTGGGGTTTAGGGTTTCTTAGGAGGGTGTTTAAGCTCAAGAAATATCAGGGCCAAAAGATCAAGGAAAAATGTACTTGTTGTACAAACTGGAATTTTGGGCTAGAAGAGAAATGATTTTCTATAGCAAAAATATTACAAAAAGTCATGCAATATTTTTTCTTGGGAAGGTGTGCCAAGGTTCATAGAATATTCAGGATTTAAGTCAGAGTTTTGGGAGCAAGAAAAATTAGGGTTGCTTTGGAGCACAAGTTTCTGAATTGAATTTCAAAGAGGAAAATGAATATTTTCTTTTATCAAAAATATTCATTTGATTATTTTGGGGATTTATCAGGGAAATATAGTTGAATGAGGAGTAGGTAGGTCACTTGGGTGAAAGTCAAGGATATGCCCAAGTGACAAGTCCATTTGAAATGATTCAAAAACCCAAATTAAAGCAAGGCGAAAACCAAGTCCGGAAACAAGGAGAAGGCAAAGTCCGAGAAAAGAGAGAAAGCAAAATCCAGGCTGTCACAAACCTCCCCCACTTAGGATGAATCTCGTCCTCGAGATTCGGTTGCTTGGGAAAACCATTCTGGGTATACAGTCCTTAAAAATTCCTCTCTTTCCCCGGTGGCTTCCTCTTCGGTGTGATGCTGCCACTGAACCTTGTAAAACCTTATTTCTTTGCGGCGAGTGACCATTTTTGTCTTATCCAATATCCTGATTGGCTTCTCATCATAAGTCAAATCCATAGCTAATTCTATCTCTTCCATATCCGTCCTCTTTTCAGGTGGCGAGATGCATCTCCTCAGCTGCGAGATATGAAACACATCGTGCACTTCTGACAGTTCCGGTGGCAACTCCAACTGATATGCAACTGTTGCGACTCTGGCCATGACTAGAAATGGACCAATGTATCTGGGTGCCAACTTTCCACAGATCTGAAACCTCTTGACTCCTTTCATAGGGGTGACTCGGAGATATACGTGTTCTCCGGGTTTGAAACTGATCTAACGGTGTTTGGCATCATAGTAGCTATTCTGTCGTGATTTGGCCAGTTGCAGTCTATCTCGGATTTCCTTGACCTGCTTCTCTACTTCAAGCATTAAACCAGTCCCGAAAATACGGCTGTCTCCGGTTTGAGACCAGTTCAATGGAGTGCGGCATTTCCGACCATACAGAGCTTCATAGGGTGACATCTTTAAGCTGGCCTGGAAACTGTTGTTGTAGGAAAACTCGGCGTAGGGCAGACAGTCTTCCCACTTGGTTCCTTGGGCCAATATACATGCCCGGAGAATATCTTTGAGTATTTGATTTACTCGCTCAGTTTGTCCATCTGTCTGAGGATGATAAGCAATGATGTACTTCAGAGCGGTCCCCAAGGCTTGATGTAGTCGAGACCAAAATGCAGACGTGAAGAGAGATCCCCTGTCGGACGTGATAGTCTTAGGTACTCCATGCAGACTAACGATTCTTGACACATACAGCTGTGCGAGTTGATTTGCACGGTATGGTACGGATAGGGAGGAAGTGTTCCACCTTGGTTAACGTGTCCACTATGACCCATTTTGCACCATTTCCTCGGTGAGACCTTGGTAATCCGGTGATGAAATCCATGCAGATATCGTCCCATTTCCATTGGGATATCGGCAGAGGTTGGAGGAGTCCGGCGGGTTTTTGGTGTTCCGCCTTTACCTTGTTGCATATATCGCAACATGCCACAAAGTATGCGATGTCTTTCTTTATTCCATCCCACCAAAACACTTGACGAAGGTCCTCATACATTTTGGTACCACCAAGGTGAATTGAGTATGGCGCTTCAAGTGCTTCTGCCAATATTTTCTTCTTCAGACTTTCTTGATTGGGTACGCAAAGTCTTCCTCGGAATCTTAGCGAACCTCGTTGATCCCTAGAGAAATCCGGTGCATGCCCTTGGTGCATCTTCTAGACATATATTTTCATCATTTTATCATCTGCCTGAGCACTGCGGATTTCTTCTTCGAGCGTAGGGAAACTTCCAATATGTTGGCAAGGTGGGCATCGGTGATTACCTAATTGAGCTGCATGATTTCTTCATAAAGCTCAGGAGGCAAGGAATCCATTAGAGCATTAAGGTTGGCTGGTTTGCGACTGAGGGCGTCAACCACCAAATTAGCTTTGCTCGGGTGATAATTTATTCCGAGATCATAGTCCTTAACCAGCTCGAGCTATCTTCACTATCGAAGGATCAAATCGGGCTGAGTGAATATATACTTGAGTCTCTTGTGGTCGGTAAATATCTGGCACTTCTTTCCAATCAGATAGTGTCTCAAGATCTTTAAAGCGTGCACCATCGCGGCCAATTTCAAATCATGAGTAGGATAGTTTCCTTCATGTTGCCGCTGTTTTCGGGATGCATAAGCCACCACTTTGCCATCTTGCATGAGTACACATCCTAGGCCTTTTCGGGATATGTCACAGTAGACATCAAAACTGCGGTAGATGTCTAGGAGAGTTAATACTGGTGCTGATGTCAACCTGATTTTTAACTCATTGAAACTGCGTTCGCAGTCCTTAGTCCATTCAAACTTCTTGTCCTTCTTTAGGAGTTCATTCATGGGCTTGGTGATCTTGGAGAATCCATCAATAAAACGGCGAAAATAGCCAGCTAGTCCTAGGAAACTCTGAATTTCTGAAACTATTGTGGGTGCGGACCAAACAAGTACATCCTTCACCTGGCTTGGATCCACTGAGATTCCTTCTGTCGAGAGGACATGCCCGAGAAATCCCACTTGCTGGAGCCAAAACTCACATTTGCTGAATTTGGCATAAAGTTGATGGTCGCGAAGCCTTTGTAAAACTGCTCAGAGATGTTCCTTGTGTTCGTCGTTGCTCTTGGAGTAAATGAGGATGTCATCAATGAACACCACCACAAATTTATCCAAGAAATCCATAAACACCTTGTTCATCATATGCATGAAGAAGGCTGGGGCGTTGGTGAGGCCGAAGGACATAACGGTATACTCATAAGGACCGTACCGAGTGGTGAACGCGGTCTTAGGACTATCCTCCTTCTTTATCTTGAGCTGATGATATCCGGTGCTCAAATCAATTTTAGAGAATACTTTGGCACCACTGAGTTC
Organism: Triticum dicoccoides; assembly: GCF_002162155.2. Lineage (NCBI taxonomy): Eukaryota > Viridiplantae > Streptophyta > Magnoliopsida > Poales > Poaceae > Triticum > Triticum dicoccoides. Next base: position 133,935,084 of record NC_041385.1, read on the forward strand.
ATCAAACAGATCGTCAATCCTTGGCAGTGGATACTTGTTTTTAATGGTGATGTCATTCAGCTGTCGATAGTCTACACCCATTCATAGACTACCATCCTTTTTGTCCACGAAGATCGCTGGTTATCCCCATGGTGAACAGCTTGGACGGCTGTATCCTTTCTGCAGCATCTCATCCAGTTGTTTCTTCAATTCCACCAACTCTGAGGAAGGCATCCAATAATATTTCTTGTGTATCGGAGTGGTTCCCGGCACCAAGTCAATTGCAAACTCCAACTCTCGATCTGGCGGCATGCCTAGTAATTCTTCAGGAAATACATCTGGATACTCACGGACCACTGGAATTGATTCCACTTCTTCTGCCACTGCTGCGAAAATCATATCCTTCGTGGGTATGCGCTTGCAGGCATAAAAACTTGTGGTGCGACCTTCCATGTTTTTCAGGGTAACTTCTCTGGTCGCACAGCTGATGCATACCTGGTATTGGGTTAACCAATTCATGCCCAGAATAACATCCAATTTGCTCGAGTCGATGATTATCAAAGATGTTGGAAACTTGACGCCCTTGATGTCAATTTCCAAATTACGGCAGACAAGATTGCTTCTGAGTAGGGATCCCAGGGATTGTACCAGCATGTGCTTTCTGAAAATCGAACAAGGAAAATTGTTTTGGGAAGCAAAACTACGAGAAATAAAAGAGTGAGAAGCCCTAGAGTCAAATAAAATTATGGCGGGTATCTCATCAACAAGAAACATACCAATGATGACTTCCGGGTCCTCTTGGGCTTTGTCTGCGGAGATATGATGAATTTGCCCCTGGATCATATCTGGGGCGGAATACGGATCCGTGTAGTGGACTTGCGGATGGAATGGAGCTGCTTGTTTGTTGTTCTTGGGACACTGTCTGGCGTAGTGTCCAGTTTGACCATAGCTGAAGCATGAATTGTTGCGCTGACAATCTTCGCGCACCGGGCTGGTCACGACATTCTTGACTTGAGTGGTAGTCTTGTTGACATTCTGCTGCCAGTTGGGTTTGTACTCCACCTGAGTCTGTTGCCAAGTACGAGCCTTTTGCACTGGTTGCATATCCTTCTTCGGCTCAAATTTGCGCTTGTGGTTGTTAACAGCTGGCTTGTTGTCGCGGAGGAGCTTGTGTTCCCTTTCTTCTATGAGGGCCTCGTTCACCAGAGTCGGGAAGTTTGAAAAATCAAACATGCTAGGAGTGCACCTGAGATGCTGATTCAGTCCTCCAAGAAACCTGTCGATCTTCCATTCTTCTGTGGCCACATCATGGAGAGAATAGCGGGCCAAATGATTGAATTTATTCAGATACTCGTTGACTGTCATGCTGCCTTGAGCGAGGGCGAGGAATTCGCGCTGCTTGATTTTTCATAATCCCGGTGGGAATATGATACTTGCGGAAATGTTCCTTGAATTTTGTCCAAGTAATTTCCTCGTCCGCGGGCCATATTGCCTTAGCATTATCCCACCATATGGCGGCAACTCCTTCTAGATACCTTGTATCCTTCTTCAGTGCGAGAAATCTCCAGTTTCCTCTCAATAGTCCTTAGCCAGTCGTCGGCGTCCAATGGATCAATAGCTTGGCTGAAACTGGGAGGCTTGGTTCGCTGGAAATCGGACAGCTTGGAGTGATGGCCATTCTGGTTTCCATTCTGCCCAACCATAACTTGCACACTTTTCAGTATTTCCAGTAGATCGTTGCTCCTTCTTTCTTCAAACATGCGCAGGATTTGCTCAGTGGAAGGTGGATGTGGCGGTGGAGATGGAGGTGGCTGGTATGGCTCAGGGGAATGTCCTGCCTGCCTTGCGGAGCAACGGACAGGGACATCCTCACCATCTTGACTACTGTTGCCTCCACGCGTCATCCTATTATTTGTTTTTCCCAATAATAGCAACCATGATGAGAAAATTCCAAAATGGGAGGAAAGCCAGCGACAAATCCCGGAAGAAAACAACGAATGAAAACCAAAGTGAATAAAAGGTTCCAACATAATTATACATAGTCTCAACATGGAAGTAAACATTACAACGGGTCTACTACCCTCATACATGAAACTAAGCATCATGACACGTGCGATTACACCCATACATAATACTCATGGCTAAACCGATACTCTAACGGTCTACTGCTTGGATGGTGCTGTTGTAGGCTCGTCTCCTGAGCCGAACCCAGATCCTGAACTGATGGTAGAGACCTCTGGGTTAAGGGAGACACACTAGTGATGCCTCAAGGGCTCTCCCTCAGGGGCAGGCGGGGGATGGGATCTAAGCATAGGAGCGGCAGGAGTAGCGACAAGGGAAACCCACGCAACAGGAGCACTGCGAGGGGTCATCGTCAGAGGGTTAATGGCACCCTGAGACATCACTGGTGGAATGGGGACTGGAGGAACTGAAGAAGTATAGATGACAGCAGGAAGAGGGTTCCTCATACGAGCAGCCGCGAGAGCTCTCTGGGCGCGTGAAAGCTCCCGAGCTAACTCATAGTTCAGAAGATAAGTAGCAGTGATATAGCAAGAAAGGTGGCTAGTGGGACGATCGCACGTCGGATTAATCAAAGGAAAGCGGATATGCCCATTCTCGTGCAGAGATGGGTAGTAGAGAAACCTGGGTGGGTGTGCATGCGAACCTCGTTGTAGCGCAAGTCTACAAGAGCCTCGATAGTAGCAAACTGAACCGCCTGAGATGGCGTAGAAGCAAGACCACCCTTAAAAGAACGAGTGTAAGCTCAGGAAGGGGAACTGTGGTGTAGAGTGACCTCGGCATAATACTCATACAATGCACCGGCCAGATGTTCCCGGTACACCCGATACTCTGGATCAGCACCCTCTGGATAGAGTCGTCGCCACACGTTCTGCATCAGGTGCGGCGATGTGTACGGAGCTGGCTCAGGATGGTACAAGAACGGTACTGGAGACATCTACACTCATAAACCATACGGTTAGTAATAACAACAAATAAACATACATGCAATGCAACAACCAATTTCTATGACTACCAGCACTCAAACGTAGCTATCTACCGTTTCACTAATGCACTAACGGTCTAGCGTGTCCTACAATCAGCAAGGCTCTGATACCAAGCGTTGTGGCACCCGGCTCAGAGCAACCGGTTTACCTTGCATTGCGAGCCTAGAAATCAAGTCTTCTAGCAATACACAACAACATGGTACAGAAACAACCACTTTATTGATGCTAGCGGATTACATAATTCTGATATTACATCGAGATATGAGGCCAAGTGGCACGAAAGGTGCTGCTAGACGGTATGTACATTATTTAATGAACATGATGGGGGCCTCGATCACACGAACTACGCGGCAGCAGAAGAATGACGAAGTGGAACTCCATAGCACAGGGACACTGACGTGGACACGGCCTAGACGCGAGATGCGCTCCGATGCGAACCGACTTGCCTGAAAGCTGGCATAACACGCCAGGTCAGTACATTGAATGTACTTGCAAGCTCACAACAAACATAAGCACGATGACAGACAATATCATGATATTTAATTAGATTAAGGCAATGCAAGAACTACTACCGATGCAATACAAACGATACATGCACTGAGTCCAACGGACTCCCTTACTAGACAGTTACCTCGTAACCAAACGGTGACCATACCGGGGTCATCTCTGAAACCATTCACTCATGAACAACTCCCAAGTTCATGAACCACACAAATCACAATGCATCACAACAATCATTTTAGTTTGCAAAATTAATTATAAAAGTTGATCTATGGTGTGACTTACTCATGAGTTATGCCCATAACCGGGGATGCGGCTATCGATAGATTAAATACACTTTGCAGAGGTAGCGCACTTTACCCACACTATGGAACACCTGGCCTCGCATTCCCATTCGGGTGGACCAAAGATTTCCAACGAAACCCTCCCTTTATCATGCACTCTCCCCGGCCACTCCGACCAACTCCCTCTCAGGGCCAGGTCTTGGGTGGCCCCATGTCTACCAAAGACACCAACGGCCACCGCCGTGGCAAAACGGTCCCAAACGGGGACAAGGTACCATAAAAACAAAACGAGCACATAAGGTTATGTCTGCCTACCGGGCCAGGGTATGCATGCCAATAACCTTCCCTCGCGGGAGGCACCGGTGAGAGTCACAACAAAAGACCGAATCAAGACCTTCCCACAAGGTAAATGTGGTCGCACTGAATTAAAACCCGATTTAGTGGCACCATGATGTGATCAACATCATATTCAAGTTGAACTTAATAAAAATTAACTTTGATAAAAACTTTTTATCAAAAATGATATAATGCCATAATCATGCAATTACTCGTCATGCAAAGCAATCAACTCATAATCATGGATCAAACTTAACAATATAAGTATCTTGCAATACTCAGAATCAAAACTTCTCTGGTTATAACTCATTTTTATTATCAAGAAATATTTTTATTAGTTCATCACTTAAATAAAAGCACCACTTAATAAAAGAACTTTCATTATTTACCATAACAATATAGCTAGTGCAAATTCTTATTCTACTTGACCAAACAAGTTGATGCATTCAACAAGTAACTAAAACAAGCATATCAAGCATGATAAAATAACTAATAATTAACCAAATTTATTTAGCAAATTTTAAATCCAAATAAGAACTCATATTCAAGTAGAAAATCATAGATATGGAAATAACACCATCCAAATGCTGGTGTGGCTTGCCTTAGTGTAGAGGAGGATCACACCCCTCTTGGTTTGCTTCAAGACAAGCTTCTCCTTCTGAAAAGAATTTAAAACCACAAAAACAATTATCAAAACACATTCTGAAAATCACCAGAAATTCTAGACAACAAGGAAAAATCCACCTTTTGGTGTGCTGCTAGAGTTTTCTGAAACAAAGGCAATGCAAAAAGAATCAATTCATTTGGACTTATGTTTTAGAAATGGTGGCTCGTCAAAGTTTAGTCAAATTTCTGAATAATATTTGAATTAAACAGAAATCCTGGGGGGGACGTCGAAGGCGTAAACAGAAAAGGCGCCTCCACTCGTACCATTTCGAGTGCGAGTGGTGAGGGCGACAGGTAGGTCCCGCGCGTCAGGAGATAGAGGGGGAGCGCGAGATCAGAGAGAGGCGGGGCTTCGCCAGAGCTCACGCCGGCAACGAGGGGGTTTGGGGCTAGGCTAGAGGGATAGGATTGAAGATGGGCTCAAGGCGCACCTACCCGTACCCGTGGCTTGGCGTGGGGTGGACGGAGCTGCTCGCGGTTGAGCTCGCAAGCCTTGGTGGCAGACGGGTTTCGCCAAAGAGGTTGAAGACGATGGCTAGGGGCGGCTCTGGGGCTCAATGGCGTCCAGGCAGCACCAACAGGTCCCCAATGCCCCTCCCGAGCAGCTGCTTGAGCTCGAGAGGCACCGGAGTGCGGTGGCCGTGCTGCGGGAGTCGCCGGAGTTCTCTAGTCAGGGTGACATCTAGAGGCCTGCCCGACCGAGCTGCTGCTCGACTTCGTGTTCGTGGAGGTGGTGTGGAGTGGTGCTTGGCTAGAAATCTAGGAGGGGAGCGCTATATATAGCCGGTGCGAGGGGGGACGTGCCACCGCCGGAGCTCTCTAGACACTCGGCGAACGGTGATGAAAAGCTCCAGGGCAAGGGGGCAAACAGTCAGCGTCAACGCAGGAGATTGCCCATGCTCGCGGACGAGTACATGAGGCGGTGCAGGAAGCTGACAAGCACACGCGCGCATTGTGGCTTTTGGCCACCACGTGCCTGTGCTTGCTGTGGCGGCTCCGGCATCGGCGAGCGCCAGGGAGAGGTCAAGGGTGATGGGTCGATGCTGTTGGTACGGCATGGCAGGCGTCGGCGAGCGCTGGAACAAGCACACGTGAAACAGAGAGGAAAGCGCCAGCTAGAGCGCGTCGAGACGTTGCCAGGCGCCGTGTCTTCACGCGGTCACCACGCTGGCATGGTCAAGATGACACCCAGGTGCTCCAATCCTTGTCTACGCTTTCGTCCATGCAGTGTTTAGTCTAGGAGTGGTGATAGCTCATACCCAGGCTGACCAGATTGGACTCAACTAAGCTGACAAGTTTCTGACCAGAAACTTGGTCGCCAAGTTAAGCAATCTTCTAGAAGGCCATTAGGGCTGATCTCCTTGGGTTTATGGTTTCTTAGGAGGGTGTTTAAGCTCAAGAAAGATCAGGGCCAAAAGATCAAGGAAAAATGTACTTGTTGTACAAACTGGAATTTTGGGCCACAAGAGAAATGATTTTCTATAGCAAAAATATTACAAAAATTCATGCAGTATTTTTGCTTGGGAAGGTGTGCCAAGGTTCAGAGAATATTCAGGATTTATCTCAAATTTTTGGGAGCAAGAAAAATTAGGGTTGCTTTGGAGCACAAGTTTGTGAATTGAATTTCAGAGAGGAAAACGAATATTTTTCTTTTATGAAAAATATGCATATGATTATTTTGGGGATTTATCAGGTAAATATAGTTGAATGAGGAGTAGATAGGTCACTTGGGTGAAAGTCAAGGATATGCCCAAGTGACAAGTCCATTTGAAATGATTCAAAAACCCAAATTAAAGCAAGGCAAAAACCATGTCTGGAAATAGGGAGAAGGCAAAGTCTGGAAAAACAGAGAAAGCAAAATCCTGGATGTCACACCATAGCATTAAACTTTTGGATCCAATTGGTCCCTTACAGAATAGCACATAAACTGGGGTTTAAGCTTCTATCACTCTCGCAACCCATCATCTAATCACAACATACATACTATCAAAATATCAAACACATATCAAGTTCACATGATTACTTGCAACTTGATTCCACCCGTGACCTCAAGAACAAAAGTAACTACTCAGAAATGATAATCATGCTCAAGATCAGAGGGGTATTAAATTGTATATTGGATCTGAACATATAATCTTCCACCAAATAAACCATATAGTAATCAACTACAAGATGTAATCAACACTGCTAGTCACCCACAAGCACCAATCTATAGTTCCGGTAAAAAGATTGAACATAAGAGATAAACTAGGGTTTGAGATGAGATGGTGTTGTTGAAGATGTTGATGGAGATAGCCCTCCCCAAGATGGGAGTGTTGTTGGTGATGATGACGACGATGATTTCCCCCTCCGGGAGGGAACTTCCCCCGGCGGAATCACTCCGCTAGAGGGCAAAAGTGCTCCTGCCCAAGTTCTTCCTCGAGACGGCGGCGCTCCATCCCAAAAGTCCTCTCCTTATTTTTTCTAGGTCAAAGTGACCTATATACCAGAAGATGGGCACCGGAGGTGGGCCTGGGTGAGCACAACCCACCAGGGCATGCCTGGACTCCCTGGTGGGCCCCCTCTGGTAGTTATTTGCTCCAATATTCATCATATATTTGATAAAAAATCTTCGTGAAGTTTCAACTTGTTTGGGGTTGTGCAGAATAGGTGGCTAGACGTAGCTTTTCTAGGTCCAGATTTCCAGCTGCCGAACTTCTCCCTCTTTGTGTGTACCTTGCATATTATTTGAGAAAAGGCATTAGAGTTACTCCAAAAAGCATTATTATTGATAAAAAAATCATAAATAACAATAGGAAAACATGATGCAAAATGGAAGTATCAACCACGCCCAACCCCCGCTCGCGAGGCGCTCGCAGGGGGGTAGCAGGCGTGAGCCCCATAGTAAAACATGTAGCCAAAAAGCAAGAAACCGACACAAATCAAGAGAAAATTCCCCCCGTTTTTGATAAACACGAGGAGCTTCAAATCTCAGTCCAAAAGGCGGCGAATCAAGTTACAGAAAGAGGGGCAAAAGAAAATGGCCGCGTCCGGTACCTAGCTAGTCTTCTTATCTTCTTAATAGCGTGGAGCTAAGTGCTTTCACTGGGTGTGAGCATAGTCATTGGGGGACAGTGTTGACGGCCAGTGCTGAGCATGGTGCTTCCACTTGGACGTGGGCGGGATCCCCCTAAGGCCCGAGGGTGGGACTCAGGAGACTCCGGGGCGTGTACAGCCCCACTCATTATTATCTGAGAGTGTCATGAGCGGAGACCTTCACAGGCGTGAGCCTTGCTTCATGTCGCCTGATGAGGGCCCCGTCCTGTGCCTTCCCCGACCACCATAGGGGCGTCCGGAAACAAGGACGAGACCAAGGGGCAAGGGGGACGCTGGCGGCGCCCTCGGCGACCGCAGGCCCTCTGTCGGGGGGAAGGGATCACTGGCGCCTTCCCCGGCAGAGGACCTTCCTCCGTGCAACGCCTTGCTCCATGCGGCGCAGGGGAGGCCTTGGCTCTGGGCTTCCCTTGCGTAGGCCCCAGTGTGCTTCTCCCGCCTGGAGCGGAGCCACCGCCCTGGGGTCTCTAGCCGCTGCTATGGCCCGGTTCACCTGTGGTCCATGGTTAGCGTAAGCATGCTCCTGAGATATCGGCTGTAACCGGCGATTATTGTCGTTGAAGGGGTCGGCGAAGCTTCCGGGTGGCTCATGGAAATCCTCATTCTCTTGCGTCCCCTCGGTGTGTACATCAGGTCCATCATGGGGGGCACGTAGGCATCTGAAGTTGCCGCGCCGGGGCCGCCGCCAAGGTACTCCGTGTCGTGGGCCACCATGCTCGGTGCCTGGCCGTGATGACCGCGGGGCGGTGGCCTGGCGCGGCCCTAGGAGGGACCTCCCGGGCTTGCCTTGCCTCGGAGCGGCACAATCATGGTAGGACGAGCGGCGCTGCGGGCCGTGTTGACGCCGTCGAGTCCCCGGGTGCTCTGGGGAGAGCGCGGGGGCAGCAGGATCCGGCGCGCACCCCCGCCACAACCTGCAGCGTGGGCAGGGTGCAGAAGAGCGTCGCGCCCCTACAGGCGGCATCGAGCAGCTCGGCGACCCTCTCTAGCAAGGCGTCGCGGCCGCCCTCCGCCAACCTGCGATGTAGCAGCTCTCATGCCACGATGATTGTGGCCCGCATGTTCGCCTGCTCCCGGCGGGTGTGTGGTGTCGTTGCCGCAGAGTAGCCCGACGATCGCGCGGTGGCACGCGAACGTCGCGGCACAAGGGCGGATGGTGCCCGCTCGCGCCGCCCGCATCCGACGGCGTTAGGTGGCACGCGGGCGGCTTGGACCACGAAGTGGAGATCCTCTTGGGCGGGCAGTGCTGCTCGGGCGGGCCAAGCGCCCGAGTGCTTGATATGAGCCCTCGGGTCGTCGGCCATCAGAACCGTAAGGCGGTGGCGGACCACCTGGAAGAAGAGAAGCTCTGACGCACCCCCTACCTGGCACGCCAAATGTCGGATCACGGGTTCCGCAGACCCTTGAGAGGTTCAAACTCTGGGGTGCGTGTGAAGAACTCGTCCTCCCTAGTCTGCCCGCTCGCTAACCTCACGGCCTAGCTCGATGAACTGAATGGAAAAGAGACACGGCAGTTTACCCCGGTTCGGACCACCTTGTGGTGTAAGACCCTACTCCTTTGTGGTGGATTGGCTTCGAGGGGCTGAGGATGAACTAGTAGAGTGGGAGAACGACCTCAGGAGGAGAGCTGTTCTTGTGCTTGATGAGCTGGTGGGTGATAGGATGATCCGAACAATTAGTCCCCCTCTATGGTGGTGGCTAGGTCCTATTTATAGTGGCATTGGTCCTCTTCCCAAACATTGGCGGGAATGGATCTTACAACGGCCAAATTCGAAGGGGGACAGCTAGTACATGCTATCCTGACAAAAGTAGTCTTCGCCTGCAAAAGCCTCTGGTGGTGAGCCACGGCGATGACCTCCGTCTTGCCGTCCTGGCGGTCTTGGTATTGTTGCACCGGAATGGAAACCTTTGGCTGATTCATCGGGACTCTGCGCCTGCGCTTGCCTCCTTAGCACCAAAGAGGAAATTGTGACACTGCGCCCGCTAGCGCCTGCCTAGCCTTGGTCGTCATGGCTCATGTCATCCAAACCTCGCGAGGTGAGCCTTGCCTAGATATCTCCGCTCCTCCGTAGCCAGCCTGAGGAGGCCACCCCTCGAGGAGGTCTTGGTGTCGTCCGCCTCGCGAGGCTTGGCCCCTCGCGAGGATCTTGAGTGGTTGATGACGAAGCTGGGCCGTACCAGGCCATTGATGGAGCCACGCCATGGGCCGCGGGTAGGCAAGTCTGGGTACCTCCATTCCCAGAACGCTGACATGCACTTCTCCCAATTCAAGACAAGATTTGTTTGCTCACATCTCTGCAAAACTCGATCAAGATTGCTCAATCATCAAAAGACTTCCCATAAACAGAAAAGTCATCCATTAAAACCTCAACAATCTTTTCACAAAAGTCAGAGAATATAGCAATCATACATTTTGAAAAGGTAGCAGGTGCATTGCATAAACAAAAAGGCATATGTCTATAAGCATAAGTTCCAAAAGAACAAGTAAATGTGGTCTTTTCTTGATTAGGTTGACAAATAGGTATTTGTGAAAAACCAGAATATCCATCAAGGAAGCAAAAATGTGTGTTCTTAGATAATCTTTCTAGCATTTGATTAATAAAAGGCAGAGGTTAATGATCTTTTCTAGTTGCTTTGTTTAATTTTCTAAAATCAATTACCATTCTATAGCATGCAACAATTCTTTGTGGAATAAGTTCATTTTTATCATTAGGAACAACAGTAATACCTCCTTTCTTAGGGACACAATGGACATGACTTACCCATCTACTATCAGCTATAGGATAGATTATACCCGCTTCCAGAAGTTTTAATATTTCCGTTCTTACCACTTCTTTCATCTTCAGATTTAATCGACGTTGGTGATCAACAACGGGTTTAGCATCAGGTTCCATATTAATCTTGTGCTGACATAGAGTGGGACTGATGCCCTTAAGATCATCAAGAGTATATCCAATAGCAGCTTGGTGCTTCCTTAGAACTTTCAATAATCTTTCTTGTTCATGTTTTGAAAGGTTAGCACTAATAATAACAGGATAAATATTTTTCTCCTCGAGATAAGCATATTTCAAAGTGTCAGGTAACTATTTTAAATCAAACACAGGATCACCTTTAGGTGGAGGAGGACCTCCTAGAGTTTTAATAGGCAAATTGTTCTTAATCAGTGGTTGTTGTTCGAACAAGATTCTATCTATTTCATTTCTTTCGTGCATATGCAAATCATTTTCATGGTCTAGCAGATATTGTTCTAAAGGATCAGTAGTAGGTACAACAATAGAAGCAAGACCAATAATTTCATCCTTACTAGGCAATTCTTTTTATGAGGTTTTCTACTAGACTTGGAAAAATTGAACTCATGAGACTCATCACCAAAACTAACACCGACAGTTTGTTTCTCACAATCTATTTTAGCATTAACAGTGTTCAAGAAAGGTCTACCAAAGATAATGGGACAAAAGTCATCCTGTGGGGAACCAAGAACAAGAAAATCAGTTGGGTATTTTATTTTCCCACACAAGACTTCAACATTTCTAACAATCCCAAGTGGTGTGATGGTGTCTCTATTAGCAAGTTTAATAGTAACATCTATGTCTTCTATTTCAGCGGGTGCTATATCATTCATAATTTCTTGATATAAGGTAAAAGGAATAGCACTCATGCTAGCACCTATGTTGCATAAACCATGATAACAGTGACCTCCTATTTTAATCGAGACAACGGGCATGTCAACAACGGGTCTATGTTTATCTTTCCAATCGGGTTTGGCAATTCTAGCAGCTTCGCCAACGAAGTAAATAACATGCCCATCCATATTATCGACCAAGAGATCCTTAACCATAGCAACACTAGGTTGTACTTTGATTTGCTTAGGTAGATGCTTTGATATTACTTCTACGGACCACATTTGAAACCTTAGCATGTTCTTTTATCTTAACAGGAAAAGGTGGTTTCTCGATGTAAGCAGTAGGAACAAGTGGATCAACATTGTAGATGATAGTTTCTTCTTTAGCAACTACCGGTTCTTTAATTTCTTCTTTAATAGGGGGATGGTATTTAAACAACTTCTCTTTAGGGATATCAACATGTGTAACACCCCAAAAATTTAACCATGATTTACTAATTAAAATTTTCCAGGAAATTAAATTTTTATTTTTTTAGATCACTTTGTTCCTCTGAATTTTTGAGTTTTCCTTCTAGGTGGAAACCGTTCAAAAATATTGTTGGACTTGTATACCTTCCGAAGACCATTTCCTTTTATCAGTGGAATTATTTCTACAATTTTTTTTCCTGAGCTTTATTTCTTTAAAATGATTTTTCATAAGTTTTAGAGTTATTTTTACAATACAACCCTTTCATATATTCATTTAAAAATTACATAAAATTTGGGGATGACATGTGAGGTTCCTAAATCACTTTTATGCAAAAACCTCTCTTAATCATTTGGGGATTTTGAGCCCTACCTCAAGTTTTCAAATCTGGATCAGTTTGTGGTTTGCACTGCAACCTATTTAAATATTTCTTTAAAAATTACATAATAATTTGGAGATGACAGTAGATGCATATAATTTATCTTTATGCAAAAACCCTTTGAGGTTCTTTGGAGAATTTGAGAAAATCATCCTCATCTTTATTCTGGTCCAGTGTAGTATTTTCTACTGCAACCATATTTTAACTTGCCCTTTTACCCATGATTCTTTTTCCTGCTTATAGACCACTCTACCAAACCCTTAAGTCCAGGAGATTGGACCCATTGGTGCATTTTTGGCCCATGCAATAATAGCCTTTAGTTTCTGCCCAGATTTGGTTTTCTCAAAAATTTGCACGAACAAGTTTCTGGTTTTTCCCACAACCTTGCCATCATCACTTGTACCTAAAGAGACTAGGATCTGGAGTTTCTGGCCACCCTAAGAGATGCCTAGATGACCATAGCATTCTGTCGAACACCTTGAGTGCATGAACAAAATTGGCATGATTTTTAGTTTGCATTGTGAACTTGATCCTCTGACCCAACAAACTTGTCCACTAAGCTCCTAGCTACCCCTAACCCAGACCTGTTAATTACCAGCCTCGCTCAAGCCCTCTAGCACACGATGGCATTACGTCCAGCACCTGGCATGCGTGCTCTGGGCGCGGCCAGAACGCGCGTTTTGCACGTGCGTGCGCCCGAGTCGCCGCGTCTAGCCCCTGGCCTTTGCTCACCCGCAGGGCTACGCCTCGTCCTGACCCACTCGTCAGAACCTGCCAAGCCACCCCTGGCGCCCTACAGTGCCGCCGTCAGAGCCCTTGGCGGCACACCGGCATCCACAGCAGGCCCCTGCCATGGACGGCGCCGCCCGAGCCACCCTCGCCCGGCAGCTGCCCCTGGAACAACCCGAGCTCATCCACTCGCCCTGCCAAACCCCGCCAGCCATCGCCACGCGCCCCCTGGCTACAGAACGGCGGTTCGCCAGCGTTCTTATCCACGGACGTGGGAACCGACCTTGGCCTCCTATAAAAGGAGCCCCCGAGCTCGTCCAGACCCTCAGGCCACCTCATGCCATCGCCTTAGTGCTCCCTTAGCTGGCAATCGATGGAGGGAGGCCGTCTTCCCCATCTCCGGTCAGTTCGACTGCCGCCACCCTCCGGTCCCGTTCATCACAAGCAGAACCTCCCCGGTCCACCCAGTGCCACCGTCCGACTCCCCTCGGCCTTGCGGAGCCGCCCGACCTCTCAGCTTCGACGGGGAGCCACCGTAGCTCGAAGCCCCAATTGTTCCCGAAGTTGCCATCCGCCGTGGAGCTCGCCGCCGGCGACTCCCATCGTCCCCACAAGCCTTTCGACCACCGGGAGGACCGCCCTGGACCAGCGGATCCATCCCCACCCATAGAACCCCGCGGGGAGCCACCATTTGTCGACGGCGATCACCGGAGATTCGCCTCTGCTCAGCCAGAGGAGAAAGGAGGCGCGGCGACTAGTCAAACCTGACCAGTGGGCCCAAGGGACCCACTGTCAGTGACCCACGAGCCGGTCCACGCTAGCATAAGTAAAAGCGTAAATCCAGAAGTACGTCTCCTCCGTTTACGTATTCGAAACATTTTTTTTCTTTTTCTGTTTTATTTAAAAACAGAATTTTGACTAAACTTTGACTGTCTATAACTTTTTAAATATAAGTCCAAATGATTTGACTCTTTTTCTGTCGTTTCTCAAATTTTGACTAGTTTATTTTCATATTTATTTGAAAATTTTCCAAACAACTTTTTTGTACTGTTTTGAAACTATGTGTTAATTTAAATTTTCTCAAAATAGGATTTTTGAGGAAGAAGGCAGCTTTGAAACAGTGCAGCCCTCTTGCATAATCTTCAAGGCAAGCATTCTAAACCCTGGCATAATATTGTTGTGTGTTGCTTGATATGGTTACAACACCACCTTAACAAGAAGTATTCGTTATTTTATGTGATGATATGATCATACTCATGAGTGCATAATGAATGTTCCTTGCTGTTGGAATTTGATATGCTTGTGATAGTAATCACCCTCGTATGCCTTTCATGCCTATCGGAACGAATCCGGGAAAGCCTCTGTCTTGGGAAGACACGAGCTTGTCTCCAGTCTTTGTCGAGACGGTTGTGTCCGGTATGGCATAGTGTGGTATGATGAGTGGTGATTCTGTCTGTTGGTTGAAACATATTTGTTATGCTAATCATGCAGGGAATACTTAAACCTCCTGAGTCGGACCGTAGATCGAGTCTTGTTCCAGTAACCCCCATACTTGTTTTGTACTACCACTTGTCCCTGCCATAGGTAGGGTACGGTTCAGTAAGTTGTCAACCCCTTTCTACCACACACCGTACAGAGAGGCCATGGTGGAAGATACCGGTTGCATCCGGTAGGCATGCCACCTGGTTCGGGGGCATGCATGTCTCCGGTTGTAGCCGAGGGGGTAGCTCTCCTAGTTTGCACACGTTATAAATTTTGTGATCCCATGCTAATCGAGGTTGTAGCCTCCCCACTTAGAGTTTCGCTTAACGGGTGTCGTGGGTGATTCCAGACACCGGTAAGTTAGGGTGGTGTGTGCGGTTAGGTGTGTTTTCAATTAAAAGACCGTAGATGGAATTAGTCCCGATGGACTAAAGGAATCCGTTACTCGTGGGTAAAGAGTACACCCTCTGCATAGATTATATCTATTCGAATAGCCATGTCCATGGTTAAGGACTACAGTCTGGGATGGGTCAAGTGTCGTCTTAATGTCGGTCTTCGGAGGAAAAAAACTGCTAAACCAGAACTTTGATTATGACCTGTGACATATGATGATTATGATTATTATTATTTTGTACTAACCATTTACATTATTTGAATTATTGGTATCCCTGGGACGGTTCTACCTCCTGGATATTCACTATGATTATTCTCTTATAAGCCCTTTATGTGGTGTCACTCAGACGCCCGACTGTGGCATGCTTGTCATTTAAATTACTTATAAGCCCTTTATGTGGTGTCGCTCAGACGCCCGACTATGGCATGCTTGTCATTTAAATTACTTATAAGCCCTTTATGTGGTGTCACTCAGACGCCCGACTGTGGCATGCTTGTCATTTAAATTACTTATAAGCCCTTTATGTGGTGTCGCTCAAACGCTGACTGAGTCATGCTTTAAATTATTATCCTTTCGAGGCGTCGCTTCAGACACCCGATCGGTGCATTCTATTTCTACTCCATTATTGCATATTCATGTTGTATATGAATAACCTGCTTGCATGCATCATTGATTTTATTTTGTGACTGATGTTGTGATCATGATATATTTCAGAGCATGATTCTCATTCATTATGTTATACATGTGTTCATAATGTTTGCGAGTACATTCAAAGTACTCACTGGCTTGTCCCTGGCTATTGTCTTGGCCAGATTTCTTGCACGGAGAGGAGTGTTGCGATGACAGCCCCGGAACCTACACAATGATGATAGCAGCCTTGCGAAGATAGGAGTTATCTAGGTCAGCTGTTCCTGTGGGAAATGGAGTCCCATAGACGCTGACGAACCACAAACCGCTTCCGCCATCAGCCACTAGAAACCTTGTGTTGTACTCATAGGCCAGAATGGTCTTGTACTACGTATTATGTATTTCGTTTGGAGTTTCTGTATCATGTTGGTGTCTCATCAGCTAACAGTAATCCTGGGGCTGGTGAGCACAAGGGCCATTTTCTGGGAAATTGATATCCTGGAAAACCGGTCGCGACAACCTTGGTATCCGAGCTAGGCTGACCATTGGCTAATCCTATCTTAGCCAGGTCAATAAACCTAGATTAACCAATCCACCAGACCTTAACCTAACCCCGGCCAAGCTTCTCGTGTATGATGGCCACACAGTGACCCCGACACCTTTTGGCAGTCGGTGCCCAACCTATCAGCCTAGCCTGTCGATCACGCACTAGTGACCGACACCTAAATTGTCTCATTCGCAAGCGTGCGAAGGAAGACTCCGTCCCCTTTTTCTATAAAAAGGGGCACACTAGCCTCAACCCAGCACAACACAGCCTCTTCCCCAAACCGAGCTATAATGCCTGGCCCCGTCGTGCACAATGAGACCACAGCAACCAACCTTGGAGGTTTTGTGACCGTGCTAGCAAACCTCACTCGCCGTGCCATTGCATTAGAAGAGCCCCCAGAATATGTTGTGTACCAAGGGCCCATGAGTGGTGAGAGCCGTCAATTCTAGGCCACTGTGCACGTCTATGGTATGGGTCTATCGCCAGAACCCCCGTACAGGTTCACCGGAAGAACAACTTCCTTTGAGCCACAAGCCATCCATCTAGCTGCTCGAGAGGCTATAGTTCAACTCCGGCACTTGTCGCCCCGAGTTAACTGTCGCTTGTTCTACTACTACCCCAGCCGTGATGGGTATGGTAGGCCACCCCAGGTTGCCAACGGAGATCACGAGACGGATCCTGCATTGTTGCATCTGGTTTGCTATGTAAGTGCACTAGAGGAACTGTTCGATTAAATCACCCTTGATCTGATCACAGCTCGTGGAGAACTGGTTCGCCGAGCCCCGGCGAGAGGAGAAGATAAGCCTGACGCCGACAATCTAGTCGTGCTATTTGGACAACCAATCGAGTACTTGAGTTCTGCCCCAGCCATCGACCAAAATGTTTTGGTGTCCTCAGAAGTGCTTTGTCGCCTTTTGGGAACATGCTCCAACGGGATTGTGGCCAACAACCCCCACGATGGTCATCATCGCTACTCCGACCCTGCAGCCCCTCAACCCCATCCAGCTAACCCCGACGGTGAAACCCATGGAGAAGCCTCGACGTCCACAAGGCACACCCGCTTAGATATTAACGAGGTAGACTAAGTCACTCGAGTAGTACCGACTCTCAGTATGTCCACGCCCTGTAATTGTGTGATCTTGTATCGCCATAAATAATATCATCCTGCTTGTGTGCCTCTGTTTTGAATAGTAGCCATGCATAAATATGTTAGCGTGCGGTTGCATTTTTAATTCCGGGAACAGCTACCAAAAACCACCCCGACGACACCCACAGTAATACATCACTTTTGTGAGATATGTGTATCCGTAGCATTGACCCCGACCCCATAGAGCAGAACCGACAAACTAGTTGCCCCTCACCGCGATAAATGACCCCGCCCAGATGCTATATAAAAGGCCACCTCGTGACCTTGCCAAGTATCCCTCACCTTGTGCACAACTCTCACAGCCATTTTCTTTGCCATGCCGAGCCCCAGTATTTATCTGAGAACTCCATATGCAACCCCAGTTAGCTTTGTTAAAATATTGTGGGACTTTACCTGCAGTACCATGAGTGCTACCCATCCACCCCAGTACGAGTTGCTCAAATTGAGGATCACACCATCCACCTCGAAATATTGGGCAGTGGTGCACATCCCTCCCGCAAACCCAAACCAAGACCCAACGGAAGTCTCCTTTGTGGGAAAATCTATGCCAACTCCGCAAATGGCCATAGAAGATGCTGCGTACGAAGCGCTTGCTCGCCTTCGTTTCGCAGTACCCTATGCCAGCGATCGGGGGTATTATTACTTCCCGAGTCGTGCAACACCCGAAGAAGTAGCATCTTTTCCCGATGGACGAATCGAGAGAGACCCAGTACTGGCCAACCTTGCCCAGTGTGTCATCGCTCAAGAGCGATTGACCCAACGAGTAATGGGTTATCTCCAGATCCTCGCTGATTTAAATCCTCAGATCGCCATCGGTAGACCACTGAGGCCAGACCAAGAAAGACGTGTTCATCGACTAGTCAATCCGCTTCCCCCGATAGAAGAAGAGTGTGCCCCAGTCTCAGAGACGTTTTCTCAGGACCCTGTCCATTTACCGTTGTCATTGTAGACGTCACTGCTATGTTTATTGTCTCAGCATTTATTTGTGTGCTGCAACTTATGCGTGGTATCCTAAATTTGTATGATGAATTAAACTTTTAGTTTCAATTAGTGTGAGTGGTTTTTTTAATGTGGTTAATTTTTATTAACTATTTTTACTCTAGGTAAATTCTGAAGTGAGATTTTTCCCTGAGTTGTTGCAGCGTATATCTCTTCACGACATAGAATTTTTATTCCTGCAGCACCACGACAGCTGACACACAACCACAACCACTCGACCACGTGCACTAATTGCAAATCCACGTGCACATTTTGCACCTAACAGAGCAGCCCTTAGCAAATCTCGAGGACAATATTTTTTCTTAAGGGGGGTAGTGTTGTAACACCCCAAAAATTTAACCACGATTTACTAATTAAAATTCTGCCAGGAAATTAAATTTTTATTTTTTTTAGATCACTCTGTTCCTCTGAATTTTTGAGTTTTCCTTCTAGGTGGAAACCGTTCAAAAATATTGTTGGACTTGTATATCTTCCCAAGACCATTTCCTTTTATCAGTGGAATTATTTCTACAATTATTTTTCCTGAACTTTATTTCTTTAAAATGATTTTTCATAAGTTTTAGAGTTCTTTTTACACTACAACCCTTTCATATATTCGTTTAAAAATTCCACCAAAATTTGGGGATTACATGTGAGGTTCCTAAATCACTTTTATGCAAAAACCTCTCTTAATAATTTGGGGATTTTGAGCCCTACCTCAAGTTTTCAAATCTGGATCAGTTTGTGGTTTGCACAGCAACCTATTTAAATATTTCTTTAAAAATTACATAAAAATTTGGAGATGACAGCAGATGCATATCATTCATCTTTATGCAAAAACCCTTTGAGGTTCTTTGGAGAATTTGAGCAAATCATCCTCATCTTCATTCTAGTCCGGTGTAGTATTTTCTACTACAACCATATTTTAACTTGCCCTTTTACCCATGATTCTTTTTCCTGCTTATAGACCACTCTACCAAACCCTTAAGTCCAGGAGATTGGACCCATTAGTGCGTTTTTGGCCCATGCAATAATAGCCTTTAGTTTCTGCCCAAATTTGGTTTTCTCAAAAACTTGCACTAACAAGTTTCTGGTTTTGCCCTAACAACCTTGCCATCATCACTTGTACCTAAAGAGACTAGGATCTGGAGTTTTTGGCCACCCCAAGAGATGCCTAGATGACCATAGCATTCTGTCGAACACCTTGAGTGCATGAACAGAATTGGCATGATTTTTAGTTTGCATTGTGAACTTGATCCTCTGACCCAACAAACTTGTCCACTAAGCTCCTAGCTACCCCTAACCCAGACCTGTTAATTACCAGCCTCGCTCAAGCCCACTAGCACACGATGGCATTACGTCGAGCACCTGGCATGCATGCTCTGGGCGCGTCCAGAACGCGCGTTTTGCACGTGCGTGCGCCCGAGTCGCCGCGTCTGGCCCCTGGCCTTTGCTCACCCACAGGGCTACACCTCGTCCTCACCCACTCGCCAGAACCCGCCAAGCCACCCCTGACGCCCTACAACACCGCCGTCAGAGCCCTTGGCGGCACGCCGGCGTCCACAACAGGTCCCTGCCATGGACGGGGCCACCCGAGCCATCCTCGCCCGCCAGCTGCCCCTGGAACAACCCGAGCTCATCCACTCGCCCTACCAAACCGCGCCAGCCATCGCCACGCGCCCCCTGGCTACAGAATGGCGGTTCGCCGGTGTTCTTATCCACGGCCACGGGAACCGACCTTGGCCGCCTACAAAAGGAGCCCCCGAGCTCGTCCAGACCCTCAGGCCACCTCATGCCATCCCCCTAGTGCTCCCTTAGCCGGCAATCGATGGAGGGAGGCCGTCTTCCCCATCTCCGGTCAGTTCGGCCGCCGCCACCCTCCGGTCCCGTTCATCGCAAGCAGAGCCTCCCCGGTCCACCCAGTGCCACCATCCAACTCCCCTCGGCCTTGCGGAGCCGCCGACCTCTCAGCTTCGACGGGGAGCCACCGTAGCTCGAAGCCCCAATTGTTACCGAAGTTGCCGTCCACCGTGGAGCTCGCCGCCGGCGACTCCCGTCGTCCCAACCGGCCTTTCGACCACCGGGAGGACCGCCCTGGACCAGCGGATCCATCCCCGCCCACAAAACCTCGCGGGGAGCCGCCGTTCGTCGACGGTGATCGTCGGAGCTTCGCCTCTGCTCGGCCAGAGGAGAAAGGAGGCGCGACGACAGGTCAAACCTGACCAGTGGGCCCAAGGGACCCACTGTCAGTGACCCACGAGCCGGTCCATGCTGGCATAAGTGAAAGCATAAACCCAGAAGTACGTCTCCTCCGTTTACTTATTCGAAACGTTTTTTTCTTTTTCTGTTTTATTTAAAAATAGAATTTTGACTAAACTTTGACTGGCTATAACTTTTTAAATATAAGTCCAAATGCTTTGATTCTTTTTCTGTTGTTTCTCAAATTTTGACTAGTTTATTTTCATACTTATGTGAAAATTTTCCAAACAACTTTTTTGTACTGTTTTGAAACTATGTGTTAATTTAAATTTTCTCAAAATAGGATTTTTGAAGAAGAAGGCAGCTTTGAAACAGTGCACCCCTCTTGCATAATCTTCAAGGCAAGCATTCTGAACCCTGGCATAATATTGTTGTTTGTTGTTTGATACGGTTACAACACCACCTTAACACGAAGTATTCGTTATTTTATGTGATGATACGATCATACTCATCAGTGCATAATGAATGTTCCATGCTGTTGGAATTTTATATGCTTGTGATAGTAATCACCCTCGTATGCCTTTCATGCCTATCAAAAGGAATCCGGGAAAGCCTCTGTCTTGGGTAGACACGAGCTTGTCTCTATTCTTCATCGAGACGGTTGTGTCCAGTATGCCATAGTGAGGTATGATGAGTGGTGATTCTGTCTGTTGGTTGAAACATATTTGTTATGCTAATCATGCAGGGAATACTTAAACCTCCTGAGTCGGCCGTAGATCAAGTCTTGTTCCAGTAACCCCCATACTTGTTTTGTACTACCACTTGACCCTGCCATAGGTAGGGTACGGTTCAGTAAGTTGTCAACCCCTTTCTAGCACACACCGTATAGAGAGGCCATGGTGGAAGATACCGGCTGCATCTGGTAGGCATGCCACTTGGTCCGGGGGCATGGGTGTTTCCGGTTGTAGCCAAGGGGGTAGCTCCCCTAGTTTGCGCGCGTTATAAATTTTGTGATCCCATGCTAATTGAGGTTGTAGCCTCCCCACTTAGAGTTTCACTTAACAGGTGTCGTGGGTGATTCTAGACACCGGTAAGTTAGGCTGGTGTGTGTGGCCAGGTGTGTTTTCAATTAAAAGACCATAGACGGAATTAGTCCCGATGGACTAAAGGAATCTGTTACTCGTGGGTAAATAGTACACCCTTTATGGAGATTATATCTATTCGAATAGCCGTGTCCATGGTTAAGGACTACAGTCTGGGATGGGTCAAGTGTCGGTCTTAGTATCGTTCTTCGGAGAAAAAAATTGCTAAACCAGAACATTGATTATGACCTGTGACGTATGATGATTATGATTATTATTATTGTGGACTAACCATTTACATTATTCGAATTATTGGGTATCCCTGGGACGGTTCTACCTCCTGGATATTCACTGTGATTATTCTCTTATAAGCCCTTTATGTGGTGTCGCTCAGACGCCCGACTGTGGCATGCTTGTCATTTAAATTACTTATAAGCCCTTTATGTGGTGTCGCTCACACGCCCGACTGTGGCATGCTTGTCATTTAAATTACTTATAAGCCCTTTATGTGGTGTCGCTCAGACGCCCGACTGTGGCATGCTTGTCATTTAAATTACTTATAAGCCCTTTATGTGGTGTCGCTCAGACGCCGACTAAGGCATGCTTTAAATTATTATCCTTTCGAGGCGTCGCTTCAGACACCCGATCGGTGCATTCTATTTCTACTCCATTACTGCATATTCATGTTGTATATGAATAACTTGGTTGCGTGCATCATGGATTTTATTTTGTGACTGAGGTTGTGATCAGGAAATATTTTAGAGCATGATTATCATTCATTATGTTATACCTGTGTTCATAATGTTTGCGGGTACATTCAAAGTACTCACTGGCTTGTCCTTGGCTATTGTCTTGGCCAGATTTCTTGCACGGAGAGGAGCGTTGCGATGACAGCCCCGGAACCTACACAATGATGATAGCAGCCTCGCGAAGATAGGAGTTATCCAGGTCAGCTGTTCCTGTGGGAAATGGAGTCCCATAGACATTGACGAACCACAAACCGCTTCCGCCATCAGCCACTAGAAACCTTGTGTTGTACTCATAGGCCAGAATGGTCTTGTACTGCATATTATGTATTTTGCTTGGAGTTTCTGTATCAAGTTGGTGTCTCATGAGCTAACTGTAATCCAGGGGGTGGTGAGCACAAGAGCCATTTTCTGGGAAATTGATATCCTGGAAAATCGGTCGCGACATGAGTAGCAAAAGATTCACAGAAAGAGGCTACTTCTCAGAATCAAATCCATATTTAGTGCTAAACTTTGGAAAAGCATCGGTATTCATAAAAGATTTAACACAATCAAACTTAAGCTTAATACCTGACTCTTTACCTTCGTCGAGTTCCCAATCTTCAGAGTTGCATTTAATTCTTTCCAAGAGGTCCCACCTGAATTCAATAGTCTTCTTCATAAAAGGACCGACACAAGAAGTATCAATCATGGATTGATCATTATGAGAAAGCCAAGCATAGAAGTTCTGAATGATAATTTCTCTCGAGAGCTCGTGCTTTGGGCATGAATATGACATTGACTTAAGCCTCCCTCAAGCTAGAGCGATAATTTCTCCTTCACGAGATCCAATATCACGATGAACTAGATGCATAATATAATGTTTTTGATGGAATTCCAATTTCAACCGATTACAATTCCAAGATCCAATATCATCGCATAGCCTATACCATGTCAATGCCTTTCCCTTCAAAGATAAAGGGAAAACCTTCTTCTTAGCTGCATCTCCGGGTAAACCTTCAAGCTTAAACAATCCACAAACTTCATCCACATATATCAAGTGCATATCAGGATGTTCGGTTCCATCTCCTGCATAAGGATTAGCTAGCAGTTGTTTGATACGTCCAGTTTGCATCACGCTTTTACATCAATATTTATTGCACTATGGGTTGTTATTACACATTATACCACAATACTTATGCATTTTCTCTCTTATTTTATAAGGTTTACATGAAGAAGGAGAATGCTGGCAGCTGGAATTCCGGACTGGAAAAGGAGCAAATATTAGAGACCTATTCTGCACAACTCCAAAAGTCCTGAAACTTCAAGGAGATTATTTTTGGAATATATACAATTTATTGGGCGACGAAAATACCAGAGGAGGCCACCAGCTAGCCACAAGGGTCGAGGGCGCGCCCCCCGTCCTTGTGGGCCCCCTGGCAGGCCTCCGACGCCCATCTTCTGCTATATGGTGTGTTTTGACCTAGAAAAAATAAGAAGGAAGCTTCCAGGATGAAACACCGCCGTCTCGAGGCGGAACCTGGGCAGGACCAATCTAGGGCTCTGGAGGAGCTGTTCTGTCGGGGAAACATCCCTCCGGGAGGGGGAAATCGAAGCCATCGTCATCACCAACAATCCTCTCATCGAGAGGCGGTCAATCTCCATCAACTTATTTACCAGCACCATCTCCTCTCAAACCCTAGTTCATCTCTTATATTCGATCTTGGTCCCAAAACCTCAGATTGGTACCTGTGGGTTGCTAGTAGTGTTGATTGCTCCTTGTAGTTGATGCTAGTTGGTTTATTCGGTGGAATATCATATGTTCAGATCCTTAATGATAATTAATACTCCTCTGATTTTGATTATGAATATGCTTTGTGAGTAGTTACGTTTGTTCCTGAGGACATGGGAAAAGTCTTATTGTAAGTAATCATGTGAATTTGGTATTCTTTCAATATTTTGATGAGATGTATGTTGTCTTTCTCTAGTGTTGTTATGTGAACATCGACTACATGACACTTCACCATTATTTGGGCCTAGGGGAAGGCACTGGGAAGTAATAAGTAGATGATGAGTTGCTAGAGTGACAGAAGCTTAAACCCTAGTTTATGCGTTGCTTTGTAAGGGGCTGATTTGCATCCATATGTTTCAAGCTATGTTTAGATTTATCTTAATTCTTCTTTCGTAGTTGCGGATGCTTCCGAGAGGGGTTAATCATAAGTGGGAGGCTTGTCCAAGGAAGGGCAGCACCCAAGCACCGGTCCACCCACATATCAAATTATCAAAGTAACGAACGCGAATCATATGAGCATGATGAAAACTAACTTGACAACAATTCCCATGTGTCCTCGGGAGCACTTTGCATTATATAAGAGTTCGTCCAGACTTGTCCTTTGCTACAAAAAGGATTGGACCACCTTGCTACACCTTCTTTACTTTTATTACTTGTTACCCGTTGTCACATCCCTAGCTTCTAGCAATGCACTAGGCTAGCTTCATGTGTGCATCATGTTTAAGTTTCAAATGAATTTGAAATGGGGATGACAGAACCCCCAGCACCCCCCTAAACCAACTAGGGTTTACTAAAATCATTTTCACTGAACCCAAAATGCCCTTCTAAAATGTTCATCATCTTTGCCTTGGTATAGAACCTCTGACAAAAATGGTGCACACTTTTCTAGGACAATAGAGGGCCACTGAATTAAATCATATAGTATTTGCATTTGGGCATTTAAATGCCATAAAATACTTTAAATGCTCAAATAATCATAAACTAAAATGTTTACTATTGGATATATTCTAAACAGTAACCATGATTAGTTTCATGATTTTTGGAAATGCCCTGGCATTTTTAGTAAACCCACAAAGTTGCAGAATAATAGAAAAGGGAAACAAAAGAGAGATAGGAACTTACCTGGCAAAGCTCACCTAGCCTGGCACTGTACCATCCTAGCCGGGCAAAGCTAGCCCAGCCCACCAGGGGCTCCTCCCTATTGTCTTCCACCTCCTGCCAGTGGCAGGAGGGCGTGAGGCCGCCGTGCGCGCACACGCACCCCAGCCACCTCCTGCTTGTCGCTCCCCCTCGACGCCCTGGCTTTCCCTGGTGGTGCCATGCACCTCCCTGCCTCTCTCGCTCTCTCTTCTTCGCTCCTCCCCTTCCTCCGCTCTCTCCCCGCACGCGCCTGAGCGCAGCCGTTGCCGCCACCGAGCACCACCATGGCCACGGCCATCCCCGAGCCTCTCCAACGCATCCTCGAGCTCCTACATGACCTCCTCGTCCTCTCCACCGAGCTACACGACGCCGGAGGCCCTGCTTCATCGCCACCATCGTCGTCTTCGGCCTCGGCCGCCGTGGATCACCACCGTCGAATTCACGACAACCAAAGATTCCCCGAGCCCATTGAGCTGCTCTGCGAGTCTGCCGTGAGCCCCTCTTCCTCTCCCCTCTTCTCTCAAGCTCGCGCTCGTACCCTAGCTTAATTTCCCACCGCGGCTGAGAGCTTCTCGCCGCCGGCCATGGCGTAGCTGTGGCCACAGCCGCGCAAGCTCACAACGGAGCACCTCACCGTGCTCAGGAAGCCCCCAGGAGCCTTACGCCCACACCCACTCGCCCTCCCGTGCACCGTAGCACCAATCCCAACCTTGCCCGAACTTCCGCCATCGCCGCGAGCTTCGTTGCAGCGAGCTTGGACCGTCTTAGCCCGTTCTGATCACATAGAAAGACGAGGGGCACTCCCAGCTTCATGTAGCATGCCTCCGCCATTGTTTTGGTCGCCGGAGCGCGAAACCCGCGCTGCTTCGCCGCGTCTGGCCTCGCCGGCGTCATGTCGCCAGTGGGTTTGACCCCACTAACCCGGGGTTTGACCTTATTTGACTTCCCAAGGGTTGCTGACATGTGGGCCCATGCCCCTGCTAATTTAGGTTAAGTGCTAATTATACATAATTAGCCCTGTTAATACTGACATGTGGGACCACGGCCTTAACTAGTCTAGTTTAGTATTAGTTTAGAGCTAATTAACTCAGGTTAATTAGTTAGACACTAACATGTGGGTCCCAGCCGTTAGGTTTGACCTGGGCTGGCGCCTTTGACCTCCTGACGTCACCCCGACGTCATGCTGACGCAGATAACCTTTTCTGGATTTATTTTCAGTTCAGGAAATTTCAAAAAGTATCCAAATCTTCTAAAAATTATATAAAATCAACTGTAACTCCAAATTAAACAAACTATATATGAAAAATTATCAGAAAAATCCAAAGAATCTGTTTATGCTATTTTCATGCATGTTTGAGCAACCTAAAGCTATTGTATATCCAATTTCAATTAATGGCATTTAAAATGTCATATATGGAGTTTGAATTTGAATCTTAGATTCAAACCAACTCCATTTAACCTGCTGCTAGTTGCATTAGCTCAAACCACAGCATATTGCCGTGTCATGATCATGCATCATATTGTGAATTCCATTGATTGTGTTTCTTCTTTGTTTGTCGGTACTTGTCCCCTCTCAGTAGACGTGTACCGACGATGTGATCAATGACACCGATGAAGAACTATACTATCTTCAGAAGTGTCAGGCAAGCAAAACCCCTTGTTCATTCCGATACAATCCCACTCTCTTGCTCCTACTCTCTTTTACTGCATTAGGACAACAACGACTCATGTATTACTTGCTGCGGTAGTTGAACCCCTTTCCTCTGCATGACCTGTCATTGCCACAGTAAATAGATGAAACCCACTAGCATGAGTAGGAGTTGTTTGATCCCATATGTGCCTACTCGTTCATGCTTGTTTGTCATGCTTGCTACTTCTTAGAGTTGAGTCAGGTCTGATTCATCAGGGATGAATCGGACGTATGTAAACATGTCCTGCTGTGTGTGAGCTAAGTGTGTGAACACGATTTGGTAAAGGTAGCGGTGAGAGGCCATGTAGGAGTACATGGTGGGTTGTCTCATTGAAGCCGTCCTCAGGAACTGAGTTCTGTGTTTGTGATCCATGAACAACTACTACCACTCGTTGGGATCCTTAATTGACCCTCTCGGCTTCTTAACCACCCTTGCCCTCTGTCCAGGAGTTGCAAGTAGTTTCTGGTGTTTGTAGTATGCTGGAGGCCGTGGGCAGCGCTGACCCGAGGGGTGGGCTGTGATGCGGTAGGCACGTGGCCGGGTATGCCGGGCGCCCGTTTGGTGTCGCGGAACCCTGTACACATCGTTTAGGTCGTATGTGGAAACCTCGGCTAGACTCCCTACGGATGGAACCTGAATAGGCGATAAACCTGGACTAGAGACCTGAGTGTTTAGGTAGGCCGTGGCCGACACCCTCGTTGGGCTTCCGCTTGAAGGTTGCCGAGTACATGTCGTGTAAACGATGGTAAGTGGTGAGGGCGTGTGTGAAGAAGTACACCCCTGCAGGGTTAACATCATCTATTCGAATAGCCACGTCCGCGGTAAAGGACTTCTGGGTTGCCTATACAGTTCATAGACAAGTGAAAGTGGCTACTCTAAAATACGCAAGATAAGCGTGAATGCTATGGATGGTGTTCTCGTAGGGAGACGGGAGCGGATCCATAATGGTGTATTGGTATGGTGAATATGTGGACTTGTGTGCGCCACCTCGAAAGAGTTACTTGCAGGCGTAGTTCAGGATAGCCACCGAGTCAAAGTTGGCTTGCTGCACTTAAACCCCACCATCCCCTCTATTGATACTGATGCATATGTAGTTAGTTATGATGTAAGTCTTGCTGGGTACATTTGTACTCACGTTTGCCTATTTTATGTTTTGTAGAGAGACTTCCGTCTCACTAGTAGTTCCGCAGGGACTTCAACGTTTAGCTTGTTATATCAGCTACGATCTTGTGCCCTCGGCAGGATCTGGTAGATAGTCAGGCTTCTCAGCCTTTTTCATTTATAGATGTCTGTACTCAGACATGTTAAGCTTCCGCTTGTGTTTTGACTTGTATGCTCTGAATGTTGGGTCATGAGACTCATGTTTGTAATATCTCGCTCCTCGGAGCCTATTGAATAAAATACTTGAGTTGTAGAGTCATGTTGTGATGCCATGTTGTATTTGCACATATCGAGCATATTGTGTGTATGTTATTGAAATGCTTGGTATGTGTGGGATCTGACTATCTAGTTGTTTATCCTTGGTAGCCTCTCTTACTGGGAAATACCTCCTAGTGCTTCCACTAAGCATTGGTAGCCTGCTACTGCTCCGGAACACTTAGGCTGGCCGGCATGTGTCCTTCTTCGTTCATGTGTCTGTCCCTTCAGGGAAATGTAACGTGGTGTCTACCGGAGTCCTGTTAGCCTGCTACAGCCCGGTTTACCGGAGTCCTGGTAGCCCAGTTGCTACAGCCCGAATTCACTCGCTGATGACCGACACGTTCGTTACTGGGTCATGTATGCCTGTCCCTGTAAGTTAGTGCCAGTTTGGGTTCACGACTAGCCATGTCAGCCCGGGCTCCTTGTCATATGGATGCTAGCGACACTATCATATATGTGTGCCAAAAGGCGCAAACGATCCCGGGCAAGGTAAGGCGACACCCGTGGGAATACCATGCGTGAGGCCGCAAAGTGATATGAAGTGTTACATGCTAGATCGGTGTGGCTCTAAGTTGGGGTCCTGACAACTTTGGTATCAGAGCCTGACTGCCTGTAGGATTACCAAGCCAAACTGGTCGAAGTTGAGTCTAGAAATGCTTTAGTTATATAAGGGAATTGATTTTGGATGGGAAAGTAATGCTCTTTTTACTCCTTATCCCTTATGCCTTCTGATCCGAGTCATCTTATCTTTTCCTGCGGGGTTAAGGAACTAGGCTTTCTCTTCTTCCTATCAGGATCACGTGCTACTAATCCGTAGACTTATAGAATTGTTGGACTTAAGCCTCCGTTCAGTTCCTTCGACTTCTGTATGTTAACTGTTCATCTCGAAACCTTGATTTTGTGCTTTTGAGTTGCTATGCCACCATTTTTGTAGCATGTCTCCAATATTTTTGAGCATTTACAACCGTTATGCTGTCCGAGTCATCCCAGCTTTCCAAATAATCTGATGCAATTGCAAAATCCTTTCCCTCTGTTTTCGATGACCTTTCTGGCCAGGTTAACCACACTAAACGGTGAGTTGAGGTACTTTATTGCCTCGACGTATATGTTGGAGCTATTATTATGACCCTAGATGTCTAGAGTATCACCTAGTTATCTAGCTATGTTATGTGTTCCAGTGCGATGATTCTGGCCATCATTCTCAAAAGCATCCCGTGATTCCATTTAGTTGGAAGGTATTCTATTCCTGGGCTCTTGAACCCGAGATTCACTCTACCTACTTCATGTTGTTAGTGCTTGCTAGTTCCTTTAAGTGATTAGTAACCTTTGCGATAGTCCTCGAGGTATGTGGTATTCCCTTCCTCCAAATACCACGAACCATTTTGGCAGAAGTTCCTCGCTGAACCAAAAGATCACAACCAGAGTGCTCTTGACGAGTTCTCGATTCTATGTTGTTACTCCGCCAGTTCTACCTTTTCTGCATGGGTTATCCAGAAGAAATATGTTGAACTCATTCGACATGCTAATCCATGCATCCACAATTCGGAAAATCATATGTTCTTTTGAGTTGCCCTCCTTAGTTTTTTTCTGGCCTCGTCTATCAATTGATAGTCAAGAGTAGTTGTGCACCCGTGTTATCGATGTGTATTACTCTTGTGGTCCGTCAAGCCATCCTATTCGGAATGACTAGGAGAAAAAAACTCCAGTACCTCTTCCATATCCAGGATTGGGTCAAAGTAGTTGTATTCCGTAGATCAAATGTCAATCCAGCTTTTGTTCTGTTCTACCCTGAAGTATTACCATCTTTATATCAAGAATGTCATGGGAACTGCACACCATCATATGAACTCTTGATATAGTGATACTCTCTCCATCATTATTCATTTCTCGGTTCCCGTGTTGTTGCAACCGGAATGCTGACAAGTGAATCGTGATGTGTGAAATCAATACTCCTAGCAACTCTGTTGCTTGGTAGTTAAATGGATATTAACCTCATTCTTAGCATGTTGATTATTGAATCATCACCCTAAGACTAATCGTGCTACCTAGTCCTTATTTTTGGTGCACTCCTCCATCGATGAGTTAGGATTGTATCAATCCCTTGCTCTTTTGATCATATCATCTTGCCCTGAAAAGCAAGATTGTTCTCGAGCTTAGTAACATATCGGTGGTTCGTGATTTTCCGAATATCTTCTCGGAAGTATCACCAGGTTGTCACCTAACCGCTATGATGAGTTCATGATCAAGTTGGTTTCTTGTAACCACCCCTTCTCCAAGGATCTGTGTTGGGTACCCTTGAGCTAGTTGGTTAAGCTGAACAACAACTTGGAGAGTTGGAAGATGGAAGCTTGTTCGACTTAGTTCATTCTAAGGGATATCTTGTATGCGTGTTGAAGAAAGATGATATCCTCATCGATTGGTCCCTGTGATCAGCTGTTGGACCTATTATCTTATCAAAATTCTGATTTGAGGGTGGGCTAATCTCAAATCAAATCAGAATCGACGATGTTCGTAATGTAGTCTTACTCGTGGTTCCTTCTCGAGCATACTCCATTATATCTTTTTGTCTGACCAATGCTATCACCATGTTCACATAATTGTGGAATTCCATTTATATGGAAACCAGGATGAATTGTTGTTGAGCCCATCGACAACATCCTTATCTTCTCCATAATCTTGTTGAACATTAAGCTAGTATTGGAAACTTTTGAAAGCATTTCTTCATGCTAGCTCATGAAGCATATGCCTGGATGGAAGAAGTGACTTCCTATAATTCATGTGCATTTGATGCAAGTTGCCGCCATGCACTCAAGAAAGTCAATGTTGCTTTCTTGGAATCATACCAAGTTAGTCACACATGTGTGAAGTGCTCTATGGTTTGGTAGGTTGGCCGCCTCCATTCTATATGTGTTCCCTAGCACACCAAGCCACTGATTGACCTGTTCAAGGAGAAGAAGTTCCTTCTTAAGAGCATGCCTTATGTAAGGACTTTGATATCCTCGATGATGGTTCCCCACCTGAACTCGGTAGTATTTTACTATAAGACTACTACGTGGCCATGCCTGTCTGGGACAACATGCTCACATGTGTGTAGCAGAACCAGCTCATGTTTTGGGGCTTGCTATCGTAGTTCATCCCCCGAGAATATCGCAATGTCATCTCATCGATTTGTGTTGCAAACTTTCATTTTCCTTCTAGAGTTGATGAGTCTGGAATATCCTGACACCAATCAGATCTCAATCTCAGGCTGATATGATGGTTGGAATGTTTTCCAAAAAACTATAATATTAGTTTCTCTGTAACCTGGTAAAGAGAATGTCGTGGCCAACAGACCCAGCCAAAAGACCTGTTATTGTAATATCTTGATTGAAGAAGTTGGCCACCTCCCCATAAGGACTTCGTAGGATTTACTCCCTAGTTGTTCCTTATGGATTTTTGTTTTTATGAAGTCTGACCTTTTACTTGATGTTCTAGATATCAAACCATATCTATGAGTGGGATATGCTAGTGCATCAAGGAGAACATTAGAAGCGGAGTGCTAAATGTCTCTCGGTCGATCATCCAGATTTTGTTTCCTTGGCCTCGCTAAGGTGAAATCTAAGAAGGTGTTATCTTCCTTTGCATCTGCATCCTCCACAACTATTCATCATGGTAGTATGTTGTGTTGCCAGGATCCTTGTCAGGGATATTGGTAAAACCTTGATGAATATGGAGATGCTCAAGTTCTTGAAAGCACGCACAAGCACTAGGTGTTATCATTGGCACCAACTAGGATTGCTCTTAGTTTCTTCGATTGTGCCATAACCTTTTATGTAGTGGGATCACTATCGACTGTTGAGTTCTCCCCAGTTACTAGAATCATTCCCAGCATTGGATATTGCTTCCAGCTTGCACCCGCCATCGTGCCATTCTACCATGGACTACCCTTCTCAGTAATTACTGATCAGGATCATCTTCAAAGTGGTCCTACCATGGGTTCCATCCATCTCTGATGATACCATCTCTGATGATAGGCAAAATCATCCATTGCATTTTCTTCAACAAGGTAATCCACATCAGCCATACTAGTCCAGGTATGTCATTCATCCGGACCCCTTTCAAATGGTCGGTTAGGATTTGCCTTAAGCTGGTACAAAGAGCTTCAATGATCTTTTAATCAAAGGTAATTCTTTTTGCCACTTAAGGGATGATTCTACGAGCCACCTCCTCTAAGATGTCTCGTTATGGTATCATGGCAATTCAACTCCTCGCTACGTTGACAACTGTTCACCACCTTCTTAAGTGTGAAATTGTTATCTACCTGGTGAACCTCCGTCATCTGTTCCACTCCATTCCTCTAGATGTGTGCTTCGTATCTCAGCTCGAGAGATGTTGCTATGTCTCATTCCGTGAGTTGATCCTGAGTTGTTCGATCTTCGCGGAGATCGATCCTTTTAGAGTTTTCCCTTTCCTCTCCTTGTCATGTTAGCTGGAGTTCTCAAAGCAAGACATCGAGTCAATGATGGTGACCGAATCAGCGTTCCTATCAAGTGCAACTTGGATCATGAAGATTGTGTTAGTTGCGTTCCCCTTTATCTTACCCTACGCTTGAATCTCGAGACGAGATTCTTGTTTAGTGGGGGTGAGTTGTCACATCCCTAGCTTCTAGCAATGCACTAGGCTAGCTTCATGTGTGCATCATGTTTAAGTTTCAAATGAATTTGAAATGGGGATGACAGAACCCCGAGCACCCCCCTAAACCAACTAGGGTTTACTAAAATCATTTTCACTGAACCCAAAATGCCATTCTAAAATGTTCATCATCTTTGCCTTGGTCTAGAACCTCTGACAAAAATGATGCACACTTTTCTAGGATAATAGAGGGTCACTGAATTAAATCATATAGTATTTGCATTTGGGCATTTAAATGCCATAAAATACTTTAAATGCTCAAATAATCATAAACTAAAATGTTTACTGTTGGATATATTCTAAACAGTAGCCATGATTAGTTTCATGATTTTTGGAAATGCCCTGGCATTTTTAGTAAAGCCACAAAGTTGCAGAATAATACAAAAGGGAAACAAAACAGAGAGAGAGAGAGAGAGAGGAACTTACCTGGCAAAGCCCACCTGGCCTGGCACTGTAGCAGCCCAGCCGGGCAAAGCCAGCCCAGCCCACCAGGGGCTCCTGCATTTTTAGTAAAGCCACAAAGTTGCAGAATAATAGAAAAGGGAAACAAAACACATACACACACACACACACACACAGAGAGAGAGAGAGAGAGAGAAATAGAGTGGAACTTACCTGGCAAAGCCCACCTGGCCTGGCACTGTAGCAGCCCAGCCGGGCAAAGCCAGCCCAGCCCACCAGGGGCTCCTCCCTGTCATATTCCACCTCCTGCCAGTGTGCAGGAGGGCGTGTGGCCACCGTGCGCGCACACGCGCCCCGGCCACCTCCTGCTTGTCGCTCCCCCTCGACGCCCTGGCTTTCTCTGGTTGTGCCACGCACCTCCCTGCCTCTCTCCCTCACTCTTCTTCGCTCCTCCCCTTCCTCTGCTCTCTCCCCACACGCGCCCGAGTGCAGCTGTCGCCGCCGACGAACACCACCACGGCCACTGCCATTCCCGAGCCTCTCTAACGCATCCTCGAGCTCCTACACGACCTCCTCGTCCTCTCCACCGAGCTACATGATGCCGGAGGCCCTACTTTGATCGCCACTATCGTCGTCTTCGGCCTCGGCCGCCGTGGATCGCTACCGTTGAATTCGCGGCAACAAAAGCTTCCCCGAGCCCATTGAGCTGCTCTGTGAGTCCGCCGTGAGCCCCTCTTCCTCTCCCCTCTTCTCTCAAGCTCACGCTCGTACCCTAGCTCCATTTCCCACCGCGACCGAGAGCTTTTCTCGCCGCTGGCCATTGCGTAGCCGTGGCCACAGCCGCTCAAGCTCACAACGGAGCGCCTCACCATGCTCAGGAACCCCCAGGAGCCTAACGCACACACCCACTCGCCCTCCCGTGCACCGTAGCACCAATCCCGACCTCGCCCAAACTCTGGCCACCGCCGCGAGCTTCGTTCCGGCGAGCTTTGGCCGTCTCAGCCCGTTCTGATCGCACAGAAAGACGCAAGGCACTCCCAGCTTCACGTAGCACGCCTCCGCTGTCGTTTTGGTCGCCGGAACGCGAAACCCGCGCTGCTCCGCCGCGTCTGGCCTCGCCGACGTCATGTCGCTGGTGGGTTTGACCCCACTGACCCGGGGTTTGACTTCCCCAGGGTCACTGACAGGTGGGCCCATGCCCCTGCTAATTTAGATTAAGTGTTACTTAAACATAATTAGCCCTGTTAATACTGACATGTGGGACCAGGGCCTTAACTAGTCTAGTTTAGTATTAGTTTAGAGCTAATTAACTCAGGTTAATTAGTTAGACACTAACATGTGGGTCCTAGTCGTCAGGTTTGACCTGGGCTGGCGCCTTTGATATGCTGACGTCACCCCGATGTCATGCTGACGCAGACAACCTTTTCTGGATTTATTTTTAATTCAGGAAATTTCAAAAAATATCCAAAACTTCTAAAAATCATATAAAATCAACAGTAACTCCAAATGAAACAAATTATATATGAAAAATTATCAGAAAAATCCAAAGAATTTGTTTATGGTATTTTCATGCATGTTTGAGAAACCTAAAGCTAATGTATATGCGAATTTGAATTAATGGCATTTAAAATGTCATATATGGAGTTTGAATTTTAATCTTAGATTCAAACCAACTCCATTTAACCTGCTGCTAGTTGCATTAGCTCAAACCACAACATATTGCCATGTCATGATCATGCATTATATTGTGCATTGTATTGATTGTGTTTCTTCTTTGTTTGTCGGTACTTGTCCCCTCTCAGTAGATGTGTACCGACGATGTGATCGATGACACCGATGAAGAACTATACTATCTTCAGAAGTGCCAGGCAAGCAAAACCCCCTTGTTCATTCCAATACAATCCCACTCTCTCGATCCTGCTCTCTTTTGCTGCATCAGGACAACAACGACTCGTGTATTACTTGTTGCGGTAATTGAACCCCTTTCCTCTGCATGACCTGTCATTGCCACAGTAAATAGATGAAACCCACTAGCATGAGTAGGAGTTGTTTGAGCCCTGATGTGCCTACTCGTTCATGCTTGTTTGTCATGCCTGCTACTGCTTAGAGTTGAGTCAGTTGTGATTAATCGGGGATGAATCGAAGGTGTGTAAACATGTCCTGTTGTGTGTGAGCTAAGTGTGTGAACACGATTTGGTAAAGGTAGCAGCGAGAGGCCATGTAGGAGTACATGGTGGGTTGTCTCATTGAAGTCATCCTCAGGAATTGAGTTCTGTGTTTGTGATTCATAAACAGGTACTACCACTCATTGGGATCCTTAATTGACCCTCTTGGATTCTTAACCAACCTTGTCCTCTGTCCAGGAGTTGCAAGTAGTTTCTGGTGTTTGTAGTATGCTAGAGGCCGTGGGCAGCGCTAACCCGAGGGGTGGGCTGTGATGCGGTAGGCACGTGGCTGGGTATGCCGGGTGCCCGTTTGGTGTCGCGGAACCCTGTACACATCGTTCGGGGCCGTATGTGGAAACCTCGGTCGGACTCCCTGCGGATGGAACCTGAATAGGTGATAAACCTGGACTAGAGACCTGAGTATTTAGGTAGGCCGTGGCCAACACCCTCGTTGGGCTTCCGCTTGAAGGTTGCCGAGTACATGTCATGTAAACGACGGTAAGTGGTGAGAGCGTGTGTGAAGAAGTACACCCCTGCAGGGTTAACATCATCTATTCGAATAGCCGCGTCAGCGGTAAAGGACCTTTGGGCTGCCTATACAGTTCATGGACAAGTTAAAGTGGATACTCTAGAATACGCAAGATAAGCGTGAGTGCTATGGAGAGGATCCATAGAGGTGTATTGATATGGTGAATATGTGGACTCGTGTGCGCCACCTCAAAAGAGTTACTTGTAGGCGTAGTTCAGGATAGCCACCGAGTCAAAGCTGGCTTGCTGCAGTTAAACCCCACCATCCCCTTTGTTGATACTGATGCATATGTAGTTAATTCTGATGTAAGTCTTGCTGGGTACATTTGTACTCACGTTTGCTTATTTTATGTTTTGCAGAGAGACTTCCGTCTCACTAGTAGTTCCGTGTGGACTTCGATGTTTAGCTTGTTACCTCAGCTACGATCTTGTGCCCTCGGCAGGATCTGGTAGATAGTCAGGCTTCTCAGCCTTTTTCATTTATAGATGTCTGTACTCAGGCATGTTAAGCTTCTGCTTGTGTTTTGACTTGTATGCTCTAAATGTTGGGTCATGAGACTCATGTTTGTAATATCTTGCTCCTCGGAGCCTATTGAATAAAATACTTGAGTTATAGAGTCATGTTGTGATGCCATGTTGTATTTGCACATATCGAGCATATTGTGTGTATGTTATTGAAATGCTTGGTATGTGTGGGATCTGACTATCTAGTAGTTTATCCTTGGTAGCCTCTCTTACTGGGAAATGTCTCCTAGTGCTTCCACTGAGCCTTGGTAGCTTGCTACTGCTCCGGAACACTTAGGCTGGCCGGCATGTGTTTTCTTCGTTCATGTGACTGTCCCTTCAGGGAAATGTCACGCGGTGTCTACCGGAGTCCTGTTAGCCTGCTACATCCCGGTTTACCGGAGTCCTGCTAGCCCAGTTGCTACAGCTCGAATTCACTCGCTGATGACCGACATGTTCGTTGTTGGGTCATGTATGCCTGTCCCTGTAAGTTAGTGCCACTTTGGGTTCACGACTAGCCATGTCAGCCCGGGCTTCTTGTCATATGGATGCTAGCGACACTATCATATATGTGTGCCAAAAGGCGCAAACGGTCCCGGGCAAGGTAAGGCGACACCCGTGGGAATACCGTGCGTGAGGCCGCAAAGTGATATGAAGTGTTACATTTTAGATCGGTGTGGCTCTGAGTCGGGGTCCTGACACCCGTTACGATTTATCTTATCACAAAACTATTTGTTACCGATAATTTCAGTGCTTGCAGACAATACCTTGCTGAAAACCACTTGTAATTTCCTTCTACTACTCGTTGGGTTCAACAATCTTACTTATCAAAAGGACTCTATAGTTGTGGGTCATCAAGACTCTTTTCTGGCGCCATTGCCGGGGAGTGAAGCACCTTTGGTAAGGAAACATTTATATATCATGCTAAAATTTACTATCACTTGTTACTATGGAAAATAATCCTTTGAGGGGCTTGTTTGGGGTATCTTCACCTCGACCGGGAGAGGAAAGAGTTGCTCCTCAACCTACTGCACCTATTGAAAATATTTATTATGAAATTCGTTCGGGTATGATAGAGAAATCACTAGCTAATCCTTATGCAGGAGATGGAACATTACATCTGATATGCACCTAATCTATGTGGATGAAGTTTGTGGATTATTTAAGTTTGCAGGTATGCCCGAGGATGTTGTCAAGAATAAGGTCTTCCCTTTATCTTTGAAGGGAAAGGCATTGACATAGTATAGGCTATGTGATGATATTGGATCATGGAACTACAACCAATTGAAATTGGAATTTCATCAGAAGTTTTATCCTATGCATCTGGTTGATCGTGATCGGAATTATATATATAATTTTTGGCCTCGTGAAGGAGAAAGTATCGCTCAAGCTTGAGGGAGGCTTAATTCAATGTTATATTCATTCCCCAATCATGAGCTCTCAATAGAAATTATTATTCAAAAATTTTATGCTCGGCTTTCTCATAATGATCGATCCATGCTCGATACTTCTTGTATTGGTTCCTATATGAAGAAGGATATTGAATTCAAATGGGATTTATTGGAAATAATTAAACGCAACTCTGAAGATTGGGAACTCGGCGAAGGTAAAGAGTCAGGTATAAACCTTAAGTTTGATTGTGTTAAATCTTTTATGGATACCGATGCTTTTCGTGATTTTAGCACTAAATATGAACTTGACCCTGAGATAGTAGCTTCTTTCTGTGAATCATTTGCTACTCATTTTGATCTACCTAAGGAGAAGTGGTTTAAATATCATCCTCCCATTGAAGTTACAGGAGTAGAACCTATTAAAGTTGAAGAAGAAACTATTACTTATAATATTGATCCTATTGTTCCTATTGCTTATATTGAGAAACCACCTTTTCCTGTTAGAAAAAGAATCATGCTAAAGCTTCAACTGTGGTTCCTAAGAGTTATTCCAGAACACCTACTCCTCCTTAACAAATTAAAGTTGAACCTACTATTGCTATGGTTAAAGATCTCTTGGTCAATAATATTGATGGGCATGTTATTTATTTCTGTGATGAAGCTGCTAGGATTGTTAAACCTGATACTAAAGATAAACATAGACCTGTTGTTGGCATGCCTGTTGTGTCTGTTAAAATAGGAGAGCATTGTTATCATGGCTTATGTGATGTGGATGCTAGTGTGAGTGCAATTCCTTACACCTTGTATGAAGAAATTATGAAGGATACTGCACCTGCTGAGATAGAGGATATTGATGCTACTATTAAGCTTGCCAATAGAGATACTATTTCACCAATTGGGATTGTTAGAGATATTGAAGTCTTGTGTGGAAAAATTAAATACCCTACTAATTTTCTTTTTCTTGGTTCCCCACAAGATAACTTTTGTCCCATCATATTTGGTAGACCTTTCTTGAATACTGTTAATGCTAAGATAGACTGCGAGAAAGATATTGTTACTGTTGATTTAGGAGATATGTCTCATGATTTTAATTTCTCTAAATTTCGTAGACAACCCCATGATAAAGAATTTCCTAGTAAGGATGAAATTATTGGTATTGCTTCTATTGTCGTGCCTCCTACAGATCCCTTAGAACAATATTTGCTAGACCATGAAAATGATATGTTTATGAATGAAAGAAGGGAAATAGATGAAGTATTCTTTAATCAAGGGCCTATTTTGAAACACAGTTTGCCTGTTGAAATCCTCGAAGATCCTCCTCCACCCAAGGGGGATCCTGTGTTTGAGCTTAAACAATTACCTGATACTCTGAAATATGCTTATCATGATGAAAACAAGATATATCCTATTATTATTAGTGCAAACCTTTCAGAGCATTAAGAAAATAAATTATTGAAAATTCTGAAGAAGCACCGTGCCGCTATTGGATGCACTCCTGATGATCTTAAGGGCATTAGTCCCACTCTATGTCAGCACAAAATTAAATTGGAGAAAGATGCTAAACCAATTGTTGATCATCAACGACGGTTAAATCCTAAGATGAAAGAGGTGGTAAGAAATGAAATACTAAAGCTTCTGGAGGCAGGTATAATTTATCCTATTGCCGATAGTCAATGGGTAAGCCCTGTTCATTGTGTCCCTAGGAAAGGAGGTATTAGTGTTGTTCCTAATGATAAGAATGAATTGATTCCACAAAGAATTGTTACAGGTTATAGAATGGTAATTGATTTTCGCAAATTGAATAAAGCTACTAGAAAATATCATTATCCTCTACCTTTTATTGATCAAATACTAGAAAGATTATCCAAACATACACATTTTTGCTTTCTAGATGGTTATTCTGGTTTCTCTCAAATACTTGTGTCAAAATATGATCAGGAGAAGACCACTTTTACTTGCCCTTTTGATACCTTTGCTTATAGACGTATGCCTTTTGGTTTATGCAATGCACCCACTACCTTTCAAAGATGTATGACTGCTATATTCTCTGATTTTTGTAATTTTTTTTAGGTTTTCATGGATGATTTCTCCGTTTATGGAACTTCTTGTGATGATTTCTTAAGCAACCTTGATCGATTTTTGTAGAGATGTGAAGAAACTAATCTTGTCTTGATTGGGAAAAGTGCCACTTTATGGTTAATGAAGGTATAGTCCTGGGGCATAAAATTTCCGAAAGAGGTATTGAAGTTGATAAAGCTAAAGTAGATGTTATTGAAAAGATGTCGTGTCCTAAAGATATCAAAGGTACAAGAAGTTTCCTTGGTCATGTTGGTTTCTATAGGAGGTTTATTAAAGACTTATGTAAAATTTCCGGGCCTCTCACCAATCTCTTACAAAAAGATGTTCCTTTTGTTTTTGATGATGATTGTGTAGAAGCATTTGAAATACTTAAGAAAGCCTTGATTTCTGCTCCTATTGTTCAGCCACCTGATTGGAACTTACCCTTTGA
Organism: Triticum dicoccoides; assembly: GCF_002162155.2. Lineage (NCBI taxonomy): Eukaryota > Viridiplantae > Streptophyta > Magnoliopsida > Poales > Poaceae > Triticum > Triticum dicoccoides. The sequence continues at coordinate 133,975,537 of NC_041385.1, forward strand.
AATTATGTGTGATGCTAGTGATTATGCTGTTGGTGATGTTCTAGGACAAAGAGTTGATAAGAAACTGAATGTTATCTATTCTGCTAGTAAAACTCTAGACAGTGCCCAGAGTAATTATGCCACTACTGAAAAATAATTTCTAGCAGTTGTTTTTGCTTGTGATAAGTTCAGATCTTATATTGTTGATTCCAAAGTGACTGTTCACACTGATCATGCTGCTATTAAATATCTTATGGAAAAGAAAGATGTTAAACCTAGACTTATTAGATGGGTTCTCTTGCTACAAGAATTTGATTTGCATATTACTGAAAGAAAGGGAGCTGAGAACCCCGTTGCAGACAACTTGTCTAGGTTAGAAAATGTTCTTGATGACCCACTACCTATTGATGATAGCTTTCCTGATGAACAATTAGTTGTCATAAATGCTTTTCGTAATGCTCCATGGTATGCTGATTATGCTATCTAGTCATCAACCCATGCATCAGCACGGTCTAGTCCTATCTATATTGGAAAACACTAACGAAATATTGAGAGTTTTCCAAAACATGAGCATGCACCTCTGAAAAGTTGTCACAGTAAAACTTCAGTATACAGTTCACATTGGTACTAAAACTATGCAGAAGTCTCGCTAAGTTTTGTTCACCCATGATATCCATCAATAGCTACTATATGCATTTTGAAATGCATCTTGATCAATGCAGTGCAATTCACCCAATATATTAACATATTGTCAGTCATGGTTGAACAACCTACAAACAACTAAAGTACATATAAAACAGTGTGGTACATATGAAGGAAATGACAATATGTTGATTAGGCAGAGTGAGATGTCGCAATGTACACATGCTCTAATATTCATTTTAAAAGATACATGTGCAGCCTTGTATTTCAAAAATGTTGAATCATATATTTAGAAGATAAAAGAATCCCTAAATTTATAGATCTTTCTACATGTCCTTAAATTTTAATTAGAAAGACTAAATTTCTAGGCTACACCAAAAACTAAAATTCGTAGCTTTGTATAGATTCATATATTCGTCATTTTTTGTGTAAACCATACGTGACAGGTAGACTGACAATAAAATTGTGCGTGCGTACTATACATCTATTTGGACATGTATAACTGTTTCCCATTTTTTTTGGTGGTTCTAGAATAACCTTCTTTTGCTGTCTCTCTTATGAAACAAAAAGATGGAACTTGAAGCCGTTTGGAATTGATAAACATGTGTGCTTATATTACATGTATAAATCTATACAATTTTCCTACTGGGTGTACTGGCTGAATGTTTTATAATCCACCTTATGGTATTTTAATGTGCACTGATCTATATCATTTGTAACTCAAATAATTTATCTCACAGATATGAATGAGTATATAAAGAGCATCCAACCAACCATATGTGTGGCATACAGGAAACAACAATGTACATGTTCTTCACATTAACATAGCAGCATGTTTCTCTTGTGTTGTACCTATAAAGTATCTATAACAATGATACAGTATTGGTTACAATCTGCTTGTTGCTATGTGGTAATTTTGTTTCTGTCTGAGTCTATCTATCCTTTTTCTTGTGTTCTATTCTGAAAAAACATCAGCATGCTATGTTTCCTATCATTTGAGCAAATATTGATTCTAAGAAAAACTACCTTTCAAAAGGAAATATAAGACTCATGTGTAAAGAGATTAAAATAGATGGATCTAACACATGTGTATCGGAGGTTCAAAAGGTTATAAATATTTATCTATGAAAAATACAAAATATGATATAGCTAAACCGTTAAAAAAAGGTTTAGGTTCTTGGACCAGTCGGAATGGACGCGTGGCGAACACACATGTGAATGCAGCCAGTACTCAAATATGCATGTTGATGCTCGAGTATGGTGTTTTCAGTGACAAAGAAACAAACAATGGCAACCATATGGAATATGCGGAGATCAATCTAAGAAAGAAATAAGTACTCTTGCCGTTTCCCTGCTGGGCCATTCATATATATGCTGTGGAGTCATCAGTTGAGACTGTAAGTATATATTGATCACATTTACCTCCTACTGAATTATTCCTGGGCTAAATTGACCACTCTTCAGATCGTCAAACTGCTTCATTGATCTTGTCCATGAGAAATCAATGGAATTTACATATAGCCGTCAGCTTGTCTGATTTTTCCGTGGAGATATTACAGGGAATAGTCCACCTCGACCACAATATTACATATAGCCATTGGCAACCTACAATATTTCAGTTTCCTGATGCAATGCCAGAGCTGAGGACGGAGTTGTAGACCTGTAGGCATGTAGCAAATACGTTTTAATACACTCCCTGACATTGAAAAACGATTAGGAGATACAAAATTAAAAGGAGTCTCAACTCTCAAGCCTCCTACATTATTCAGCTATAATTATTAGTCGACCATGACGTATCTAGTTTCCGATTGCTGATGATTTCAAACGGATCTGTTATATTGGTAGATGGCCTGAATAGGTGAGAGAGACGATGGGGTGAAGCAATAGAACGGATTAGCAATCAGGAAACGAAATTGTCGCAGGCAAAATTTTCTTACTTCTGTGTCCAGCGAGGAGGAAGATGCATCTAACCTTAAAGACGACAAATCCATTGGATAAATGATCAAAGTTGGCCTCTTCTCTCACCTAGTCCTTCTTAGGTGAAATTGCCTCCGTGTCAGCCGCTAGGGATTCCAATTCTCTAGCACTGCAGCGTTCTACTGCCTCTTTACCAAATCTGGATGCTCCCCTCGACGTCTTCGGCGAGGCACGTACTTGCTGAAGCGCCCGAGCTGCCGAGGAGATGGAGAGGAGGGCAGGACCAAACCTTCCTTGGGGCCATGCAAGCACAGGTGGGGGACCCGGCGGCTATAAATGCGTGAGATATCCAGGGGCAGAAGTGCAACTGCACGGGCTAGCAAGTTTGGAACGTGGCTTTGGTGAAACTGCTCAACGACCAATATTATGCACAAAAAATTGTATGCATAAAATATATTAGAAAACCACAACTTTCATGATAAATAAATTTCCCTCAAATTCATGACTACGAAGGATATTCCATCACAAAGAAAAACCATGTCCCCATACACTGGCATATGATGCAAACATGGAACCTTTTCTTCCAATGCATGTATTGCATAAATAAGAACATCAAAATGCAAAAATAATAATAATCAGGAATTAAGAGAAGAAGGTGACTTTTCTAATAACGTGTCGTCAAGGATGCCCTTGGAGCTTCACATGTACATCAGTAAGAGAATTGGGTGTATTTGCATATATCCCCACCAATAGGCATGAAAGTGTTCAGACAAACCTTCCTTGAAAGCTTTTGGTGCAAACAGTAGCTTAATTAAGTAAATGTAATCATGCGCATATGTGACTCTTATAATGTAATGACTCCTAACATTTAATATTTTTGAACTATTTGACACAGCATATAAAAAATCTCAGATTTCTCCTGACAATGTATAACATATTTATTATTTTCGGTACATATGCCACACATGTTTTAGTGAGGCAGCCCATGAAAAAATAAAGCTGGATGTGTGAAGTACTTATGTTCTACATGTTTCTACTTACGGCCAACTTTGTTGTACTGCAAAAAAGGCTTTAGACGATGATATTTCAAATGAATAATCCACTTTCTCGAAGTCTTCTTGATTTTTTGAGTGGATATGGATTTTAGAGAAGTGACCTACAGGAAATATGGTACATATTTTCACATATCATATTTCAAGTGCTCTTTTATGTGCTTCACATAATTAATACTCCCTCCATCCCAAAATAAGTGCCTTTGGCTTAGTACAACTTTAGTACAAAGTTGTATGAACCAAAGGCACTTATTTTGGGTTGGAAGGAGTAGTAGTGAATTATGTCAACTAATAATGGTCTACATATTCTTTAAGTGAATCTATCTGCACTCAATAGATCGATAGCTTTGATATATCTTGTAGATAATCATAGATTATACTTCGTACCGTAGAAACAACATTAAGCATACAATCTTCAAAAATTAACGTCTTCAAGGAGCAACAAATATCAGAAAAGTGGAGGCTCAAAGGACAGAAAAAAGAATACTCCTACATTACATCCATATAATTTTGTAAAAATAGAACTACAGGTTGTTTTTCATGGGAAAAGTAACAGAAAGGATGTAAGAATCCATTTAAATTCCATTGCCAAGGAAAACTTCTCAATTGAAATAGAAAGGTAGTCAAAGTGAAGATGTTATGGGTAGTTAGTCTGGTTTGAGAAGGCCTATGAACAGAAGAAGAGACAAATTATATATTTGGATAAACATTATTATGCACATGTTTAGCATCATTTTTTTTTTGTAACTGGTATAACTATTTACCATGGTCGCTGATACCTGTGACGTGGACGAAAAATTATTCCTTATTGAATAGTGACTTACCCTGAAAGATGAGCTAGCCATCAAGAGAATACGCCTCACTTAAAGCTGCAATGTTTACACAGCGATGTAAATTAGCATTCTCATACAGTAAAGATAATAGTAAGTCTGTTTCTTGCTAGAAATTAAGGAAACTTACAAATGCCTTGTGCCATAAAAACTTATCTTACTGTGCCATGTAATAGATAGATGGCGGAAAGTTAGCCCATCTCATCTTGAAACTGGAATGAAGTATTAGCAGGAAGCATTCCAATGGGAATTAAGAAAAAAGGGAGAATAAATAGATTCCCTAGAAAGAAGAATGAATACATAACAACATGAAAAACCTGTGTTCCTTGGTTGTTAAAATAAATGTATGCATTGTGATGCTTACAAAAAGTAGGCATGTTCCCTAGAAAATATACACACGTTGCGCCTGTTGTAATTATCAATTTGCCATTGCCCCGGCCGAAACCTTCCTGCAAGAAGGCACCAATTCTTGAAATCATTTTAGGGAATCAAGACCCGATGCCATCATTTTCTGGACCAAAAGTAATACAAAGAAAAACATACAAAAATCTTAATTTGAGAAGTAGGGAGGACGAACTATTAGAAATCTACTGGTAATATAAAGACCATGACGGATGGCTGGGAGTCAACGACTACCAGAAGCAAACGATTAATCAACAAATCTGTACGTGGATATGCATCCTGAACTTGTACGCACCTCATATCTTTTCATACCTCAGCAATCCTCAATCATGCTCATGTATTCCGCATCTGTATGTCTGGTTGCGTACACATGTACGTGTTGACTGCTGCGATGCAAGTGGATCTACTTTACGCGCTTCTGAACATGCCGCCGCCGCGTACAAAGCAGCGCTACTGGCGCTGTGGGCTGCCACGAATCCGTCGTCCACGGTCACAACACCAGCAATACATTATGAAAATAGCAGACCCAACTTTTCAGTCCTCGCTGGAAAACAAATCGAGATTGGGAAAGATCGCACCAGATTGGATCGTTGAGTCGTAGAGGAATTGGCCGCACATAACCATCATCTGTGGGGCGATGCTGAAGTGAGGCGAACAGTGCCTACGGGATCAAGCCAAAGGCACCATGGAAAGAACGCCCGGGGATAGATAAGAAGGCGGCTGCAGCAAGAACACGGGATGTGCTTACGTGAGGAGTAAGGGCTCCTTACGTGAAGAATAAATCTGAGCGTCCACATTGTTTTCTTTTTCATCATATAAATTCACGTTTTCTTAGGGCATCTCACGTGTGATGGTGTAACATGGAGAGATGGAATTTTTATATGTGTGAGATGAGATCCATAACGATGGACTTTCACCTGGGAGGTGGGAAAAAGCGATAGGACTGTAAGATACATCATCCGACGGTCATAAATAATTAATTAGGTGATCTGATGGACAGTTTTGTTTAATTTCTAGGATTAACGTGGTGCTTTAGATGGTGCCTTCAATCAATTAGTAAATATAAATATATATCTTTTTACCTACTAATAAACCACCGATTGCTTCTGGTCGTCCGTCGTCGCACGTTTTGCAGAAAAGCCCCGCAGTTTCCGGGAAATCAACCCGCGGTCCCGAATTAAGTGTATCTGGAAAAACGTTTTGATTTTACAAATTGACCCTTAGATTTATTAGAATTCCACTCGCGCTCCTTTTTAACTGAGAAAACGCCCGGGCTCCAGGCGGGGCGAGGCGGGGCGAGGCGGAGGGCAGCCAAGCGCGGGGGAGAGTGGAGATGCCGCCGACGGCTGTCGGGAGGCTCGCTGGGACGTCGGCAAGGTGGCGGCCCCGGTGTGTGAAGCGGCGGGCAGAGCACACGCGAGGTCGGCCAGGAGGAGGAGCTGGGAGGAGAGCGAGCGGCGTCATGGCGATCTCGTCGGCGAGCGACGGGAGGACGACGACGAGCTGAGCCGGAGGAGGGCGAGGCGTCCACGTTACTTTAAGTGCAAAACAGAGAAAAACGCACACACCTGCACAAGCACGGGCTCTCCTCCTCGCGTACGGGTACGGCGCCGCCGCCGCCGCCGTCTTGCGCTGCCGCGCTGAGCGGAGGCCGTGATGGCGAGGCGGCCCTACCTCCGGCAGCGCTCCTCCCGGACCAGACCCAACCCCCGCACCACCAGCTTGACCTCCTATTTCCTTCCCAACGGCCGGCACAGCCCGCCCTCCTCTCCGACTTCTGTCATGGAGAACCCTCCTCTCCGACTTTTGGCCTCTCCCGGACCTCTGGCCGGTGCTGCAGGACGTACACAATACCTGCCCTCCATGCCATTGCAACTTGCAGGCGCGAAGTCCATCGCCTTGTCTATATCCAGCGGCCATCTACACGGCTGCACGCCAACTGTTCGGTCAATTGACCCAACAGACAGGAGGTAATTTTCTGCTTTTTTGTTCCTTCGGTGTTCCATCCAACAGTAATGTGAAAGTGTTCGTTCATATACTACTCATGTTCTGTACATTTTGATTCATTATATATTAGCGTAGAGAATGGAGAGAAAGAGGAGATGTTGTCTTCAGCACGATACTGAACTATTGAACCAACATGAAGATGAGTGTATCCTGCAAGAGGAGATCCTGGCCACCGTCCTGTGCCTCGGCGACCAGTATGACCACGTCCTCACATGCCTCCTCCTGGCTGATCCGTTGCCAGCAACTGTCATCTTCCCAAAATTTAAATGGACATTTGGATATTCTTAATTTTCTTTCTTCTGAAATGAACATAGCTGTGAGTTTTTTCTTGGGTGGAATCAAATTCTGATGGAATTTACAATATACTTTGTATTGGCTCTTACACATCTCGACGACCCACATCGAGCGCTAAATCCAGGAAAACAGTCCCGCCCCGCTGCCGCTCCCCATCGGTCAGCCTTTTTGTTTCTCATTCAGAGCTCAGGAGTTCAGTAATATGAATTTATTATGTGGCTAATTTTCCATATGATTTTATTGCTCTTGAAGGGGATTAGAAGCTGCCTCACTGGCTAGAATCACAAAGTATTAATTTTTCTTTTGGATATGGGCATATTGCTATCGGGATGTTAGAAAGAGAGAACATAATAACAGAGATGTACAGTTTTGAATTTGCGTTGTATTTTCTCACCACATGTTACGCAAATGATAGTGCACTTTTTTCACTAGATGTTCACATTATTTGGTAGCAAGTTCCAGGTTTCTTCTTTTTAATTAATGTTGCTACTTGCTACTATTTGTTTGCTCTTACTGTTTCCTTTCTTGAATAACCGATCAGTGTACTGCACTAATGTTGTAACTGAATCATTGTTTTCTGAGATGGCAATAAAGTCAGATACTTTCACAAAGTGATGGATTGTTGGAATGTGCATTGTTGTTGTCACTTTTACAAGTTGAAGCCCCATTCAGAGGTGATTATTGGTTGCTATAGAAATTCTAGGAAAGCTAATTCTGGGAGTGAACCATGAATATTATCGGGGTCGGATTAAATGAATGTTGTGTGCTAACATGGTGCACCGCTGGAGATGTATTTAGTATTCGCTTCTTGAACCTGGCACTTGGAAAGTTAGTTGACACATATCTATGATAATATAAGAAGTAATAATTATCTCACAATAGGAAGAAGTAAGCCCTGTTGCCGGTGGACTACTGGACGTCGATATATCAATACGGTCTCCTACAACCGCTGTAGAGGAGCGAAAACTTGCAGCAGCATCTCCGACACCCTCCTGACCATGACCCCTTCGCAAGAAAGGTACTACTGCCTATTCCATACCCCCTTCACAAGAAAGGTACTGTTGCTCCCTATTTTTTTTACTGCTGCTCCCTTTTGATTCAAATCCATGGACTAATAAGTTCATGAAGAAGTTCCTATTTGCTCCGTGTTTGATTCAAGTCTGAAAGATTCATATTTTGAGAGGCTGAAAGATCATATTCTTACTTGATAGACATAGGTATTTTGGATGATAATATATTGTAAAACCTGTACAAGAACATGAGATTTGTTCCCGAATAACATCTTTCCTCTAAAACTATTTATATAATCTAGACTTGGTTAGTTGTAACTTTTGTTTTCTGTTTTTTCCAAAAAATTATCCAGGTTCAGCTGATAAGACAATTATTTTTTGGGACCTTGGGACTTTTCACTTGATTGGATCCTCTAGACAGGAGGTATAATAGTATCTCCTATAATTGTCTAAATGGTGTTCAGAAAGCTCAGGCTCTACTCATTTATTTCTCCCAGTTCATGATGTCTTTGTATTCAAATTGTGAGATAACGTAGTTCTATAAATGCTATCAGTATGCAGCCATCCATCAGAATTATGCCCTAAACTGCATTTGATCATACGCTTGGCTTTAGCTTGATTTAATTTTCAAGCAAACTTCAACCAGCGAAGAGCATGTCTGAATTCTACTAGCTCAACAGCAGTTTGGAACTCAGCAGGAACTTGCAATTTCCAGTTCCCAGAGAGGCAGTTACCTTAGTCACTTAAATTAGCCTTTTGTTTGTTTCATCATTGCAAGGCAGAAGTAATTTCTGGTGCCAAAAAAATCCTGTCTTTTCTACAGATGCGAGCTTCGTTTCTAATTGGCCATGATGTTGGGCTCACTGTGTCAATTGGAGCGTGCATAGTAGTTTCTGAGCATTTTGGTTTAGAGTTCTATTTTTTTCGGCAACCTTCAAAACAGAGAGGTCGCAATTCCATTCATATCAATTTATGGACCAATTTCTACCTTTTGGTCTCCACCCTGCTTACACTTTTCTGCAATACCTAATCCAACTTTGAGATTCAACAACAGTTGTTTAGTGGATGCAAGGTTTTTTTTTGGTAACATTTTTCGAATGGCGCAAAGTGTATGACATTACTGCTATGCATCAAAATCATTCAGAAGGCTTTAAGGTTTCAGAAAAAGGACGGTATTCTCTTCACAATGAACTTGGTCAAAGTACATAATGCAATTTCTGTATGTAGTGGAATTTGTTATCGGCTAGAGGGAGTTATGGGTTTAGAGCTTAACATAATTACTTATTGTCTATTTATTGCTACAGATTGAAATGTTTGCTTCTAGATACTCAAGCATGGGAGGCAGCATGGATTTATTTACGAAGGGTGGCAGACACGACCATGAGGTGTGCACACACATTTACCTGCATTGTTATCTTGACCATGGGAGCCAATTCTAATACATGCCAACAATAGAGAAAATGTATGATCATGAGAGAATGGAGTAAGGCTATAGAATTTGTGACTATGTATAAGGGCTCTTCACCAAGTGTGTGCACTGTACTTTATGGATTTTATTTGTGAATTTTTCCATGATATGTTGCACAAAGTCGCAGAATGTAAACATGACCAAATTAATGTTTTGGATGGATTCTCTGAATGCTTGCTCCCGTTTTTCAGATAGCATAGAACTTCAGGTGCAGAACACTCAGAGATAAGACTAGGTAATTATACAAGACTGTCATAGCAGCCATCCGTAGATTAGACTGTAATCTGAAGGTGGTCCACAAGAAGGTGAAGCTGGTCCTCTTGTGATGGTATCTCGTCAGTCTAACGGATCATTCATTTAGAGGTGTTGATGCTTTTTTGGTGGTATTTCATCAACCAAACAGATCATTCATTCAGATATGCCTCCAACATTCAATTTTTATTTTCACTGAAAGGTTTTGCTGGCATCAAAATATTTCATTTGTAATCATTTTCCTAATGGGACTAAATTATCTCTTCACTGCAACTTCATGACATGTAAATTAGTCGTCTCGAAGTGTGACACTTGAATTTATCTACTCATTTTTAGTCAATCTTCAGCACTGATTTAAATCTTTTTAAGAGTTATAATGCTTTATTTGTTGGTAACTATAGGTAAATTCCTTTTTTGCTTGATTGCTAGATTTTATGAACTTTCCCCATGGTGTAAGAAAGAAAATCCTTTTATTAGCTTTGGAATGTTACATTTTGATTTAATTGCTTTGCTGAATGTATGCACAAAAAGAATTTCAGTTTCTCAGTGTCAGCAGGGAAGGTCTCAGTTGATGGCACATTTCTTTAACGGGTTCATGGATACTTATTTTCCCATTGCAACGCACGGGCACATTTCCTAGTATATATATAAGATTACATTGTTTCTAAATTTATACCACCTAGTTTCACATACCAGCAAAAGAAAAAGTTTTTCTGTGATTTAAGAGATTACTTCTAGGATGACCCACACCTTTATAAAGGAGTAGACGATGTTATTAGACGTTGTGTACCTGTCAGGGGAAACGTGTCGGTGTACAAAAGCAGGGGCCCTTCTTTGTACCCCTTTACTTGTGCACGGGCAGTTAGAGCCGCACCCGCAGCCACACTTAGCGGGGCAAGGGAAAGAAGCAAAGTACAATATTACCAGAGCAGCGCTCAAGACCAGAAGCATGAAGAGCAGGAGGGCAAGGTGAACTCCCCCGGCAAGGCCCTTGCCGGGGCGGCCTTCACGACCCTGGCAAGAGCCTTGCCGGGGCAACTTGCCCAACACCAATGAGACCGCCAACCTTGAGCCTGAGAGTCCTGACGCCATCAACCACATCGGAACTAAGGCTCGGGAGGCGCCTCCATGGTGGCATGCAGATCTTTGTGAAGACAAAGGGCCTACAAGGCCTAGATAAGAACCAGAAGACAAGGCGACAGCGAGGCTCCTTGCCGAGGACGCCCACGAGGCCCCGGCAAGGTTCCTGCCGAAGATACCCACTAGGCCCCGGTAAGGCTCTTGTCGAGGGCGCCCGCAAGGCCCGGGCTGGACCCTTGCCGGGAATATCAGCAAGACCGCGGCAAGGCCTTGCCGCCCCGTCGCCGCCCTAGCTCAGCGGTCGACCCACCAACTAAGCAGGTACCCACGTGGCAGTACGTGGCTCCTGGGCCGACTAGTCAAGCACCTACGTGGTGGCATGTAGATCTTCGTGAAGACCCTGCCACCACACCAGCTCAGCAGCCTGCCAGCCTACATGGTGATGCATGCCTCGTTGGCCTGGACGCGTGTCGGAACAAGGCAAAGCGGCGACGGACGGGACTGGCCTTGTTGCTATCCCCGATAAAGTAAAAGGACACCTAAGTAGCGCATTTAATGCGGTTCGTCCTGTAATGTCAGGCGATAAACTCGACCATTGTACAACTTTCCACCTCTTGTGTGCCACTGTGGCAGCCCCTTTGACTATAAAAGGAGGCCCACACCATACTGAGAGAGGATTCAGACTTTTTGGACCCTGCACACTCTGTAGCTAGTCCAAGAACAGCAGATAAATACAAGCTAGCGGGAGTAGGGTATTACGCGCCACTCGCGGCCCGTACCTGGATAAATTTCCCGTGTTGGTCTCTTAAACCCGCTCTTTCCATAGCCCCGCTCCCGCAGACCGTAGAAGGGATTCCCCGTGATCCCATAGGTGCCGTTTCCACCGACATCTTTGGCGCGCCAGGTAGTGGAGCGCGAGCTGTGAAAATCCAATTTTGGAGCCAACCTATCGACTCCCTCGTCACGGTGCCCCGAGAAGAGAAGGCGACATCAATCAGTCGCACTCAAGTGCCGTCCGCGATGGCAACAATCATCTGCGTGGCCGTGAAAAGCTAATTCGCACAAAACTTTGAGTAATTCCCTTTTTTATAAAGCTATTTTCCTCGAAAGATCTCGCTCTTGGTACGGAAAACCTGTACGCGATGGGGCCCTCCGCTATTGGCAACACCCTTGTTCTATTTCGAGTCCGCTCAACAGTTCGAGCGGCCGCGTCGAGAACGGCAGGGTGGCCTATCCGCTATTGGCAACACCCTTGTTCTGTTTTGAGTCTGCTCAACAGTTCAAGCGGCCGCGCTGAGAGCGGTAAGGCGGTTAACCCGGTAGCAAGCACACCCGGCAGGCCGCTAAGGATCCCTCCTCAAAGCGCAGTGGCTTGGGTTTATGCGCCGGCAAGCCTGTCCAACTAAGCGTAGGGCGTACATACCAAGAAAGATCGAACAGGAAAATAGCATGCATCATTTAAAAGTATTTCAAAGTTATGTTACATCAAGTAATCGCTGCGGTTCTAACTTAAGATAAAATTGTCTTGGTCTTGAACTCGCAGGGGCAACGAGAAATAGGGTGCCTAGTCCCGGTGCTGGCCCTCCACCCTCTGGACTCCGTCGACGCAGTCGATGATGGTCTTGATACGCTCCTTGAGCGCCGCGAGGTCCGCCTCATCCGGCAAGCTCTCCAACGCGTCGGCGAAGTTGACGGTGGAGTTCCAGAATGCCACCTTGGTGAGAACTTTGGTCAGGGCACCCCGGCAGAGCCTCCGGGCCTCGTTTGTCAGATAAGTTGCCTAGTTGGAGCGGAGCTGATCCAGGGCGTCGAGGATGCGCTCGAAGAACAAGGTCAGCTTGGCGTTGGGGCTTGTGTTCCTGTCCTTGGAGAGCCGGACATCTGGCATGCCCATGACGGCTAGCTGGGCGGTGAGCTTCCCTGCGATGTTGACGAGGTGGCTGATCCAGAGGTTCACGCCCTCCGCGTACTCCTCGTACTCGGGGGCTCTGTCCCTCCGCAGCCGTTTCTCCTCCTACAGGTCCTTGGTCAGGGTCTCCTCCCGGGTCCTGACCTCCGAAAGCATCCCCTCCAGGCCATCCAGCTTCAGCTTCAGGTCATTGATGGAGTCGTTGGCGAGAGTAGCTCGGCCTTGCCGAGGACTGAGGCCTACGCATCCACCAAAGCATCGTTGGCTTTGTCCTTCTCCTCCGTCAGCTCCAAGACCTTTTTCTTCAGCCCATCCCGATCCAGCTCCAGCTCCTTCACCTTTCCGGCGTGATCCAGGGTCAGAGCATCGAGTGTGTCCTTGTGCCTCTGCTCCAGCTCCTGGGTCTGCTGCGCGACAAGCTTCTCAACCTCCTTGTCCTTTCCGCGGGGTGTGGCAGCGAGCGCCTCCTCATGAGCGGCAAGGTCATCCTCCTGGGAGTCCAGCAGAGCTTGGTGCTGTTGCCGGGCAGCCTCGTCCTGGGCGGCCTGTGCCTTCGCCACCTCCTGGGCCTTCTCAATATCAGCCTGATTCAGGATGAGCTCCCGCTTACGCTCAGCCAGCTCGTCCTGAGCAGCTTTTAGTTCTTCCCGTGCCTCACCAAACCAGGCCTGTGTCTCAGTGACGCGCCCCTCAACATCCGCCTCCGCCTTGTCCACGGCCGCCAACCTGGATTTCGCCTTGTCCAGGCAGACGCAGTGGAGCGCCTGGAGTTTCTGAAAGTTGGCGCCCATGGCCCGGAGAAGTTGCTCCTCTTGGAAACCGCCGTCGACGGGGCTCGGTTCAGCGATAACCTAGAGCCTGGCGGTGGCAAGCGCCTCGTCGTCGAACACTTCCCACTCGGCCGGCGCCCTGGAGCCCGCCGTCCCTAGGAGGTGGACGAACAAGCCGTCACCCACCTTCAAGTACCTACCCGGGCTGGGGGCCGGAGGGGAGGGAGGTTGGTGGTTGGCCACCTCCTCCTCGGTTGCAGCCCTGCCGGCCTCCCCAGCAGCGGCCTCGCTGGCCCCTTCGGCAGTATCCCTGCCGGCCTCCTTGGCCTCGGCGTCCTTGCCGGCCTCCCCAGCAGGCCCCTTGGCGGCCTCCTCAGCGGCGGTCTTGGCGGCCTCCTCAGCGGCAATGTTGTCGGCCTCGGCCTTGGCGTCCTTGGCGACCTCCTCAATGACGATGTCAATATCCTCCCGGTCCGCCGAGGAAGGGTCTGGATACCAAGAAGGGGAATGAGACGGGGCCAAGGTCAAGGTTCAAAAAGAAGAAGAAAGAGTAGGGACGGGAAGCAAATGACTTACCCACACCTGGCTAGGAAGAAGTGGCTCCCTCCCCGCCAGCATTCATTGCCGGGGTAGAACCACCGGCACCCAGGCTCGCCTCCTCCTCCTCCATATGTGTGGGCTCAGTGGCGGATGCCCTTTCCGAGGACGCCCCTTTGGGCGGCGTAGTCGAGGGGGCCGGCGTGTTGGAGTGGCCCTCGGCGGCTCCTCATGCTGCCGTTCTCCTCCTGCAAACCCGATAAGGTCAGCATCAAGAATTCGCGACATTATCAGTAAAGGAGCGAGTAATGAGCTCACGCTGGGGGCTGAAGCGGGGGCTGCATCGGGGGCTGTTGTCCGGACTGCTCCCCACCAACACCGGCATGTGTGAAGTACCCGCCGGGGGCTTGTCACCTTTCGAGGTCTTGGCCCTCTTCACCACCCTCTGGGTCAGCGTCTCCGTGTCCCTGTGAAGGTAACATCAAATCAAAGAAGGATAAGACAGGCGTGAGGTCCAGAAATGATGGGGGCGAAGTACTTACTCGTCCTCCACCTCCTCCTCCACTGGCTTCCTCTTCCTCTTTGGGCTAAAAGACCCGAGGTCGAACTCGGCCTCTAGGGCGCTGTACGAAGGAGAGGGACAAGGGGATGGGGTCCGGCGCCGCTTGGACAAGGAGGAGGCAGTCGCCGTCTTCTTCGCCACCACGGCCTTCACCGCCTTCTTCGCTGGCGCGTCCTTTGTCGCCGCGGCCCTCGTCTTGCGCATGGACTGCTCCTAGACCTATTGCCGCCGCGCGGTCCTGCTGTCACGCCCAATATGCGACCCTATCCAAAAGGAACTCGAAGGTCCCTCCAATGGATAGACCCGCATATTGAAACGCTTTTGCAAGGTGGATATCATTACATCAACATTACATAATAGATGGGGATACATACAAAAGGCATACAATGCCACACGAATACATCATCACAATACATAAGAGCATCATCCGACTACGGATGAATCACAAACAGAAACTCAAACGACATCCACCCTGCTAGCCCAGGCTGCCGACTTGGAACCTATCCCCTGATCGAAGAAGCAGAAGAAGAACTCAACGCAAGCAAGCATCGCTCTCGTGTCATGATCATCGCCTAACCTGTACCTGCAACTGTTGTTGTAGTAATCTGTGAGCCATGATGACTCAGCAATCCCATTACCATGGGTATCAAGACTAGCAAAGCTTAATGGGAAAGGAAGGGGTAAAGTGGTGAGGTTGCAGCAGCGACTAAGCATATATGGTGGCTAACATACGCAAATAAGAGCGAGAAGAGAGCAAAAGGAATGGTCGTCAACTAGCAATGATCAAGAAGTGATCCTGAACTCCTACTTACGTCAATCATAACCCAGAAACCGTGTTCACTTCCCAGACTCTGCCGAGAAGAGACCATCACGGCTACACACGCGGTTGATGCGTTTTAATTCGGATCTGGTGTCAATTTATCTACAACCGGACATTAACAAATTCCCATCTGCCTATAACCGCAGGCACGGCTTTCGAAAGATTATACCCTACAGGGGTGTCCGAACTTAGCCCATGACAAGCTCTCGCGATCAACGAAGGAATATACCTTCTCCCAGGGAAACCCGATCAGACTCGGAATCCCGGTTTACAAGACATTTCGACAATGGAAAACAAGACCAGCAAAGCCGCCCGATGCGCCGACAATCCCGATAGGAGCTGCACATATCTCGTTCTCAGGGCAACACTGGATAAGTCAAGCTATGAGTAAAACCAGCCCTCGAGTTGCCACGAGGTGGCCCCGCAGGCTGCTCGGTTCGGACCAACACTTACACAAGCACTGGCCCGGGGGGGGGGCTAAAATAAAGATGACCCTTGGGTTAATTACTCCCAAGGGAAATATAGGTGGTGGTGAGGCAAATGGTAAAACCAATGTTGGGCCTTGCTGGAGGAGTTTTATTCAAAGCGAACTGTCAAGGGGGTCCCATAAATCACCCGACCGCGTAAGGAACGCAAAATCCAGGAACATAACACCGGTATGACGGAAACTAGGGCGGCAAGAGTGGAACAAAACACCAGGCATAAGGCCGAGCCTTCCACCCTTTACCAAGTATATAGATGCATTAATAATATAAGAGATATTGTGATATCCCAACCAAAATCCTGTCCACCATGGAGCAATCTTCGACTTCACCTGCAACTAGCAACGCTATAAGAGGGCTGAGCAAAGCGGTAACATAGCCAAGCAACGGTTTGCTAGGACGGGTGTCAAAGGTTAGAGGTTCATGGCAATTTGGGAGGCTTGATGAGCAAAAGATAGGTAACGCGGCATAGCGATAGAACGAAGCAACTAGTATAGCAATGATAGTAGTGAGATCCAGGGTAGCGGTCATCTTGCCTGAAATCCCGCTAGGAAGAAGAACGAGTCCATGAAGAAGACGAACGGGAGTAGTCGAACGAATCCTCACAACTCCGGAACGAAACCGAAGGCAACCCGGAAAGAAGCAAACAACATGGTAAACACACAAGCATAATCATGGCATGATGCACAAACAAGTATGATGCATGACCGGTTCAATGAGGCATGGCATGGCAAAGTGCAACAAGCAATACTACAAGTTAAGTGGAGCTCAATATGCAACGAGTTGCATATTGACGAAACACCACATCTGAGTTATTTAGTTCGCTCCCGTTTAGGTACACAACAATGTTAAAAGTTGTTAAACAGGGCAAGGGGTGAAGCATATGAAAATACCTATCTAGGCAAATTTAAATGAGGCCGGAAGTAACAAACAACAAGTAAGGAAAATCCCCATATGCATATTTTAGATTCGGTACTGTTCTGCCGTAAACATAATTTTATTGTTGTTAAACAGGAAAACAAAGTGCACCATGTTAATCTAGGCATTTTTCCACCCCATTTACATATAAAGTTAATTAAATTTGGAGCTACGGTTATTTAGTTATGAAATAAAGCATTTTAACATGGCATTTGAGGAAAATTAACAAACATCATTTTAAGCATTTTTAACATAGATGAAAGTGACATATTATTAATCTAGACAATTTTCTGAGCATTTTTCATATATAACATGTTTAAAACCGATGCATGGTTAATTAGTTATTAACAATTAAAAACAGGGGCACTTTCTGTAATTATGCATGCACAAGATATTTAGCAAAATTCGTCCAACAGGGAAAAAACGTGTCACGGGCCGAAACTGGCTGGCCCAACGGAAGGGGAAAAAAGGGGCGCTAGGGGCCTCACCCATGGGCTAAGGCCTGGTCGGGGGAGTGGACAGGCCAGCAGGGGCGCACTGGGCCTGGCTCGGTGAAGCAGGCCGGGCGAGTTGGGCCGGGTCGCGGGGCCCACAAAGCGGCGGTCGTCCCTCTCCTTGATCCCGACTGGATCGAGGGAGGCGGGTGCAGGGGCGGCGGCAAGGATCCCGGCGCGGGACGGAGGAGGGCGGCGGCGGCGAGGCAGGGACCGGCGGGACCGGGCGGAGGTCGGATCTGGCGCAGCGGCTCCATTCCCGGCGACGAACGGCGGCGGAAGGCGGCGCTCCTGGAGAGAGAGAGAGAGAGGGATCTGAGAGAGAGAGAGAGGAAGAAGAGGAAGGAGGCAGGGCCGCGAGCAGGGGAGGCGACACCTGGGGTCGGCGGCGATGACCGGGGCTCGTGTCCGGCGACGAGTTGGCGGGGTGCGAGGCGGCGGCGGAGGCGGCGGCGCTCGCCGTCGGCGGGGACGGGCGCCGCACGTGGCGGACCGAGGAGCAGGGCGGATCAGGCCCTAGCGGTGGCGAGATCCGGGCCCAGATGGGCTCGAGGGGGCTCCCGCGGGCCTAGGCGGGCCTGCGGCGGTGGGAGGCTGTTAGGAGACGCGTGGAGGCGCCTGATTGGCTGGTTTCGGCGGCTGGCGGCGGTGCGGCCAGTGGGGGCGCGACACTTGGCGGCGGAGGACTTGCGGGCGGCGGAATTCGAGGTGGCGGTGACTGGCGGCTGCGGGGATCCCGAGGAAGAGGGATCTAGGGGTAGGGGAAGGCTACGGTTGCCCATTTTTGGAAGGAAGGGGGGTTTAAAAAGGCAGGGGTCCTAGGTTAGGGGGATTTGCTCCATTTTGGAGTCGTTCGATCTCGATCGGACGGTCCGGAGCGGAGGGGAGTTAGATTGGTGGGCTAGGAGGGGTTAGTGGGCTGTGAAGAGAGTGCTTGGGGTGAGGGGGAGAAGAGAAGTGCAGCCCGGGAAGGGTTTTCGAAGACTGAAAACATCCGACGAAGGTACCGGCAACGGTGCCGCTACAGATGACGGTTGGGCTACCAAACGAACTCCGAATGTGATGAAGTTTGGCAGGCGTTCTGTCTACACTATAAAAAGACCGCACGACAAGTTGTAACCCATTCCAAGAACATTTTTATGCCACTTATAAAATAATATTTCGGAGGTGCCGCGGGCGCGTGCGAGTGTCTGGCTCAGAACGGACAACGGAGAGAATCGGCGGAACCCGAACGAATGCAAGTTTTAAAACATGACGACAACGGAGTGCCGATGCAATGCGAATGATGCGATGATGAAATGCAAGACATGAAGAAGATGCAAAACAACAGACAAAACCCAACCACGGAGGAAATAACATATCGCATCTCCGGAAAAGGCAAGAGTTGGAGTTACGAATATGGAAAGTTGTATCCGGGGCGTTACAACACTCCACCACTACGAGAGGATCTCGTCCCGAGATCTAGGATGGCACCGGAGGGAAAATAGAAAGGAAGAGAAGAGGTAAAACTAAGTTGCTTCTTTGACAAATGAGTGAAACCACGAACCTTGAGAGGTTGAGCAAAATGAAGAAAGAAAACAACGAAGATGAACAAAGTTGAAAACACTCCGTTAGAAAAGAGGAACAAGGAACATTTGAGAACTTGACGGTTGCAAAGACACGAATCAAGAGTTTAATGGACAAGATAGAATTCGAAACCACTCCGGTTAAAACAAGATGAGAGAGGAAGAATTCAGGCAGACTCCGGTAGAAAAAAAAGGAGAAAACTTTATAAACTGAAAAGATATTGAAAAGATGATACAACACTCTGGTTGGACATGGAAGGAATATAATTTGAACTTGGCAAAATGAAAGCACTTGGATGAGACTCTGGTTAAAAGAGGAATGATAGACACAACACTCCGGTTAAATGGATAAGCATGGAATGAACACGATCCTCAAATCGAGATGATGAGTGAAGAGAGCAACATCACAATGCCTTCGGGACGAAAGAATAGAAGTTAGATTGTTGGGATAAAGGGACGGACAAGAAAATGAAATCTTCTGCCAGAAATGAACTTGGAAAGCACCCTTGCAAGGAAGGATTGAACGGAGTTGTTGGAAAATCACCAACGAAAACACAAGTTTGTAGTGGGCTTATGGAAAACTTCTCAAAATTGAGGCGAAATTCTGCCACTAACGGAAACAATAGATTGGATTGAGGTCAACAAGGAGATGACAACTCCTTTCACCGAGAGGATAGGAGAAAAACTTGGATCATTGATAGTCACCACAATGAGCAACATTCCTTAGGGAAGGCTTTAGGTGAAAACTAACCCAAGATAACTCCAACAAAGAGATTGATTGGTCGAAAAGATATCTTGAACAAAGAGAAAATGATGGATTTAATTAACTCATTCCTAACAACTTGTGAATCATGAAGCACGAGGAGAAATTGCCAAGGATGACATAACACCATCTCAAAAGATAAGGTAGAAAGGATTGCACTTCAGAATGCAAGATGAAGAATGCTTGAACTCCTCAGAAAAAACATGTGTTGAGCACCATGTTTATTTTTGAGTATAGCTTGGCGGATCATCACCTCGAGAGAAATCTTGAAGAACAATTGAAGAATGAAAAGAATCCTTGATGAACCATCATGTAGAGCCTCCATGAAGAACTCCGGTAATAAAAGGATGATAAAAAGAAAGAGAAGTTGAAAACACAAGGTGAAGCCTTGCGATGATTTAGATGGAGCTTCGAAATGAGAGAAAGCGGAAAACTTGGAACCTCCGGAAAAAGAATAGATGAAACACTGGAACCGAGAATTAATTCATCATGAACAATCTCTGGAAGAAAAGAATTGAATCACCTCGAGGAAATAAGAATAAGATTTATTGCATGCTTATCCTTCACCAATTTAAATTGATGACAAGCAACGGATTTGGCATACTACTTATTCTCGTAGAAAGAATTAAGAGAGATATAGCATAAACTTCAGAAGGTATTGATGGAGCCACCAGTGGGATTTGGAAACAACGAATGGATTGATATGATAACGAAGGAAGTGAAATCTTGAACAAACCACCGTAAGAATTGAAAATGAAAGTAGCAAAGGCACAATTCACTGGAAAGAATTTGAAAACGAATGAAGATACTTGAGGGGATTTAGATACATGAGAACGAAGAGATCATGAACTAATTAGAGGATATTTGAGCGATGCACCGGAAGAATTCGAGAACGATAGCTACACGCTGAGAACGAAGAATTATGACATGACGGCCTTCGGAGGAAAGAAATGGAAACAACTCATGAAATGCTTCGGATGGGTGAAAAGAATTGTCACAAACTAAAACAATTACGAGAGGATGGCATCAAGCTAGAATCACGAATCTTTGAGAGAACGGATAAGATTTGGAGGAAAACTCTTCTTTGGTCTTCAAATGTTGCGAATGACGATGGGAAACACCACCATGAATTGTTGAGATACTCCGGGAGAAAATTAGAAAGGTTGAACCAACGATGAAAATATTTTGAAAGCGATCTTGAAGAAAGAATATGACTGATGAAAATTCATTCTTACGTCAAACTTCGAAAAGTATTTGGGAATGGCTCCGAAATAATTAGAAGAGTCAGGTAAGATCCTGGGAAAAGACCTGTGGGTTATGGGCCCACTGAAAAGGAACACCGTTGAAATGATTACTTGAAAAGGAGATTGCACCGGTTGAATTAAATGTCTTGAATGAGGTAACAACCTCGAAATATCTTGAACGGATTGAGAATGGAAACACAAGTCTTCTAAGATATCTTCAACACTCTGGAACACATGAATAGCCAGAGGTGAGTGATTGAGAGGTGCACCCGCATGGGGTAGCATTTGAAATGAGGAAAGGGATATGATCAACACCGAAAGCTTGAATTGGATCCACCGGAGAAGAAACAACAATGAAGGATGATGAACTTGAAACTGTTGAGCATCTTCATGGGAAATCACCGGATAAGAACATTGATTGAAAAGAGTGAATAGACTTCACATGAATAAATGGATACTTGATTAACATACATGAGTCCTTGTAGAAAAAGGGTGGGAGGGCGGGAAAACAAAGGCAACTTGGGGACGGATTTAACAAACACCGGTGAGAAAACTTAGAGTTGATCTTGCGGATGGGGAAAATGATGGGATCATCTCGAAGAGAAGCGCACCGGTTGGAAAAGAATTAACATGACAATCTCAGTGATCAAGAAGGATTAGTACTCCCATAGAAATATGAGAAAACCGCTTGAAAGGTATGGAATCAACACTTGACTTTGAAGCAACTCGAATACCACAAATAAAACAAAACAAAGGATTTGGCTTGCAGAATAAGCCGGAGACAAACATATGATAGATCCCATATCGTATCATGTGTCTGTTGGAAAGATAAAACTAGAGCTACTTGAATTCCCACCTATAAACTCCCGAAACTTTCTGGTTATGCAATCTGGTGTTGGGGATACAGGGGAAGCAATATATCTCACCCAAACTAACAATCCCTACATCCAAGCTGTATCTATCTGTCAACACATAACCAAGAAAACTCCGGAAATCGTGTACCTCAACCTTCGAAAAGCATCCGTTATACGAGTTATGGCAATACTCCTGAACTCCCCAGTACTGGGTGACGTCGAGGTTATCTCACCAACAACTACATAAAAGAGATTTTCGATGTCGGCAAAACTCAGGTATTCCAGAACTGCAACGATAAAATTGTGACGACAACACCTCAGAGCTCAACTCCCCGGGTCAAAGCCACATAATAGACAGGAGGCACCAAGAACAATGTTCTCGTCACAAAACCATCGGAACGATTCCAAGATACCCGTGTGATTCTAAATTTTTTTTAGTGAAATTTGAGGAGAGGAAAGACAAAACATCTACGTCAGGAGACCTCACCAGAGCGACGAAGGGGGCTGAGGAGTAAGAAGAATCCTACTCTCCAATATATATAATCCTAAGACTCAAAATAGTTTTCTTCTAGACTCAACAACGGCCAACAATCAAGGGGGCTCCTAGGGTCGGTCGAGGCTCTGATACCAACTTGTCACGCCCAATATGCGACCCTATCCAAAAGGAACTCGAAGGTCCCACCAATGGATAGACCCGCATATTGAAACGCTTTTGCAAGGTGGATATCATTACATCAACATTACATAATAGATGGGGATACATACAAAAGGCATACAATGCCACACGAATACATCATCACAATACATAAGAGCATCATCCAACTACGGATGAATCACAAACAGAAACTCAAACAACATCCACCCTGCTAGCCCAGGCTGCCGACTTGGCACCTATCCCCTGATCGAAGAAGCAGAAGAAGAACTCAACGCAAGCAAGCATCGCTCTCGCGTCATGATCATCGCATAACCTGTACCTGCAACTGTTGTTGTAGTAATCTGTGAGCCACGAGGACTCAGCAATCCCACTACCATGGGTATCAAGACTAGCAAAGCTTAATGGGAAAGGAAGGGGTAAAGTGGTGAGGTTGCACCAGCGACTAAGCATATATGGTGGCTAACATACGCAAATAAGAGCGAGAAGAGAGCAAAAGGAACGGTCATCAAGTAGCAATGATCAAGAAGTGATCCTGAACTCCTACTTACGTCAATCATAACCCAGAAACCGTGTTTACTTCCCGGACTCTGCCGAGAAGAGACCATCACGGCTACACACGCGGTTGATGCGTTTTAATTCGGATCTGGCGTCAATTTATCTACAATCGGACATTAACAAATTCCCATCTGCCTATAACCGCAGGCACGGCTTTCGAAAGATTATACCCTGCAGGGGTGTCCGAACTTAGCCCATGACAAGCTCTCGCGATCAACGAAGGAATATACCTTCTCCCAGGAAAACCCGATCAGACTCGGAATCCCGGTTTACAAGACATTTCGACAATGGAAAACAAGACCAGCAAAGCCGCCCGATGCGCCGACAATCCCGACAGGAGCTGCACATATCTCGTTCTCAGGGCAACACCGGATAAGTCAAGCTATGAGTAAAACCAGCCCTTGAGTTGCCATGAGGTGGCCCCGCAGGCTGCTCGGTTCGGACCAACACTTAGACAAGCACTGGCCCGGGGGGGGGGGGCTAAAATAAAGATGACCCTTGGGTTAATTACTCCCAAGGGAAATATAGGTGGTGGTGAGGCAAATGGTAAAACCAATGTTGGGCCTTGCTGGAGGAGTTTTATTCAAAGCGAACTGTCAAGGGGGTCCCATAAATCACCCGACCGCGTAAGGAACGCAAAATCCGGGAACATAACACCGGTATGACGGAAACTAGGGCGGCAAGAGTGGAACAAAACACCAGGCATAAGGCCGAGCCTTCCACCCTTTACCAAGTATATAGATGCATTAATAATGTAAGAGATATTGTGATATCCCAACCAAAATCCTGTCCACCATGGAGCAATCTTCGACTTCACCTGCAACTAGCAACTCTATAAGAGGGCTGAGCAAAGCGGTAGCATAACCAAGCAACGGTTTGCTAGGACGGGTGTTAAAGGTTAGAGGTTCATGGCAATTTGGGAGGCTTGATGAGCAAAAGATAGGTAACATAGCATAGCGATAGAACGAAGCAACTAGCATAGAAATGATAGTAGTGAGATCCAGGGTAGCGGTCATCTTGCCTGAAATCCCGCTAGGAAGAAGAACGAGTCCATGAAGAAGACGAACGGGAGTAGTCGAACGAATCCTCACAACTCTGGACTGAAACCGAAGGCAACCCGGAAAGAAGCAAACAACATGGTAAACACACAAGCATAATCATGGCATGATGCACAAACAAGTATGATGCATGACCGGTTCAATGAGGCATGGCATGGAAAAGTGCAACAAGCAATACTACAAGTTAAGTGGAGCTCAATATGCAACGAGTTGCATATTGACGAAACACCACATCTGAGTTATTTAGTTCGCTCTCGTTTAGGTACACAATAATGTTAAAAGTTTTTAAACATGGCAAGGGGTGAAGCATATGAAAATACCTATCGAGGCAAATTTAAATGAGGCCGGAAGTAACAAACAACAAGTCAGGAAAATCCCCATATGCATATTTTAGATTTGGTACTGTTCTGCCCTAAACATAATTTTATTGTTGTTAAACAGGAAAACAAAGTGCACCATGTTAATCTAGGCATTTTTCCACCCCATTTACATATAAAGTTTATTAAATTTGGAGCTACGGTTATTTAGTTATGAAATAAAGCATTTTAACATGTCATTTGAGCAAAATTAAACAAACAACATTTTAAGCATTTTTAACATAGATGAAAGTGACATATTATTATTCTAGACAATTTTTTGAGCATTTTTCATATATAACATGTTTAAAATCGATGCATGCTTAATTAGTTATTAACAATTAAAAACAGGGGCACTTTCTGTAATTATGCATGCACATGATATTTAGCAAAATTCGTCCAACAGGGAAAAAACGTGTCACGGGCCGAAACTGGCTAGCCCAACGGAAGGGGAAAAAAGGGGCGCTGGGGGCCTCACCCATGGGCTAAGGCCCGGTCGAGGGAGTGGACAGGCCAGCAGGGGCGCGCTGGGCCTGGCGCGGCGAAGCAGGCCGGGCGAGTTGGGCCGGGTCGCGGGGCCCACGAGGCGGCGGTCGTCCCTCTCCTCGATCCCGACTGGATCGAGGGAGGCGGGTGCAGGGCGGCGGCAAGGATCCCGGCGCGGGACGGAGGAGGGCGGCGGCGGCGAGGCAGGGACCGGCGGGATACGGGCGGAGGTCGGATCTGGTGCAGCGGCTCCATTCCCGGCGACGAACGGCGGCGGAAGGCGGCGCTCCTGGAGAGAGAGAGAGAGAGAGAGAGAGGGATCTGAGAGAGAGAGAGAGGAAGAAGAGGAAGGAGGCAGGGCCG
>NC_041385.1:134001467-134047403 GCF_002162155.2 Triticum dicoccoides
GGAGGTGGCTAGCGGCTGCAGGGATCCCGAGGAAGAGGGATCTAGGGGTAGGTGAAGGCTAGGGTTGCCCATTTTTGGAAGGAAGGGGGGGTTTAAAAAGGCAGGGGTCCTAGGTTAGGGGGATTTGCTCCGTTTTGGAGTCGTTCGATCTCGATCGGACGGTCCGGAGCGGAGGGGGGGTTAGATAGGTGGGCTAGGAGGGGTTAGTGGGCTGTGAAGAGAGTGCTTGGGCTGAGGGGAGAGAAGAGAAGTGCAGCCCGAGAAGGGTTTTCGAAGAACGAAAACATCCGACGAAGGTACCAGCAACGGTGCCGCTACAGATGACGGTTGGGCTACCAAACGAACTCCGAATGCGATGAAGCTTGGCAGGCGGTCTATCTACACTATAATAAGACCGCACGACAAGTTGCAACCCATTCCGAGAACATTTTTATGCCACTTATAAAATAATATTTCGGAGGTGCCGCGGGCGCGTGCGAGTGTCTGGCTCAGAATGGACAACGGAGAGAACCGGCAGAACCCGAACAAATGCATGTTTTAAAACATGACGGCAACGGAGTGCCGATGTAATGCGAATGATGCGATGATGAAATGCAAGACATGAACAAGATGCAAAACAACAGACAAAACCCAACCACGGAGGAAATAACATATCACATCTCCGGAAAAGGCAAGAGTTGGACTTACGAATATGGAAAGTTGTATCCGGGGCGTTACACCTGCCAGGCCAGACCGGCTCGCTGGAGCTGGCCCATAGTAGGATGCGCTTCTTCCTCCCGGACGGAGGGTCGTCCTCTTCGGCTTCCTCTTAGGGCGACTCGTCGCCCGCATCTTCAATAAGGGGGCGCCGGCGCCGGTGCCGCTGGCCTCCCTGGCAGACTCCGCCCACTGGGCGACCTCCTTCTCCTTCGTAGCCGCGTCGGCCTCGTCCTCCACGGCGCCGGCGCTGCCGGCCTCCTTGGCAAGCGTTGCCTCCACCGCCCTGGCAGCAATGTAGTCTAGCTCCTCCTTGGTGGTGTCGCGGATGAGCACCGGCTCATCGTGGACATAACCCTCCGACAAGTTGTCGAAGAACTCCTGCACCTTCTCCACTGGTGGCTCGTCCCAGAGCGGGTCAAGGCCATGCGCATTGAAGTCCGGCATCATGGCGATGATGGCGGTCTGGGGAGAGTTATTGCTCAGCGGGTCCACTCCCGCCGGCAACCCAAACAGGGGCCCCTTGATGGCCTTGCCGGTCTTTGCGGCCCTGCCGGTCGTCTCGGCCCTGCCGTTGTCGCCCACATTGAGCTGAAAGAGCCTCTGGAAAAAATGGGCGTGCCCCAGCACCGTGAAGTTATGATTCAGGCCGGGGCGGAGCCTCATGATGTCGGCCACGCTCCTGAAGTCCAAGGCCGGCCTCCCCTTGTTATGCAGCGGGGCGATTCGGCAACGGATGAAATCGGCCCCAATCATCTCAAGGGTGAGCTCGGCCATGGTGAGGCGATGGATCCTGGTGGTGGCGACCGTGTGCTTCTTGTCATCGGCGTCGAGGTCGCTCCCATCCCTGTGGCTGGTCGGCGGGCTCTGGCGAACTCGGCAAAACTCCTATGGATCCTCCTCCTTGATCTAGAGCCACATGCCCCGCCACTCGTCCCACCTCTCCTTCTAGGCGTCCTCCGGGTACGTGCCCTTCTCCTGGGTCCTCGGGATCCAGGAGATGCACCCAGAAATGGCGTCGCCTAGCTGGATGCAAGGATAGAAGTAGTGGCGGAAGAGCGCCGTGCTGGGGAGCACTCCGGTAAAGCCCTCGTAGAGATGGGCGAAAAAGGCCATGCACGCCACGACATTCGGCGTAAAGTCGAGGAGGTGAAATCCGTAGGTGTGGATGATGTCGCTGAAGAAATCAGAGAAAGGGGGCAAAGCCCACAAGAAAAGTAATCAACGAAGAAGGGATACCGATTTGGGACGGCCTTGGCGAAATCGGCAGGGATGATGTGTGTGGCAGGGTGCCCCGTCGTCTTCCTCCCCCACAGGGGACTGAAGTAGTCCCTGAGGTGGACCGCGTCGACTGTCGAAGGGAAGTAGGTGTGCTGCGTCTGAAGCACCGCCAGCTCGCTCTCCGGCGCCTCCTTCTCCCCAACATCCTTGGCCGCTCCCTTGCCCTTACTAGTTTTGGGTGCCATGGCGGCTGGGTGAGGGCGAAGAATCGAGAGCAATGGGGGGCGCGGCAGCGGCGAGCAGAGACAAGAACTTTGGATCTTTCACCCAAGGAAGAAGAGGGGAACGGTGGTTCCGAGATTGGAAAAGGCGCAGAGGGTAAATGAGCAGCGCGCCTGCGGTTTTTCCTTCTTATGGGGAAGGCGCAGGTTGCCTCTTTACCATTTAGCACGATGTGACGCACGCGTGCAGCAACCGCCCCAGGCACGACCCCCACGTCATGCATTCAACACAGATCACGGGGAAGCGCAACTGGCGAGGAAAGTTACTGTGGTAAAACTCTGCCTCGCATGCTTGCGCACCGTTCTGGGCCTGGCCCAACAACGCTCTGCGCTTATGTGTGGCCTTGGCCCGTGGGCTCCTGTCGCTATACAAAAGTAGGGTCCCTTCTTTGTACCCCTTTACTTGTGCACGGGCAGTTAGAGCTGCACCTGCCACCACACTTAGCGGGGCAGGGGAAGGAAGCAAAGTACACGATTACCATAGCAACATTCAAGACCAGAAGCATGAAGAGCAGGAGGGCGAGGTGAACTCCCCCGGCAAGGCCCTTGCTGGGGCGGCCTTCACTGTTGGAGATATGCCCTAGAGGCAATCATGTATGATGATATTTCCTATGTGTTTATGAATAAAGATAGTTCTTGGACATTATCAATGATGTGTATCAGCAAGTACGTGACTTGTTTGTGGGACTATGCATTGTATGATGACTGTCCTAAAAGTCCCTAGTCAAAAGGGCTGTGTGGACGCGCATCCGACTAGACTAGCATATGACACGGTCGATGGCTTGGTCTCACTAGCCATAGAGCATTGGATGCTAACCGGATAATATGGACTTAGAAAGGTTTGGTCGGATTCGACATAGTCGGATCCGAGTCGAGATAAGGTCCGAGTTGGACAGACCCAACTATGAGACGCAACGATATGTCATCTATGAGTCTGTAGTACAACATACATTCTATGTCCTAAGACTTGAGCTGGCGCATGTACTCAGGATGGTGACAGACTTGCTTTGGGCCGACCAAACGCTAATCCATGACTAGGTAGTTACAAAGGTAGGTTTCGGGTTTGTCCAGTCCCATGCTGCGAGACATGGTCGGGCAAGATGGGATTTGCCCCTCCGATCTGGAGAGATATACTCTAGGCCCCTCGTGTGATCCGACCAGGATAAGCATGGCCATGCGACAAGGATTATGTGATAATCCAGTTTGTGGTCGGTATCACTGGAACGAGAAAGAGGTCGGGCTAGCACAAGGATGACAGTCTCGCCTTGAGCCCGACAACATATATCGTGTGGCAAAGGGAACAGAAGTATGATGTACAGGTTCGCCTAATCAGCTTTATAGTCTGCTTGGTGGTCGGCACGCCTTGCTAGAGGCCGCTACGAACCGTGCAGGTCGGAGGTGATCCGAACTGTGACCAAGCCGACTTGAACCTATGGGGTCGCGCGCTTAAGGGAAGGAACCTACGAGGTCGGTTCGTAGGCCACTGGTGGGATGTGATCCGAACTGGACTAGGAACGTGACCGAGTAGACTTTGGGCTTTAGGGTTCGTGCGAGGCCCAAGTGTTGAGCCCGCGACGGACGCCTATATAAAGTGTAGGTGCGGCACACTCATGCGGTTGATCGCTTCGGCGCTATCCCTAGGGTTTGCATGTGTTGCGAATAGCCACCTCCACTCGCTGCCGACTGTGTGATCGGACCTAGCAGTCCGTCGCACAGTGTTCCTCCTGCACGCGTGGATACCGTTAGAGGCGGTGCACTTGCGCCGCTCCGGTGAACTTGTACATGGGATCGGACGACCGGCTGTTCGAGGGAGATCGTATGAGGAGGAGACGATCCACACGAACGCGCTGCCCCAACTCTTCTTCTGCTGCACGGCACTACGCGTCTAGTGGTAACGAACTATGATCAATCTCCCGTAGCATGTTCTTGGTTGTTCTACGCATAGGAAATTTTAATTTGCAGTCAATGCACCCTACCATAGAACCCAACAGTGGTATCAGAGCCTCTGCTATAGGATTTGGATTCAGATCGTATGCATATTAGATATGTGGAGGCAGCAGATGAGATCTGTTGTCCTAGACAACATTGGCTATGTGCATGGTTGATGAGATCAATTGCACATGGGGATTGAAGAGGCTATGTTTTTGGATGATCGGAGTCGATGAGGTCGTGACACAACCCACCCCTACCAGTCGGTATCCTCCATCGGGGTTAACAATGAAACGTAAATCCGGAAAGATCGGTCAGATCAGAAAATTCGGCATGATCCGAATCGGACCGCCGTGTGCGTAGCGGCGTGTATATCGTACCCGACACACAAACTGGTAGAATGCAATTCTATGCATAACTTTCTTTTGCAGGTTTGATGTGAATAGTATGGCTCATGTGTATGTGATGCATGTGTGTAATTTATACGTGGCTTGCGTGTCATGTTTGTCAGCCGACAGGAGCCAAAGTGCTATCATTATATTCTATAATGACCTGCGTGTCGACTTGTGACTCTATGTAAAATTCATTACTAGTTGTAGTAGTTTGATAATAGAGATCAGGTTGGTGGCTTGGCGTCCCGGCATGACAAACAAGATGAAGTTCGTAGATTGTCATCGGAGTCGGAGCCGACCTGGAAGAACGTCCATGAAGGAGCCATACTATTTCACAATATGTGTTTATTTGTGATTGTTATGCTTCTTTGTTTCTATGCATGTTAGAATGGTAGAAAGATCCCTCATGAATATCAAGCGAATTGCCATCCCCGATGTTGCACCTTCACACGTCAAGTATGTCTAGTAGTGGGCTCATAAAATTGGGGTGCTGCTGGATGTCCTTGAACTGAAGGGTTCGTGTTAGACACGGACATGCACTGCATCAGGTTAACCTGACAAGGCTATCAAAACGGTTTTGGGCCTTGTGGCAAAGAAGGTTGGGAGCCGTGGTATGAGATACCTTCCCGACCGACAGGAGTCTTATAGAGATATGATTAGCAAGGAGTTGCTTACCGGATAGGCATGTTGTCTAGCAGTGACGCTAAAGCTCACTAGTTGCATGCGCTAGTCGAATCCTGAATCACTGAGAGTTTGCGGAGGGATGCTAACTTCAGTGGGAGTATTTCTGTTTAGGCTAGAATTACTCTACATAAACACAATGCTTAGTGATTGCATATTTTATGTTGTAGATCAATGGCACCACCTGCTCAACCCAACTTTGCATTGAAATCAATTCTGGAAAAGGATAAACTGAATGGAACAAACTTTACCACCTGGTATAGAAATCTGAGAATTGTTCTCAAGCATGATAAAAAGGAACATGTTCTAGAGCATCCACTTCCAGAGGAACCTACCGATAATGCTAATGCCACAACTAAGAATGCCTACCAGAAACTCGTTGATGAATCAACGGAGATCAGCTGTCTGATGCTGGCTTGTATGGAGCCCGATTTGCAGTAGCATTTCGAAAATGTTGAGGCTTACAATATGATCGAGAGTCTCAAGAGCATGTTTCAGACACAGGCTAGGACCGAAAGGTTCAACGTCTGGCGATCCTTGATGGATTGCAAGCTGAAGGAAGGTGATCCACTGAGCCCGCATGTGATCAAGATGATCGGATATGTGCCAGATTTGGATCGTTTGGGCTTCCCGCTCTTGGATGAGCTGGCTACTGATGTTGTTCTGGATTCTCTTCCGCCCAGCTATGGGACGTTCATCTCGAACTATCATATGCATGGCATGGATAAGAAGCTCACTGAATTGCATGGGATGCACAAAGTGGCAGAGCAGGACAATAAGAAAGGCACGCATCAAGTGTTGATGGTGCAGAAATCGGCTAAGTTCAAGAAGAGTTGGTCCAAGAAAAAGGCTAAGGCAAAGGGCACGGAAACGGTAACCTCCGCCGCTGCACTGAAGTCTGGACCAGACTCGAAGACCGTTTGCTATCACTGCAAGGAGACTAGTCACTGGAAGAGGAACTGTAGCAAGTGGCTTGCAGAGCATGGCAAGAAGGCTGGGAATGTTGCTTCAGGCAAAGGTACACTTGTTGCATATGTTATAGACATATACCTTGCTGACATACCTAGTAGCTCTTGGATATTTGATACCGGATCGGTTGTTCATATTTGCAACTCGATGCAGGGCTTGTAAGAACTAGGCGTGTGGCACAAGGGGAGATTGACATCAGGGTCGGCAACAAAGCAAGAGTTGTTGCGTTGGAGGTCGGCACGATGCAGCTCCAGCTTCCTTCCGGATTCATTATGGAATTGAATAATTGTTATTACATTCTAGCACTTAGTCGAAACATTATTTCTGCCTCATGTTTGATGAGTCAAGGTTATGAATTCAATTTAAAGGACAATGGTTGTTCGATATTTTTGAATGGTATGTTCCACGGCTATGCACCCATTGTTGATGGGCTATTTATATTGAATCTAGAACAGGAACCGGTCTATAACGTGAATGTCAAGAGGCATAAGCCTAATGAGATAAATCCGACATACTTCTGGCATTGCCGGCTTGGACACATTAGTCTAAAATGCATGAAGAAGCTCCATGATGATGGGCTCCTAACTTCGTCTGACTTTGAGTCCTTTGACACATGTGAATCATGCTTGATCGGCAAGATGACTAAGTCTCCTTTCACAAAGAGTTGTGAGAGGGCGTCCAAGCTGTTGTAACTTATACATAGTGATGTGTGTGGTCCAATGAGTAGAACTGCCAGAGGTGGCTATCAGTACTTTGTGACATTTACCGACGACTTGAGTAGATATGGATATATCTATTTGATGAGGCACAAGTCGGAAACTTTTGAAAAGTTCAAAGAGTTTCAGTATGAGGTTGAGAATCAGCTCGGCAATACTATAAAGCTTCAGCGATCTGATCGTGGAGGTGAGTAAATGATCCAGGAGTTTGATGATCATCTGAAAAGCTGAGGTATAGTACCTTAGCTCACACCTCCGGGTACGCCACAGAGAAACGGCGTGTCAGAACAGAGGAATAGGATCTTATTGGACATGGTCCGGTCTATGGTGAGCAAATCGGATTTACCCCTTGTCATTCTGGGGATACGCTCTAGAAACTGCAGCTTTCACACTTAATAGGGTACCATCAAAATCCGTAGACAAGACACCACATGAGATGTGGACCGGGAAGAGTCCTAGTTTGTCTTTTCTAAAGATTTGGGGTTGTGAAGCATTTGTCAAGCGACTTATGTCAGACAAGCTTACACCCAAGTCGGATAAATGCATATTTGTGGGATATCTGAGGGAAACCTTGGGATATAGCTTCTACAATCGGGAAGAGAACAAAGTGTTTGTCGCTCGGAACGGGGTTTTCCTTGAGAAAGAGTTTCTCAGTCGGGAGGCCAGTGGGAGGACGGTTTGACTTGAAGAAATTCGAGACCACTCGGGGACGGCTCGGCTGGTGATGAGATCATACCGGAGTCAGTTAGGGAACCTGTAGTGGAAGCGGCACCGGAACCACGAAGGTCAGAAAGATTGCTCAGAGTGCGTGATGTATTGTTGCTAGAAAGCGACAAACCGACCACGTATGCGGAAGCGATGGTGAGCCAGATTCCGAGGCATAGCTGGAGGCCATGAGATCCGAGTTAAAGTCTATGGATGAGAATCAAGTCTAGGACTTGGTTGATCCGCCACTTGGCGTAACTGCCATTGGTTGCAAATGGGTCTTTCAGAAGAAAACCGATGTAGATGGAAATGTTCAGAACCACAAAGCTCGGCTTGTCGCTAAAGGTTATGGAAAAGTTCAAGGAACTGACTATGACGAGACTTACTCGCCGGTAGCGATGCTGAAATCGGTGAGGATCATACTAGCTATAGCTACATATTTCGATTACGAGATATGGCAGATGGATGTCAAAACAGCTTTCCTTAATGGAAATTTAACCGAGGACGTGTATATGGTACAACCTGAGGGTTTTGTCGATCCGACTAGCACTAGTAAGGTATGCAAGCTCAAGAGATCCATTTATGGGTTCAAGCAAGCATCTCAGAGTTGGAACATTCATTTTGATGAGGTCGTCACTGGTCTCGGTTTCATCAAAAGCAAAGAGGACTCTTGTTTATACAAGAAGTTAAGTGGGATCTCGATAGTGTTTTTGATCTTGTATGTGGATGACATATTGTTGATCGGGAACAATGTTTTGATGCTAAACTCGGTCAAGGGATCATTGAATCGCAAGTTTTCGATGAAAGACCTTGGTGAGGCAGTGTATATTTAGGCATTAAGATCTATAGAGATAGATCGAGGAGGCTGCTCGGCTTAAGCCAGAGCACGTACATAGATAAAGTGTTGAAGCGGTTCAACATGAGTGAGGCGAAGAAAGGGTTCTTGCCAATCTCACATGGTATAAGGCTAAGCGAGACTCAGAGTCCTTCGACATCTGATGAGCGAAGCAGGATGAGTAGGATTCTGTATGCCTCGGCAATCGGATCCATCATGTATGCCATGATATGTACAAGGCCTGATGTTGCTTTTGCAATAAGCCTAACAAGTCGATACCATGCCAACCCAGATGAGAGTCACTGGGTAGCGGTAAAGACTATTTTGAAGTACCTGAAAAGGACTAAAGAGATGTTCCTAGTTTATGGAGGTGAGGAAGAGCTCGTAGTAAAGGGTTACGCCGATGCTAGTTTTCAAACTGACAAAAATGATTGTCGATCACAGTTCGGATTCGTGTACGTCTTGAATGGAGGGGCAGTGCACTAGATGAGTTCCAAGCAGGATACAGTGGCCGATTCTACCACAGAAGCATAATACGTTGCGGCTTGTGAAGCTGTAAAGGAAGGTGTTTGGATCCGGAATTTTTTTGGATGATCTTGGTATTTTCCCAGCCTCGGTGAAACCGTTGGACCTTTATTGTGATAATTCTGGTGCCATCACACAAGCCAATGAGTCGAGGAATCACCATAAGGTGAGACACATAGATCGGAAATATCACCTGATATGAAGGATCATAAAGAATAGTGATGTGGAGTTATGCAAGATTCACACGGATGCAAATGTTGCAGATCCGTTGACTAAGCCGCTTCCACAACCCAAGCATGAGGGGCACGTTAGAGCTATGGGCATTCGATGTCTATTTGATTGACTCTAGTGTAAGTGGGAGATTGTTGGAGATATGCCCTAGAGGAAATCATGTATGATGATATTTCCTATTTGTTTATGAATAAAGATAGTCCTTGGACATTATCAATGATGTGTATCAGCAAGTACGTGACTTGTTTGTGGGACTATGCATTGTATGATGACTGTCCTAAAAGGTCCCTAGTCGAAAGGGCTGTGTGGACGCGCAGCCGACTAGACTAGCATATGACACGGTCGATGGCTTGGTCTCACTAGCCATAGAGCATTGGATGCTAACCGGATAATATGGACTTGGAAAGGTCTAGACGGATTCGACTTAGTCGGATCCGAGTCGAGATAAGGTCCGAGTAGGGCAAACCCAACTATGAGATGCAGCGATATGTCATGTGTGAGTCTCTAGTACAACATACGTTCTATGTCCTAAGACCTGAGCTGGCGCATGTACTCGGGATGGTGACAGACTTGCTTTGGGCTGACCAAACGCTACTCCGTGACTGGGTAGTTACAAAGGTAGGTTTCAGGTTTGTCCAGTCCCATGTTGCGAGACATGGTCGAGCAAGATGGGATTTGCCCCTCCGATCAGGAGAGATATACTTTGGGCCCCTCATGTGATCCGACTAGGATAAGCATGGCCATGCGACAAGGATTACGAGATAATCCAGTTTGTGGTCGGTATCACTGGAACGAGAAAGATGTCGGGCTAGCACAAGGATGACAGTCTCTCCTTGAGCCCGACAACATATATCGTGTGGCAAAGGGAACAGAAGTATGATGTACAGGTTCGCCTAACCAGCTCCATAGTCTGCTTGGTGGTCGGCACGCCTTGCTAGAGGCCGCTACCAACTATGCAGCTCGGAGGTGATCCGAACTGTGACCAAGCTGACTTGAACCTAAGGGGTCGCGCGCTTAAGGGAAGGAACCTACGAGGTCGGTTCGTAGGACACTGGTCGGATGTGATCCGAACTGGACTAGGAACGTGACCGAGTAGACTTTGGGCTTTAGGGTTCGTGCGAGGCCCAAGTGTTGAGCCCGCGATGGACGCCTATATAAAGTGGAGGTGCGGCACACTCATGCGGTTGATCGCTTCAGCGCTATTCCTAGGGTTTGCATGTGTTGCAAATAGCCACCTCCACTCGCCCCCGACTATGTGATTGGACCTAGCAGTCCGCCGCACGGTGTTCCTCCTACACGCGCGGATATCCTTAGAGGCAGTGCACTGGAGCCGCTCCGGCGAACTTGTACGTGGGATCAGATGACCGGCTGTTCGAGGGAGATCGGACGAGGAGGAGACGATCCACACAAACGCGCTGCCCAAACTCTTCTTCCACTGCACGGCACTGCGTGTCTAGTGGTAACAAACTGTGATCAATCTCCCGTAGCATGTTCTTGGTTGTTCTGCGCGTAGGAAATTTTAATATGTAGTCGAGGCACCCTACCGTAGAACCAGGGCAACTTTCCCAACACCAATGAGGCCGCCACCCTTGAGCCTGAGAGTCCTGACGCCATCAACCACATTGGAACCAAGGCTCGGGAGGCGGCTCCATGGTGTCATGCAGATCTTTCGAAGACAAAGGGCCTACAAGGCCTAGATAAGAACTAGAAGACAAGGCGACAGCGAGGCTCCTTGCCGAGGATACCTACGAGGCCCCGGCAAGGCTCCTGCCGAAGATACCTACGAGGCCCCGGCAAGGCTCTTGCCGAAGGCACCCGCAAGGCCCCAACAAGACCCTTGCAGGGAATATCAGCAAGACTGCGGCAAGGCCTTGCCACCCCGTTGCCGCCCCAACTCAGCAGCCAACCCACCAACTAAGCAGGTACCCACGTGGCAGTACGTGGCTCTTGGGCCGACTAGTCAAGCACCTACGTGGTGGCATGCAGATCTTCGTGAAGACCCTGCCACCACACCAGCTTAGCAGCATGCCAGCCTACATGACACTGCATGCCTCGTTGGCTTGGACACGCGTCGGAGCAAGGCAAAGCAGCGACGGACGGGACGGGCCTCGTTGCCGTCCCTGATAAAGTACGAGGACACCTAAGTAGTGCATTTAATGTGTTTCGTCCTGTAATGTCAGGTGATAAACTCGACCATTGTACAACTTTCCACCTCATGCGTGCCACTATGGCAGCCCCTTTGACTATATAAGGAGGCCCGCAACGTACTGAGAGAGGATTCAGACTTTTTGGACCCTTCACGCCCTATACCTAGTCCAAGAACACTAGATAAACACAAGCCAGCAGGAGCAGGGTATTACGCGCCACTCGCGGCCCGAACCTGGATAAATTTCCTGTGTTGGTCTCTTAAAGCCGCTCATTCCACAACTCCGCGCCCACCGACCGTAGAAGGGAATCCCCATGATCCCATAGGTGTCGTCTCCACCGACAAAACGACACCTATGGGATCACAGGGAATCCCTTCTACGGTTGGCGGGCACGGGGCTGTGGAAAGAGCGGGTTTAGAAGATCAACATGGGGGAGTTTATCCAGGTTCGGGCCGCAAGTGATGCGTAATACCCGACTCCTACTGGTTTGTGTTTATCTGGTGCTCTTGGACTAGCTACAAAGTGTGCAGGGTCCAAAAAGTTCGAATCCTTCTCCAATATTCATCGGGCCTCCTTTTATAGCCAATGGGGTCGCCACAGTGGCACACAGGAGGCGGAAAGTTCTTACAGTATACAAGTCTATCCCTGGCACCGTAGGACAAAACACATTTTATGCGTTGCTGACGTGCACTCTTACTTTATCAGGGACGACAAGGAAGACGTCACATCCATCGCCGCTTCGCCTTGCTCTAACGCGCATTCAGGTTGATGAGGCATGTAGCGCCACGCTGGCTAGCTGGCTGCTGAGCTGGTGCAGTGGTAGAGCCTTCATGAACATTTGCATGCCACCACACAGATGCTTGCTGAGTTGGCCTGGAAGCTGCACGTCGCCACGCAGGTGCCTGCCTTGTTGGCGGCCTGACTGCTGTGTTGGAACATTTGTGGAGTCTTGGCATGCGTGGGCCTGGCTGCGGCCCCGCAGATGTCCTCGGCAAGGGCCTTGCCGGGGTCTGGCAGATGTCCCCGGCAAGGGCCTTCTGGGGGGTCTTGTAAGCATCCCCGACAAGGTTCTTGCTGGGGGTTTCCGTCTTGTGGTTCTCATCCAGTCTTGTATGTTCTTGGTCTTCACAAAGATCTTCATGCCACCATGCAGGCACCTCTCGAGCCTTGGTTCCAATGTTGTCGATGGTGTCGGAACTCTTAGGCTCAAGGGTAGCGGCTCTGCTGGCGTTTGGGCAAGTTGCCCCAGCAAGGCTCTTGTCGGGGCTATGTAAGCTGCCCCGACAAGGCTCTTGCCATGGAAATCCCATGTTGTTCCTCTGCTCCTCGTGCCTTTGGCTTGGCGCCGTTCTAGTAGTCTTGTGTCTTTGTTTCTTCTGCCCCGCCAAGCGTGGCCGCAGGCGTGTGGTTGCGACTGCCCGCACACAAGTAAAGGGGTACAAAAAGGACCCCTACGTTTGTACACCGACAGGAGCCCCCGGGCCTGGGCAACATATAAGCGCGGAGCGTTATTGGGCCAGGCCCAGAACAGTGTGCAGGCGCGCGCGTGGTGGAGTTTTACCGTGGTAACTCCCTCGTCAGTTGCGCTTCCCCATGACCTGCGTTGAATGCGTGACGTGGGGGTCGTGCATGGGGCGGTTGCTGCTCGCTTGGGTCACATCATGGTAAAATGGTAAAGAGGCGGCCCGCGTCTTCCCCATAAAAAGAGGAAAACGCGGGGGGTGCGGCTCATTTACTAAGTGGACTCAGGTCAGTGCCTTCAAGGCGCCCGTGCCCCATGATCACCGGGTGGAAATCAGTCGCTTCACTTGTCTTCTCAATTCTGGCCCGCTCGCCACGTGTCCTCCATGCCCCAAGGAGGGTAGGTGGTGGACGCGGAGGGCATGGGCCTTAATGCCAAGGCGGGAAACCGGGTTGTTGCTTATTGGAGTAGCGGGTCAGTCCTGATTCCCTGCGCCCCTGGCGGCCGGATTGGTTCAGTGGGGCGGCTGAGCCCCGGCCCTGCCCCTTTATAGGAACAGGAGGGAGATGGCATCCTTCAATCCTTCAACATTGGTCTCCTTCCATCTTGACTACTTCCTTCCCTTCGCTATGGTGAGAGGGTGCACCGGCGCTGCAATGGCAACGATGAGGGTCTCTGCTCAATAGCGCACCCCTCCTCCCCAGGAGCTCGTGGTGGCGGAGCCCATCGTGAGAGGAAGAGGGAGGGGGCAAGGACGAGGCCGCCGTGGCGCTCGGGGGTGAGGAGGATGGGGCGGCACACCGGCCGCGCCTCCGCCAGCGGCTCTTCCCCCAATGGAGGGCCATGTCGGAGACCAGTACCGCGAATTCTTCATCAGGCTATACAAGCCAGTGCGTGGTTGCCTTTGTCTTCCCATTCCATTCGCCCAGGAGATGGAGCTCGACCTGCCCCAGTCCTTGCGGCTGCATATGAGGGGCTGCAGGAATGGCAGCATGCGGGTTGACGTCGACTTCCCCGCCCCTCACGTCATGTATCTCCGCCGCGGGTGGAAAACCTTCGCCCGTGCCCATAGCCCATCGGAGGGGCTCGTCCTCCACTTTGCATTGACGGAGAGTGGCCTGCTTTCCGTCAAGGTCTTCGGGCGCTCGGGAACTTGCCTAAGGTGTTGCGTGGAGAGCTCCACTGATGATGAAACCTCCTCCTTGAGCGAGAGTGACGAGGAGGACAGCGTCAGCGACGATGAGGGGGTCAAGCGGGAGGACGCCGACTCCGACTCCGGCTGACCGCGTCACCCTCCTCCCTGGGCCACGCGCATTGCCGAGGGTCTTCCTCATCAAGCTCTCCATTGGCGCGTTCCTCGTAGCTTCCTTTTTGCCTTCACCTGCGGCACCTGGGAGGAAAGGGGCAAGAACAGAGATCACGGGGCGCTTATCTTTCTTTTAAATTGTCGGCACTTGCCAAATCTTAAATTCTAGATAATGTAATATCTTGAGCCCATGCTTGTGTCCTGTAACCTCTGTTCTTGTATTAGCATGTTAATGAAAAAAACTAGCCTTGCCGAGAACACGTGCACGCGTACGTTCGTGCAGAGGCGAAACGCCTCCCTAATGTAACTAAACAAGTCCTCCTGGCAAGCTGCCCTACCGGCGCCCGTTGCGCCTGCCGGAGAATTATATCTGTCGGGTTACAGACAAAGCGTCCAGCTCCTCGTCCACCTCCTTTTAGCAAGGGTTACTACAACCACTCCGACCGAAGCAGCGTTCGGGCCGGAAATGGGAGCACCCGAGTTTTTAAAGAAGAGTGGTGAGGTTTTATAATACACAAGTCGTAGGTTACAAACACGAATGGGCAAGAGGTAAACTTTATGTCTTTGGTTTGCTGGGGATCGCTGTGCCGGGCGGTCTTCTCAACTTCTTGCCGGAGCCGGGTCCTTGGCGGGATCGTGCGTTCTTGCCGTGGCTGGAAAGAAGAGAGGCAAGAGCATGGAACCTCAGTGGTCCACTAACATTTATTGGAATCAAAAAGCAGTACAGTACCCTGGACAAGCATGCATATACGTATACACATAAACATGAAATTGACAGGAAACTATACACACTAAGGGATTCCCTTCCCTGACTGCGCACAGGGTCTGCGCCTGGCTCTGTACATAGGGTTACATGCCTTGCCGGCAAGACTAGTACAAAACGGGGTTTGCCTGGGCTCCCAGCAACCGCGCCTTAGGGGTGAAACTTGTGAAGATGTTTGATATTCTAGGAATTGCTCACCGGAATGCCATCTTCGGTCTCTAGGTGGACTGTGCTGGGCCTGGTGACTCGTATTACCCGATAAGGGCCTTCCTACTTTGGTGTCAACTTGTTTGAATTCTTGGCGGATTGAATTCGCCGAAGAACAAGGTCGCCTTCCTCAAGGCTTCGGGCGTGAACCATGCGGCTATGATAGCGGCGCAAGGCTTGCTGGTAGCGAGCGGCTCACACAGCAGCCCGAAGACGATCTTCCTCAAGGAGCATCACATCCTCTTGGCGCAACTGCTCTTGCTCAAGCTCATCATAAGCGAGCACTCGAGGTGACCCGTATATCAGTTCCGTGGGGAGAACTGCCTCTGCACCATATACCAGGGCAAAGGGTGTCTGGCCAGTAGCTCGATTTGGTGTCATCCTGATTTACCAAAGAACCATTGGCAAATCATCAATCTAGCGCCTTCCGCACTTGTGCAGCTTGTCGAAAGTCCTAGTCTTGAGGCCCCGCAACACTTCTGCATTTGCCCTCTCAGCCTGGTCGTTACTTCTGGGATGGGCCACAGAAGCAAAACAGACCCTGCTGCTAAGGTCTTGAATGTACTGCATGAAGGCGCGGCTCGTAAACTGTGTGCCATTGTCGGCGATGACTCTGTTAGGCACACCAAAACGGCAGACTAGCCCCTTGAAGAACTTGACGGCTGACTGTGATGTCACCTTTCTCACTGGTTCCACTTCTAGCCACTTTGTGAACTTGTCGATCGTGATGTACAAGTACTCAAAGCCCCCGACATCATGGGGAAAGCGGCCCAGTATGTTGAGCCCCCAGAATGAAAACGGCCAGGAAAGAGGGATCGTTTGAAGAGCTTGGCCTGGTTGATGAAGCTTCTTTGAATGGAACTGGTACGCTTCACACTTGGTTACTAGGGCAGTTCCATCCTGGAGAGCGGTGGGCCAGAAGAAGCCTTGCCGGAATTCTTTGCTGGCAAGGGCTCTCGACCCTATGTGGGAGCCACACGTGCCTCCATTTATCTCTGCCAACAGGCTCAGTCTGTCTTCCCGAGGAATGCACTTCAACTTCACGTTGTTCGATCTCCTTATGTATAGGGCATCATCCACAAACTGGTACATGCTGGACCGATGGGCTACTTTCTCTACTTTTTATTGTTCCTCAGGGAGCTCCCCTGTTTGGAGGAAACGAACGGTGTGTTGTGCCCATGCTGGAGCCCGAGGCTCGACGGCAAGGACTA
The DNA here is from genome assembly GCF_002162155.2 of Triticum dicoccoides. Lineage (NCBI taxonomy): Eukaryota > Viridiplantae > Streptophyta > Magnoliopsida > Poales > Poaceae > Triticum > Triticum dicoccoides. The sequence continues at coordinate 134,017,745 of NC_041385.1, forward strand.
AAGGCACATCTTCGGCCCTAAGGGCAGCTGCATCTACGGTCAGAGCTTGAGGCTCTGCCAGGGGTTGCTGCTCTCCGTCAAGCTTGGGGCACCCGGAAACGTCCTTGCCGGCGGCTCATTGGAGCTCAGTAGGAAAGTACTTGCCGGGGCCCGCCTTCCTTCGTTTGTTCTGCCCTGCTCACGACTCGATGGATGGTTGAGTTAATTGAAGCACAAAGGTACCTGGTTCCACAGGCAACTCTTGAGGGCAGCGCGTTTTAACAGGTGGTCGGCAATGCTGTTCTCCGCCCGGGGAACATGCTCTGCTTGCAGCCTGCCAAAACGCTCTTCCAACTTCCTCACTTCATCCACATAGGCTTCCATCAACGGGCTCTGGTAATCCTTGTTAACTTGTTTGACGACGAGCTGCGAATCACCTCTGATGATGAGCTTACTAATTCCGAGGTCTCCGGCGATCCTGAGATCGGCAAGCAATCCCTCGTACTTTGCCGTGTTGTTCATCGATTTTTCTCGGGGAAAGTGCATCTGGACTACGTACTTGAGGCGCTCCCCGGTGGGTGCGACGAGTAGTACGCCGGCACCAGCACCTTGCAGTGAGAAAGCTCCATCAAAGTACATAATCCACTCACGGCTCGTCTCCTTACCATGAAGGGTGGTCTCTTGAACCTCTTTGTCATGCAGTTCGGCCCATTCCGCTGTGAACTCTGCCAAGGCTCGACTCTTGATTGTCAAAGTACTTTCAAACTTGAGGCCAAAGCTTGACAATTCCAAAGCCCACTCCACAATAATCCCGGTTGCATCTGGGTTGTGCAAGATTCGTTGCAACGGGAGGCGGGTGATGACGGTGATCTCATGTGCTTGGAGATAGTGGTGCAGCTTTCTCGAGGCCATAAGGATGCCGAAAAGTAGTTTCTGCATACCAGAATATCTTGATCTAGCCCCCTGCAGGAGGGAACTGGCAAAATAAACCGGGTGCTGCACCAACTTCTTCTTCTGTTCCGCTCCGCCCATCTGCGCCGACTCTGTCTTGCTGGGACCGGGCCTTGCCGGGGGTTCTGCCTTGTCAGTGTCAGGCCCTCCCGGGGAGGACTTCAGCCCATCATCCGATGGCTCCGCCGCTACTGCTGCTTCTTCCTCAATTTCCCTCTGCACGACTAGCGGAACACTGACTAGTTGATTCATTGCTGCTAAGTATAGCAGCAACGGCTCTTGTGGCTTAGGCGCGACTAGTATTGGCGTGGAGGAGAGGTACCTCTTCAAATCTTGCAGCGCTGCCTCTGCCTCCGAAGTCCATTTTACTGGACCCGCCTTTTTCAAAACTTTGAAAAAGGGGAGGGCGCGCTCAGCAGATTTGGAGATGAACCTACTCAGGGTAGCAACGCAGCCGGTGAGCCTACAGATGTCTTTGACTTGTTTTGGTGCCTCAATCTGCTCAATTTCCTTGATCTTGTTGGGATTTGCTTCGATTTTGCATTGAGATGCAAAGAACCCAAGAAGTTTGCCGGAGGGGACACCGAACACGCACTTCTCTGGGTGGAGCTTGAGGTCGATCTTGCGCAGATTTGCGAATGTTTCTTCTAAATCTTGGACGAGCGTGGCCCTGTCCTTGGTTTTGACCACTATGTCATCCATATAAGCTTCCATATTTCTATGTAGCTAGGGCTCAAAACCAATCTGGACCGCTCGGGCAAACGTCGAACCAGCGCTCTTCAACCCAAAAGGCATTCGTACAAAATAGTACGTACCACATGGGGTGATGAACGTGGTCTTTTCCTGGTCTTCCTTCATCATGAAGATCTAGTGGTATCCTGAATAAGCATCTAGGAATGACAACAGGTCACACCCGGCAGTGGAGACCACAATCTGGTCGATGCGTGGCAGAGGGAAAGGATCCTTTGGATAGGCTTTATTGATATCTGTGTAGTCCATACACAACCTTCATTTCCCATTTTCCTTACGCACCACCACTGGATTGACCAACCATGTGGGGTGGAGCACTCCTCTAACCAAGCCTGCCACCTCCAACTTCCTGATCTCCTCGATGATGAACTCTTGTTGCTCCAAAGCTTGCTTCCTGACCTTTTCTTTGATGGGCCGCGCAGGAGGACAGACAGCAAGATGGTGCTCAATCACCTCCCTGGGAACGCCGGGGATGTCAGATGCTTGCCATGCAAACACATCGACATTCGCCCGCAGGAAGGCAACAAGCGTCCTTTCCTATTTGCTGTCGAGGGTGGAGCTTATAGTGAAAGACCCTCCCGTGACGTCCTCCTTGACGGACACCTTCTTGGTTTCTGGTGGTGCAGCTTTGGACTTCTTGCTATTGCCGGTGGAGCTCTGCAGCACGTCCTCAACAGGAGCGCAACACTCCGAAGAGGCGCGCTTGCCGGAGTGGGGGCAAGAGGTCTTGCCGGAAGAGGTCTCGCCGGAAGGGGTCTTGCCAGCAGAGGTCTTGCCGGCCTTCTTCCTTCCCGATGCTTCAGCGGGAGGAGCAAGTGCTTTGGCGGCAGTTGCTGCAACTGCCTCTCGGTAGAGTTGGTCAGCGCATATGAGCACATCTTTCTTGTCAGAGGGGACGGTGATGATAGTCAGCGGCCCCGGCATCTTGAATGTGTTGTAGGCGTAGTGTGACACCGCCATGAACTTGGCTAGCACTGGGCGGACAAGGATCCCGTTGTACGGCAAGGGGATCTCGGTGACATAAAAAATGATCTTCTTCGTCCTATAGTTCAGCTCGCCCCCAAATGTAACGGGCAGCGTGATTTTACCTTTCGGGTGACTCCTTCCCGGGTTGACCCCATGAAACGTGCCCGTCTCCTCGAGATCTCCATCAGGAATCTGCAGCTTCTTGATCACAGCGGGCGAGATCAAATTCAGACCGGTCCCACCGTCAACCAGCACTTTTGTCACCTTGGGGTTGCGTATTGTTGGTGAGACCAACAACGGCAAACACCCAACCGTAGTTGTGCGATCAGGGTGATCCTCGGTCTAAAAAATGATGGGCGTGCGGGACCACTTCAATGGCTTCTGGGCATCGAACGACGGCTCTACCGTAGTGACCTCACGCGCCCACTGCTTCAGTTGGCGGTGAGAGGTGTGCAACGAGGTGCCATCGTTGATGCACATGGCCTCTGTAGCCTTCGGGAATTCATGCTCACCGGACTCGTCATCCTCATCATGATCATCATCTTCCTCCTTCTTATCGCGGCCCTGAGCGGGCCTCTCTTGTTGATTATCCTTGCCGCAGCGGCCTCCTTGGCCACCATGCTTCTTGCCGGGTCCCTCAACACCATCCCGGCCCTTCTCCTTGTCCCGCCTTTCATATTCAGATTTTTGCTTTTCTGCAAGCAGCTCGACCTATTGGCAGTTCTGGAGGTCATGGCCCTTGGTGCAGTGGATCTTGTAGTACTGCTTGTCGGAGCCTCCTGGTTTTTTGGCGACCGCCAGGGCCCGGCAGGCGGCGCACCCGGCAACCTCTTTGCCGGGGTTGTCAGCCTTGGCCATTTTGGCGACACCGGAGTCGCCGGATCCCTCAACGGAAAGCACAGTCTTGCCCTTACGCTTCCTGTTGCGGCGCCAACCCTTCTTTGTCGAGGCGGCGGTGTCTTCGTCAGTGGAGTCTATTTCCGCATCGGCATCCTCGCCGGGATACTTCCTTCCTTCCTTAGCCCGAGCACATCTATCAGCCAGAACATAGAGTTTGGCTACATTCTTGACCTTGGTCATCGCCAACTCTTCACGCATCTTGCAGTTGCATACGTTCTGATGGAATGCACCGATGACAGCGGCAGCATGAACATCTAGGATGGTGTACAGCACGCGGCTGAATCTTTGTATGTACTTATGCAGGGACTTGCCATCCTTCTGGGGGATGACATGCAAGTCACTTGCTTGGCCAGGAGCTTGGTGGCCTCCGGTAAAGGCGCCAACAAACTCATGGCACAGATCCGACCAGGAAGAGATGGAGTCCACTGGCAGGTCCATCAACCACGACATGACATTGGGCCTAAGCACCAATGGAAAGTAGTTGGCGAGCACCTTGTCGTCGCAAGCCCCGGTGGCTTGCATTGCGATGGTGTAGATGCTGAGGAACTCCAACGGGTGTCGGTGTACAAAAGTAGGGGCTCTGCTTTTGACCCCTTTACTTGTGCACGGGCAGTCAGAGCCACCCGCCACGGCCACGCATAACAAGGCAGGAAAGGGAAGCCAGAGAGAAGCCGAAGGCACAATACAAACAAAGCGACGACAAGGACCAAGGCCACAAAGGTCAATGGGCGAAGCAGGTTCCCCCGGCAAGGACCCTTGCCGGGACAGCCTCAGCGGCCCCGGCGAGACCCTTGCCGAGCCAGCTCACCCACACCAGCTGAGTGAGCCACCTTTGAGCCCACCAACGCTAAACAAACGCATTGGGACAGGGCTCGGGAGGCACCTCCGTGGTGGCATGCAGATCCTTGTGAAGACAAAGAACAGTCAAGATCAAATGAGGATACGAAGGCAACAATCCTCGGCAGGGTTCTTGCGGAGGAAGCCCACGAGACCCCCGGCAAGGTCCTTGCCAGAGACAATGGCGTGCCGCGGTGAGACCCTTGCCGGGACACCTGGCAAGGCCCTCACCAGGCGCACCAGCAGAGCCACTACCAGGCCCACGCCAGGGAAGTCTCCGCCGCCGTTCGCATGCAGCTGCCGACCTAACCAGCTGAGCAGGAAGCTGCGTGGCAACATGCAGCCCTTCGTGGAGGCTCCACTACCACGCCACCTCAGCTGCCTGCCTGCTTACGTGGCACCGCATGCACCGCTGACTAGGGCATGTGTCGAAGCAAGGAGGACCGGCGACAGACAGGACGGGCCTCGCTCCCGTCCCCGATAAAGTGAAGGGACACCTAAGCCTCACATTAAATGCGCTTTGTCCTGTAATACCAGCGATAAGCTCACAGCACTGTAGGCCTTTCCACTTCCTGTGTGCCACTGTGGCAGCCCCTTTCGTCTATAAAAGGAGGCCCATGGCGCACTGGAGAGGGATTCGGCTCTTTCGAACCCTGGCAGCACCCAGAGCTAGTTTAAGAGCTCAAGAACACTAAATACATCCACCAAAGCATGATTGTAGGGTTTTACACATCTTTGCGGCCCGAACCTAGGTAAATCCCCTTTATGCTGTCTACTAGTCCTGCTTTTCTCACGATCCCATGCCCCGCAACCGTAGTAGGGATTCCAGTGATCCCATAGGTGTCGTTTCCCACCAACATCTTTGGCGCGCCTGGTAGGGGGCGCGCAGATTGTGAAGATCTGGTCCAGCAGTTGGCCCAGCAGTTCATCATCGCCACAACTCCTATGGAGAAGGCGGCCAAGAAGGCGGCGCTGCCTGTTGGTGCGAAGGACGCCGAGGCAGTGACGAGAGAGCTAAGTCATGCCAACCTTTAAACTTTTCTCCTTAATATTAGGTTATCATCCTCAGAGATTCTGCCTATGCATGGAAAACCTGTACACAGAGGGGCCCTCCCGCGATTGGCAATGCCCTTGTTCAGTTTCGAGTCCGCTCAATAGTCCAAGCGGCTGCATCAAGAGCGGCAGGGTAGCCTTCCACCATCGGCAACACTCTCGACTCTGACTCGAGTCAAACTCGATAGATCGAGCGACTGCGTTGGGGGTGGTAAGGTGGTCTGCTCGGCAACAAGCACACCCGGCAGGCAAATGAGGATCTATCCTCAAGACGCCACCCTGGGTTTACGCGCCGGCAGACCTACCCAGTATCGTAGGGGGGACATGCAAAGGAAAATACATCAGGAAAATAACATGCATAATTTCAGGAGCACTGCAGAGTTATATTACACAAATTGCCGCCCCGGTTCTAACTAAAGATAGCATTGTCTTGGTCATGAACCCGCAGCGGCGACGAAGCACGGGGCGCCTAGTCCCGTTGCTGGCCCTCCAACCTCTTGATTATGTCGATGCGGCTGATGATGGGCTGGATACGCTCATTGAGCGCCGTGATGTCGGCATCCTCTGGCAAGCTCTACAGCACAGCTCCGAAGTCGAGGTCTGGGTTCCAGTGCGCAATCTTGGTGATCACCCTGGTCATGGTCCCCCGGCAGATACCCGGGATTCCTCGGCCAGGGAGGCCGCCCGGTTGGAGTGAAGCCACCCCAGGGCACCGACGACCTTCTCAACTACGATATGACGCATGCATGCGGTCGCTGTCCCACACATGTATCCCACATCACACACGCTCCCCCATGACGCGCGTTCAACACAGGTCGTGGGGGGGGGGGGAGCGCAGCGGACAGAGCAGTTACCACGGTAAAAAATCCGCCCCAACTGCCCGTGCACCGTTCTAGCCCTGGCCCAACAACATGCTGCACTTATGTATGGGCCAGGCCCAGGGGCTCCTGTCGGTGTACAAAAGTAAGGGTTCTGCTTTTGACTCCTTTACTTGTGCACGGGCAGTCAGAGCCACCCGCCACGGCCACGCATAACAGGGCAGGAAAGGGAAGCCCTAGTGAAGCCGAAGGCACAAGACAAACAAAGCGACGACAAGGACCAAGGCCACAAAGGTCGATGGGTGAAGCAGGTTCCCCCGGCAAGGACCCCTGCCGCGACAGCCTCAGCGGCCCCGACGAGACCCTTGCCGGGGCAGCTCACCCACACTAGCTGAGCGAGCCACCTTCGAGCCCACCAATGCTAAACAAACGCGTTGGGATAGGTCTCGGGAGGCACCTCCGGGGTGGCATGCAGATCTTTGTGAAGACAAAGAACAGTCAAGATCAAATGAGGATAGGAAGGCAACAATCCTCGGTAGGGTTCTTGCTGAGGATGCCCACGAGACCCCCGGCAAGATCGTTGCCGAGGACAACGGCGTGCCGCGGCGAGACCCTTGCCGGGCCACCCGGCAAGGCCCTCGCCAGGCGCGCCAGCAGGGCCACTACCAGGCCCACGCCAGCCAAGTCTCCGCCTCCGTTCGCATGCAGCTGCCCACCCAACCAGCTGGGCAGGCACCTGCGTGGCAACATGCAGCCCGTCGTGGAGGCTCCACCACCACGCCACCTCAGCTGCCTATTTGCCTACGTGGCACCGCATGCACCGCTGGCCAGGGCACGTGTCAAAGCAAGGAGGAGCGGCGACGGACGGGACGGGTCTCACTCCCGTCCCCGATAAAGTGAAGGGACACCTAAGCCTCGCATTAAATGTGCTTTGTTCTGTAATACCAGCGATAAGCTCACAGCACTATAGGCCTTTCCACCTCTTGTGTGCCGTTGTGGCAGCCCCTTTCGCCTATAAAAGGAGGCCCATGGCGTACTCGAGAGGGATTCGGCTCTTTCAAACCCTGGCAGCACCCAGAGCTAGTTCAAGAGCTCAAGAACACTAAATATATCCACCAAAGCAGGATCATAGGGTTTTACACATCTCTGCGGCCTGAACCTGGGTAAATCCCCTTTGTGCTGTCTACTAGTCCCACTCTTATGACAATCCCGCGCTCCGCAACTGTAGTAGGGATTCTAGTGATCCCATAGGTGTCGTTTCCCACTGACAACGGGTGAGTCTTGCAATTGTACTTTTCCCCAACATCAGGCTTGAACGTGTGGTGGGAGGTCCACTAGAACTGCCGTAGCTCTCGGGTAAAGGTCAGATATCCCACCTCGTAAGGCAGGTCGCCAGAGCCCCCCGACGCTGGGTGGTCCATAGCAGGCCCCGCACACCGATCCGACTGATGGCGCGGCTCCCGCCGTCGCTCGATGGTAGTTTGAGCATCTTCCTGAGCTTGCTCTCGAAGAACTCAGCATTGGTCGCAGCGGGTTCGTTAGTCGGACGATGCTGTGGAAACGTTGTCACAGGCGTTGGCCCGACGAGCTGGTGGCTGTTGTCATGGCCGTGGAGGAGGAGAGTGCACCGTGGTCACAACGTCTCCGGTCCTACGACCGTCGGCATGCACCGGCTCGACCAAACACCGACACGAGGGTCCCACTGGGAGCAGCTCGTCTTTGTTTGCGAAGCTGATGAGGCTTCGGATGGTGGCCCTCCACTCGTCGAGCTTCTCCATAGCCGGGGGGAAGTCGAGGAGCAGTTGCACACGCGCCAACGCTTCTGCTGGCATGGGCGGCGACGAAAGTTGCGTGGACCGTGATGCGCTCCGACTTCTAACAAAGTTAGAAGGAGCTCTGTCACGGTCTCGCGGTCACACGCCACTTCCGCCAGCGTCTAGGTGCGCACGTCGGCCTGGTGCATCCTGAGAGTAGCGCATAGGGCTCTTCCCGCGGCGGTGCCCGGGAGCTCCAGCATCACAGTGTCGCTCATTGCATGCGGTCTGAGAAGGCCACGGCGCGGGTGCTAGCTGGGGCGCCGTTCTGCCCGTGCGCAGCACGGCCCCGCCCCCGGACCCAGCGGCGTGCGGCTCGTCGTCTCGGACTCGAGCGATGCCGCTCACCTGGCTTCGATTACTAGAGTGTCATGGATGCTCGCGGGCCACGTCTCCGGCACCATCCATGGACACCCAGTCGCCTGCTCGCGCTGGCACGGATGGGCCGGCTCCACACGACCCGATCGCTATGATCCCCTTTTTCTTGGGGGCCATGGTGATGATCAAGTCGATGCGCTAACTTCCAAACTAGATTTTCACAGCTTGCGCCCCCTGCCTGGCGCGCCAAAGATGTCGGGGGAAACGACACCTATGGGATCATAGGGAATCACTTCTACGGTTGGCAGGCGCGGGGCTGTGGAAAGAGCGGGTTTAGAAGAATAACACGGGGGAGTTTATCCAGGTTTGGGCCGCAAGTGATGCATAATACCCTACTCCTGCTGGTTTGTGTTTATCTGGTGCTCTTGGACTAGCTACAAAGTGTGTAGGGTCCAAAAAGTCCGAATCCTTCTCTAGTATGCCTTGGGCCTCCTTTTATAGCAAAAGGGGTCACCACAGTGGCACACAGGAGGTGGAAAGTTCATACTATATACAAGTCTATCAATGGCACCATAGGACAAAACGCATTTATTGCGCTGTCGACATGCCATCTTATTTATCAGGGACGACAAGGAAGCTCGTCCTGTCCATCGCCGCTTCGCCTCACTCCGACGCGCGTCCAGGTTGATGAGGCGTGCAGCACCACGCTGGCTGGCCGGCTACTATGCTGGTGCGGTTGTAGAGTCTTCATAAAGATTTGCATGCCACCACGCAGATGCTTGCTGAGTTGGCCTGGAGGCTGCACGTCGCCACGCAGGTGCCTACCTTTTTGGCGGCCTGACTGCTGTGTTGGAACAACGATGGAGTCTTGGCAGGCGTGGGCCTGGCTGCAGCTCCGCAGATGTCCCCGGCAAGGGTCTTTCCGGGGGTCTTGTGAGCGTCCCTGGCAAGGATCTTGCCGGGGGTTTCCGTCTTCTTGTTCTCATCTAGTCTTGTATGTTCTTGGTCTTCACGAAGATCTTCATGCCACCATGCAGGTGCCTCCCGAGCCTTGGTTCCAATGTTGTCGATGGTGTCAGAACTCTTAGGCTCAAGGGTGGCGGCTCTGCTAGTGTTTGGGCAAGTTGCCCCGACAAGGCTCTTGCCGGGGCTACGTAAGCTGCCCTGGCAAGGCTCTTGCCGGGGAAAGCCTCCACCTTGTCCCTCTGCTCCTTGCGCATTTGGCTTGGTGCTGTTCTAATAGTCTTGTGTCTTTGCTTCTTCTGCCCCGCCAAGCGTGGCCGCAGGCATGTGTCCGTGACTGCCCGCGCACAAGGAAAGGGGTACAAAAAGGACCCCTACTTTTGTACACCGACAATACCTGAGCATGAACAGGAACATATCCTACGCAAGTGCCACTCTGAGTCTTACGGAGGACATCACGCTGGAGATAGAACTACACATAAGGTATTGCAATCTGGTTTTTATTGGCCTACTCTCTTAAATTATGCTCGTATGTTTGTCTTGTCTTGTCTTGTGATGAATGCTAGAGAATTGGTAATATTAGTAGACGTCAGGAAATGCCTATGAACTATGCACTTGTTATTGAACCATTTTATGTTTGGGGCTTTGATTATATGGGACCTTTTCCTTCCTCTAATGGTATACACGTATTTTAGTTGCTATTGATTGCGTTACTAAGTGGGTAGAAGCTATTCCAACTAGTAGTGCTATCATAACACTTCTATTAAGATGCTTAAAGAAGTTATTTGTCCGAGGTTTGGAGTCCCTAGATATTTAATGAATGATGGTGGTTCACATTTTATTCATGGTGCTTTCGGTAAAATGCTTGCTAAATATGATGTCAACCATAGAATTGCATCTCCATATCATCCTCAGTTTAGTGGTCAAGTAGAATTGAGCAATAGAGATATTAAATTAATTTTGCAAAAGACTGTTAATAGATCCAGAAAGAATTGGTCTAAGAAACTTGACAATGCATTATGGGCTTATAGAACTGCTTATAAGAATCCTATGGGTATGTCGCCGTATAAAATGGTTTATGGAAAAGCATGTCATTTACCGCTTGAACTAGAACATAAGGCATATTGGGCTATTAAAGAGCTCAATTATGATTTCAAACTTGCTATTGAGAAGAGGTTATTTGACATTAGCTCACTTGATGAATGGATAACCCAAGCCTATGAGAATGCCAAGTTGTTTAAAGAAAAATTTAAAAGATGGCATGACAAAAGGATACAAAAGCGTGAGTTTAATTTAGGTGATCATGTTTTGCTATAGAATTCTCGTTTAAGATTTTTTGTAGGAAAGCTTCTCTCAAAATGGGAAGGTCCCTACATTATCAAGGAGGTCTATCGTTCTGGTGCCATAAAAATCAACAACACCTAAGGCACAAATCTGAAGGTGGTAAACGGTCAAAGAATCAAACATTATATCTCAGGTACTCCCATAAATGTTGAGACCAATATAATTAGTACTGTAACACCGGAGGAGTACATAAGGGACACTTTCCAGAACATTTCGGACTCCGAAAAGGAATAGGTATGTGGTACAGTAAGTAAACCGACTCTAAAACGTTTGTAGTGGCAATTTTTCTCCGTTTCGGAATATTTAAAAAATTAGGAAAATTAAAAGTAGTCCGAAAGAGACACGAGGCCACCACAAGGGTGGAAGGCGCTCCCTACCCCCCTGGGTGCACCCACCATCCTTGTGTCCACCTCGTGTGCCCTCCGGATTCTGTTTTCTTGCACAATACTTCTCATGGTCGGTAAAAAATTATTATATAATCTGCCAAAGGTTTTGACCACCGTACCACGACAATATCTCCTATTTTTGTTTCGAGTTGTTTCTGCAGCAGATTTAGAGCAATATGTCATCCTAGGATTCAGAGGGAGAGAGATATGTAGCTGATTACATTGCAGAACCCAAGGTCTATGGGGATTTGGAGCCTTTTGGTTGCTCCATGGAGGAAGAAGAAGACTATGATCCAAAGGGAAAGGAACAAACAAGTTCAGATGAAGAGGAAATCCCACTACCTCAACCTGGGGACATGAGAACAAGAAAGAATGATGCAGAAGGATATTAACACTGGAATAGGAGATCGGTGATCTGAAGGAGGAAAATTCCATCCTCAGGCATAGGCTGAAGAAAAAAGACAAGCCTACATCATCAACAACTCCAACATCACCACCCCTGAAGAAAGAGACATAAATACATGGGTATGAGAACTCCCCTTAGCAACTTCCAAACTTGGGGGAGGTTCCCCGATATCGTATCTCCATCACATATTTATCTCTATCGTTTTTCTTAGTTTGATCCTTTAGGTTATATCTTTATCTAGTAGTATAAAGTTTTGAGTATCATCTAGCTTTGAGTTTTGTTTTGATCTCTATCTATGTAATCGAGTCCGTGAGTTATATTTAATAAAGAGTAGTTTTGAGTTGAGGGCTTTGCTTTCTTGCATTGATCTTGAGGAAATTAAATAAAAGAAAGAATACAAAAAGAAATAAAAAGATCATATATTGATCTTATGGAGAGTAATGACTTTACATATAAACAGTATGATGAATAAAAGCTGCTGAGAGTTGACAAACATAGTTTTGGTTATTGTTGCAATTAATAGGACGTAATAAAGAAAGAGAGGCTTCACATATAAATATACTATCTTGGACATCTTTTGTAATTGTGAGCACTCATTAAAATATGACATGCTAAAAAGTTGATGTTGGACAAGACAACATAATGGGTTATGTTTTCTTATATCCGAATATAAGTTATATTGTCATGGATCATCCAACATGTTGAGCTTGCCTTTCTCCCTAATGCTATCAAAATCATTTACACCAAGTAGAGATACTACTTGTGCTTCCAAGCATCCCTAAACCCAGTTTTGCCATGAGAGTTCACCGTACACTCGGATGTAGGTCTTCATAAAGTATTATTGTTGACATTACCCTTGAGGTAAAGGGTTGGGAGGCGAAACTATAAGCCCCTATCTTTCTCTGTGTCCGATTGAAACTTTGTACCCATAAGTATCGCGTGAGTGTTAGCAATTGTGAAAGATTAAATGATAGTTGAGTATGTGGACTTGCTGAAAAGCTCTTATATTGACTCTTTCTGATGTTATGATAAAGTGAAATTGCTTCAATGACTGAGATCATAGTTTGTTAGTTTTCAATGAAGTTTCTGATTCATACTTTGCTTTGTGAAAGAATTGTTATTTTAGCATAAGAAATTATATGACAATATATGTTGCTGTCATAAACATGATCATGATGCCCTCATGTCCGTATTTTATTTTATCAACACCTCAATCTCTAAACATGTGGACATATTTTTCGATATCGGCTTTCGCTTGAGGACAAGCGAGGTCTAAGCTTGGAGGAGTTGATACGTCCATTTTGCATCATGCTTTAATATCAATATTTATTGCATTACGGGCTGTTATTACACATTATATCACAATAGTTATGCCTTTTCTCTCTTACTTTATAAGGTTTACATGAAGAGGGAGAATGCCAGTAGCTGGAATTCTGGACTGGAAAAGGAGAAAATATTAGAGACCTATTCTGCACAACTCCAAAAGTCCTGAAACTTCACGGAGATTGTTGGAATATATAAAAATTATTGGGCAACAAAAATACCAGAGGGGGGCCACCAGCAAGCCACAAGGGTGGAGGGCGTGCCCCCAATCCTTGTGGGGCCCCTGGCAGGCCTCCGATGCCCATCTTATGCTATATGGTGTGTTTTGACCTGGAAAAAAAATAAGAAGGAAGATTTCGGGACGAAGTGCCGCCGTCTTGAGGCGGAACCTGGGCAAAACCAATCTAGGGCTCCAACGGAGCTATTCTGCCGGGGAAACATCCCTCTGAGAGGGGGCAATCGAAGCCATCGTCATAACCAACAATCCTCTCATCGAGAGGTGGTCAATCTCCATCAACATCTTCACCAGCACCATCTCCTCTCAAACCCTAGTTCATCCCTTATATTCGATCTTGGTCCCAAAACCTCAGATTGGTACCTGTGGGTTTCTAGTAGTGTTGATTACTCCTTGTAGTTGATGCTAGTTGGTTTATTCGATGGAAGATCATATGTCCAAATCCTTAATGATAATTAATACTCCTCTGATTTTGATTACGAAAATGCTTTGTGAGTATTTACGCTTGTTCCTGAGGACATGGGAAAAGTCTTGTTATAAGTAACCATGTGAATTTGGTATTCATTCAATATTTTGATGATATGTATGTTATCTTTTTCTAGTGGTGATATGTGAATGTCGACTACATGACACTTCACCATTATTTGTGTCTAGGGGAAGGTATTGGGAAGTAATAAGTAGATGATGAGTTGCTAGAGTGACAGAAGCTTAAACCCTAGTGTATGCGTTGCTTCGTAAGGGGCTGATTTGGATCCATATGTTTCATGCTATGGTTAGATTTATCTTAATTCTTCTTTCGTAGTTGCGGATGCTTGCGAGAGGGGTTAATCATAAGTGGGAGGCTTGTCCAAGGAAGGGCAGCACCCACGCACCGGTCCACCCACATATCAAATTATCAAAGTAACAAATGCGAATCATATGAGAAGGATGACAACTAACTTGACAACAATTCCCATGTGTCCTCGGGAGCACTTTGCATTATATAAGAGTTTGTACATACTTGTCCTTTGCTACAAAAAGGATTGGGCCACCTTACTGAAATTGTTTACTTTTATTACTTGTTACCCGTTCCGATTTATCTTATCAAAAACTATCTGTTACCGATAATTTCAGTGATTGCAGAGAATACCTTGTTGAAAACCACTTATCATTTCCTTCTGCTCCTCATTGGGTTCGACACTCCTACTTCAAGGACTACGGTAGATCCCCATACTCGTGGGACATGATTGTTCTATAATACCCGAAGTAATTTTATATTCAGTATTTTCAGTAGGTGCAGTGGGTTGAGGGGCAACTAATTGTGGTTCCGATCGAGGTGAAGATACCCCGAACAAACCCCTCAAAGGTTTGTTCTCCATAGTAACAAGTGGCGATAAATTTCAGCACGTAGTAATAATTTTTCCTTACCAATTTCCACTTACCAAGAGCGCTTCACTCCCCGACAATGGTGCCAGAAAAGAGCCTTGATGACCCACAAGTATAGGGGATCAATCGTAGTCCTTTCGATAAGTAAGAGTGTCAAACTCAACGAGGACAGAAGGAAATGACAAGTGGTTTTCAGAAAGGTAATGTATGCAAGCGCTGAAATTGTAAGTAACAGATAATTTGGTAGAAGGATAATTTGTAACGAGCACATAACGGTAATAGCAAATAATATGCAGCAAGATAGCCCAATCCTTTTGTGGCAAAGGACAGGCCAAAACGGTTTCTTATAATAAGCAAAGTTTTCTTGAGGGCACACGAGAATTTCATCTAATCACTTTCACCATGTTGGCTTGATTTGTGTTCACTACTTTGATAGTTTTATATGTGGGTGGATCGGTGCTTAGGTGATGTTCTTACTTGAACAAACCTCCTACTTATGATTAACCCCCTCGCAAGTACCCGCAAGTACGAGAAAAGTATTAAGATAGAATCTAACCATAGAATTAAACTTTTGGATCTAAATCGGTCCCTTACAAAATAGCGCATAAACTAGGGTTTAAGCTTCTGTTACTCTAGCAACCCATCATCTAATAACTACTCCACAATGCATTCCCTTAGGCCCAAATATTGTGAAATGTCATGTAGTCGATGTTCACATGACACCACTAAGGGAATCACAACATACATATTATCAAAATATCGAACACATATCAAGTTCACATGATTACGTGCAACATGATTTGTCCTGTGACATCAAGAACAAAAGTAACTACTCACAAGTGATAAACATGTTCATGATCAGAGGGGTATTAAATAACATAATGGATCTTAACATATAATCTTCCACCAAATAAAGCATATCGTGATCAACTACGAGAAGTAATCAACACTACTAGTCACCCACAGGTACCAATCCGAGGTTCCGGTACAAAGATTGAACACAAGAGATGAACTAGGGTTTGAGAGGAGATGGTGTTGGTGAAGATGTTGATGAAGATTGGCCTCCCCAAGATGAGAGGGTTGTTGGTGATGATGACGACGATGATTTCCCCCTCCGGGAGGGAAGTTCCCCTGGCAGAATCGCTCCGCCGGAGGCCAAAAGTGCTCCTCCCAAGTTCCGCTTCGAGACAGCAACGCTCCATCCCAAAAGTCATCTCCTTGTTTTTTCTAGGTCAAAATGACTTATATACTAGAAGAGGGGCACCGGAGGAGGATCGAGGAGGGCACAACCCTTTAGGGCACGCCTGGGCTCCCTGGCGCCCCCAGGTGGGTTGTGCGCACCTGGTGGGCTCCCTCTGGTAGTTATTTGCTTGCTAATTGTTATTTATTCCATAATAATTTCTCGTGAAGTTTTAGCTCATTTGGAGTTGTACAGAATAGGTATCCTGAAGTAGCTTTTTAAGGTCCAGATTTCTAGCTGCCAGAATTCTCCCTCTTTGTGTGAACCTTTCATATTATGAGAGAAAAAGCATTAGAATTACTCTAAAAAGCATTATTATGCATAAAAACATTATAAATAACAGTAGGTAAACATGATGCAAAATGGACGTATCACGCACAAAGTCCTCAAAAGCCCATGTGGCTAGGGAAGGCAAAAAAGGAAGGAGTCCTAGTAGGAACAGGATTGGACTTGGAGTCCAATTGTTCTCCCCCTTAGCTGCGCCCTAGGGCTTGGAGGGGCTGTTTACCACGCCCCTCCACCTATTTGTAGAGGGGAGGGGTGACCCAAGAGGACACACCAAGCCCTAGGTGCCCCTCTCTCTCCTGTTACTCCGTAGTTCCACCGCTTTGTCCTGGCGACGCTTAGCGAAGCGCTGTCGGTGCTCCACCACCACCATCACCACCATGATGTCATGTTGGTTGTGATACCATTTACTTCTCCTCTCCCTCTTGCTAGATCAAGAAGGAGGAGACGTCATCGAGCCGCACGTGTGCTAAACTCGAAGGTGTCGTTCGTTTGGCACTAGATCGGTTGGATCATGTCCGGATCGCGAAGAGTACGACTACATCAACCGCATGAAATCCACTTCCACTTAGCAATATACAAGGGTATGTAGCTGTTCTCCCCCTCTCGTAGCTATGATTCTCCATGGATATATCTTGTGTGTGCGTAGAATTTTTTTATTTACCATGCAACATTCCCCAACAGTGGCATCATGAGCCAGGTTTGTGCGTAGGTGATATGCACGAGTAGAACACAAAGGATTTGTGGGAGGTGATGGTCATACTGCTTACAACCAACATCTTATTTTGATTCGTCGGCATTGTGGGATGAAGAAGCCCGAACCAACCTCACATGTCCACGTACATGAGACCGGTTCCACCGACTGACATGCATGCAACTTGTTTTGCATAAAGGTGGCTGGTGGGTGTCTGTTCCTCCTACTTTAGTTGAATCGAATTTGACTACGGCCGGTCCATGAAGAAGTTTAAAACAACAAACTTGATAATAACCGTTGTGGTTTTGCGTAGGTAAGAACGGTTCTTGCTAGTTGCCCGTAGCAGCCACCTAAAAGTTGCAACAACAAAGTAGAGGACGTCTAACTTGTTTCTGCAGGGTATGTTGTGATGTGATATGGTCAAGACGTGATGTGATATACATTGTTGTATGAGATGATCATGTTTTTTAATATCGACAACCAGCAGGAGCCTTACGGTAGTCTCTTAATTATTGTATGAAATGCAAGCGCCATATAATTGCTTACTTTATCGCTATGCATTAGCAATAGTTGTAGAAGCAACAGTCGACGAGATGACCCTGACGCAACGATGGAGATCAAGGTGTCAAGCCGGTGACGATGGAGATCATGACGATGATTTGAAGATGGATATCAAAAGCACAAGATGATGATGGCCATACCATGTCACATATTTTGATTGCATGTGATGTTTATCTTTTACGCATCTTATTTTTCTTAGAATGAGATAGCATTATAAGATGATCCCTTTACTAAATTTCAAAATAAAAGTGTTCTCCCCGAGTATGCACCATTGCTAAAGTTCATCGTTTCGAAGCACCTCATGATGTTCGGGTGTGATAGACTCTACATTCACATACAACGGGTGTAAGCCAAATTTACACACATGGAATAACTGGATTAAAATTGACAAGCCTAGCATGTACAGACATGGTCTCGAATCACTAGAGACTGAAAGGTTGAACATGAGTCATATATAGTAGATATGATCAACATGAAGATGTTCACCATTGATGACTATCCCATCTCACGTGATGATCGGGCATGGGTTAGTTGATTTGGATCATGTATCACTTACACAACTAGAGGGATGTTGATTTAAGTGAGAGTTCATTAGTAATTTGATTAATTGAACTAAGATTTATCATGAACATAGTCAAAATGTCTTTGCAAATTATGTTGTAGTTCAGTAGCTCGTGATGTAGCTTCCCATTTTTTGATACGTTCCTAGAGAAAACTAAGTTGAAAGTTTATGGTAGAGAAAATGCAGACTGGGTCCGTGATCTGAGGATTATCCTCATTACCGCATAGAACAATTATGTCCTTTATGCACTGCTTGGTAATAGACCTGTTGCAAGAGCTGATGCAGATGTTATGAATGTTTGGCAAAGCTCGGTCTAATGACTACTTGATAGTTTATACGCTCCAAAGATGTTTTGAATGCCATGGAACATATGAGATGTTCCAAGAGCTGAAATTGGTATTTCAGGCTCATGCCCGTATTGAGAGGTATGAGACCTCTGCCAAGTACTTTCCCTACAAGATGGAGGAGAATAGTTCAGCCAGTGAACATGTGCTCAGAATGTCTGGGTACTACAATCGCTTGAATCAAGAGGGAGTTAATCTTCCAGATAAGATAGTGATTGACAGAATTCTCCAGTCACTATTAGAAAGCTACTAGAGTTTCGTGATGAACTATAATATGCGCGATGACTAAAACAATTCCTGAGCTCTTCGTAATGCTGAAATCAGCGGAGGTAGAAATCAAGAAGGAGCATCAGTGTTGTCAGGACCCCGACTCAATGCCACATCGATCTAGCATGTAACACCACATATCACTTTGCGGCCTCACGCACGGTATTCCCACGGGTGTCGCCTTACCTTTGCCCGGGACCGTTTGCGTCTTTTGGCACACGTATATGATAGTGTCGCTAGCATCCATATCGTAAGGAGCCTGGGCTGACATGGCTAGTCGTAAACCCAAAGTGGCACAAACTTACAGGGACAGGCATCCAAGACCCAACATCGAACGTGTCGGTCATCAGCAAGTGAATCCAGGCTGTAGCACTGGGCTAGCAGGACTCCGGTGAACCGGGCTATAGCGGGCTAACAGGACTCCGGTATTCATCGCGTGACATTTCCCCGAAGGGACAGACACAGGAACGAAGAAGGACACATGCCGGCCAGCCTAAGTGTTCCGGAGCAGTAGCAAGCTACCATGGCTCAGTGGAAACACTAGGAGACATTTCCCGGTAAGAGAGGCTACTAAGGAAAAACAACTAGATAGTCAGATCCCACACATACCAAGCATTTCAACAACATACACACAATATGCTCGATATGTGCAGATACAACATGGCATCACAACATGACTCTACAACTCAAGTAATTATTCAATAGGCCCCGAGGAGCGAGATATTACAAACATGGGTCTCATGACCCAACAATCAGAGCATACAAGTCAAAGCACATGCGGAAGCTTAACATGTCTGAGTACAGACAACTATAAATGAAAAAGGCTGAAAAGCCTGACTATCTACCAGATCCTGCCGAGGGCACAAGATCGTAGCTGAGGTAACAAGCTAAACGTCGAAGACCACGCGGAATTACTAGTGAGACTGAAGTCTCTCTGCAAAAACATAAAATAGGCAAACGTGAGTACAAATGTACCCAGCAAGACTTACATCAGATCTATCTACACATGCATCATTATCAACAAAGGGGAGGGTGGAGTTTGACTGCAGCAAGCCAGCTTTGACTCGGTGGCTATCCTGAACTACGACTGCAAGTAACTCTTTTGAGGTGGCGCACACGAGTCCACATATTCACCATATCAATACACCACTATGGATCCGCTCCCGCCTCCCTACGAGAACGCCATCCATAGCACTCACGCTTATCTTGCATATTTTAGAGTATCCACTTTCACTTGTCTATGAACTGATATAAGGGGTCCACGTTTCCATATCCGAGGAATCCGGCTATTCGAATAGATAATGATAACCCTGCAGGGGTGTACTTCTTCACACATGCTTTCGCCGCCTATCGCCCTGTACACGTCATGTACCTCGACAACCTTCAAGCGGAAGCCGGGCGAGGGAGTCGGCCACGACCTGACTAACCGAACAAGTCTCTAGTCCAGGTTTATCGCCTATTCGGGTTCCATCCGCAAGGAGATCCGGCCGGGGTGTCGCTTACGGCCCCAAACGATGTGTGCAGGGTTCCCAAGCCCACCTCGACGGGTGGATCTACGCTTGGTACACCGTGCCACTGTGCCTAGTCTGTCCCAAGCCCACCTGTACTGGGTGCCACTTGGTAGACTACTAACACTACCTACAAACACCAGAAACTAGTTGCAACTCCTGGACAGAGATCATGTTGGTTAATAAGTCGAGAGGGGTCGAGTTACCGGAACCCAATGTGTGGTAGTAACTGGTCATGGATCACAAACACAGAACTCAGTTCCTGAGGACGGCTGCAATGAGACAACCCACCATGTACTCCTACATGGCCTCTCACCGCTACCTTTACCAAATCGTGTTCACACACTTAGCTCATACACAGTAGGACATGTTCACACGCCTCTGATTCATCCCCGATGAATCAGACCTGACTCAACTCTAAGCAGTAGCAGGCATGACAAACAAGCATGAATGAGTAGGCACATCAGGGCTCAAACAACTCCTACTCATGCTAGTGGGTTTCATCTATTTACTGTGGCAATGACAGGTCATGCAGAGGATAAAGGGGTTCAGCTACCGCAGCAAGTAACAAGTATATCGTTGTTGTCCTAATGCAGTAAAAGAGAGCAGGAGCGAAAGAGTGGGATTTTATCGGAATGAACAAGGGGGTTTTGCTTGCCTGGCACTTCTGAAGACAATATAGCTCTTCATCGGTGTCATCGTTCACATCGTCGGTACACGTCTATCGAGAGGGGACAAATACCGGCAACACAGAAGGAAACACAATCAATGCAATGCACAATATGATGCATGATCGTGACATGGCAAAATGAATGTGTTTTGGGCTAATACAACTAGCAACAAGTTAAATGGAGTTGGTTTGAATCCTAGGTTCAAATTCAAACTCCATATGTGATTATTTAAATGCCATTCACTTCATTTGTCCTAAACAGCAGTGATAAGTTGTTCTAACATGCATGAAAATGGTACAGATGGATTCCTTGAATTTTTCTGATAATTTTTCATATATAAATTATTTAATTTGGAGTTACAGAATAAAAGTTATGAATTTTTGAAGTTTAATTAATATTCTGGAATTTCCTGATTATTTTTAAATCCAGAAAATACTTATTGCGTCAGCCCCACGTCATGCTGACATCAGCAGGTCAACAGGGGCTGGTCCGGGTCAAACCTGACCAGTGGGGCCCACTGGTCAGTGACTTAGGTGACTAACAGAGTTAATTAACTCTAACTAATCAGGTTAATAGCCACGGGGCCCACTGTTAGTGTCAGCAGGGGGTCAAACCCGGGTCAACTCGGTCGAACCTGCCGGCGACTAACCGCCGGCGAGGTCCGAGACGGCGGCGATGCGCGGAATCGCAGCACAGGCCACGGTTCGAGGCGCGGATGGCACCGCTGGAACCCCGAGCCTCGTCCGCGTCGTCTGGAGCTAGTGGGGTCGCCGGAGACGACTCAGATCGACGGCCGTGTCCGCTTCCGCGGCGGCCGGAGTTCGGGCGCGATCGGGGGCGATGCTACGGCGCACTAAAAGAGAAAACGAAGAGTGCTACGTGCTCCTGGGGGTTCACCGAGCACGGTGACGTGCTCAGGCGCGGGCTGCGGTGGCCCTGGCCACGGCGGCGCCATGGCCGGCGGAGCCGAGCTCTCGGCTGTGATGGCCAACGGGGTTTGGGGGCAGCTTGAGCAACGTGACTAGGGGGAGGAGAAAGAGGGGCTCACGGGGAGTTGGCCGGTGCAGACGACGGGGCCGGGGAGGCGTCGAAGCGAGCGGGACGGCGAGGCCGATCTCCGGCGGCCGGGGGGGGGAAAGCGTCGGGGCGGCGCTTTGGGGCTCTTCCGGTCACGTGGCTCGGTGAGGGGGTTGGCGACGAGGTGCAGGAGCTCGGGAGCACGTCGGAGAGGAGAGGGGGTGGCCGTGGTCATGGCTACGGCGAGCGGCGCTCTCAGGTGCGTTCGGTGACGAGAGGGAGGGAGAGCAGAGGAGGAGGAGGGGGTCCAGAGAGAGAGAGGCGGTCGAGGGGGTCGAGGGCGTCTCCGTGGCGTCGCGAGGGAGTCGGGGAGGCTGCCACGGCGAAGCAGGAGGTGGAGGCCTCCGCGTGCGCGCGTGCGTGCGGTGTCCGTCCTCCTGGCAGGGAGGAAGACGACAGGGGGGGGGTGGAGATGGGCTGGGCTGGCCAGGTGGGCCTGGAGGGCTACCAGGTGAGCGCCAGGTAAGGTTTCTTTCCCTCTCTCTGTTTTTTTCCTATTTCTGTTCTGTTTATTTAATTGGCACTGAATTTTAATTCAAACAGAATTTGAAAACAGTGCCAAAACTCCCCTGGATATTTTTAAGTCACTTGATGGACTTCTCCAAACATAACAAAAATATCTCAGGTCATTTGAAAATATATTCATTATATATTATGAATATAATTCCAAATTCAAATAAAATATTGATTTAAAATCAGAGCCCAATAATTCCTTAGAAATGTCCCAAAATTTTGGTTTGATTTATAACTCTTGCCAAAATTGTCAGAGCTATTTCTAGGGCATTTTGGATTTACTGATTGCAATTTTAGGGTTTCTTGCCCCTCTTTATTTAGGGTTTTGAGGCTTCCAATTTTCCTCAGTTCAAGTTTCAAAAATTTAAACATGATGCACACATGAAGCTAGCCTAGAGCATTACCAGCAGCTAGGGATGTGACAACTCACCCCCACTAAACAAAAATCTCGTCCCGAGATTCAAGCGTAGGGTAAGGTGAAGGGGGAACGCAACTAGTACAATCTTCGCGATCCAGGTTGCACTTCAAATGAACGTTGATTTGAACACCATCTTTGTCTTGTCGTCTTGCTCTGAGAACTCCAGCTAATCATGACAAGAAGAGGAAAGGAGAACTCTAGAAGGATCGGTCTTCTTGAAGGTCGAATAACTCAGGATTAACTCACAGAATGAGACATAGCAACATATCTCGGGTTGAGACACGAGATACACATCAAGAGGGGTGGAAAGAAACGGGTGACGAAGGTTCACTAGGTGGACAATAATTCCACACTTAAGAAGGTGGTAAACGATTGTCGACGTAGCGAGGAGTTGAATTGCCATGATACCGCGACGAAACATCCTGGAGGAGGGTGATTCGTAGATTATCCCCTTAAGTGGCAAAAAGAATTACCTTTGATATAGAGATCATTGAGACTCTCTATATCAGCCTAAGGCAAATCACAGCAATCGGTTGGCGGGGTCGGTAGAGTGGCATACTCGGACTTGGATGATGTGGATTACCTTGTTGAAGACAACGTAATGGACGAATTTGCTTATCACCGGAAATGGAAGAGACCCATGGTAGAATGGCACATTGGCGGTGCAAGCTGGGAACAAAATGCAAATGCTGGGAATGATTCTGGTAACTGGGGAAGAACCCAACAATAGAGAGTGAATTCACTGTTTGAAAAGGTCATAGCATTGCCGAGGAAACTGAGAGGAATCCCAGTTAGTGCCGATGATAACACGTAGCGCTTGTGCGTGCTCTCAAGAACTTGAGCATTTCCATAATCATCAGGGTTTTACCAACATCCATGTCAAGGATGCTGACAACACAACATACTACCATGATGGATATTGGTGGAGGATGCAGATGCAAAGGAAGATAACACTTTCTCAGATTTCCCTTAGCGAGACCAAGGGGACAAAATCTGGATGATCGACCGAGAGACATTTAGCACTCATCTTCTAATGTTCTCCTTGATGTACTAGCGTATCCCATTCATTGAAATGGTCTGGTATCTAGAACATCAAGTAAAGGTCGGACTTTGGAACACAAAAATCATAAGGCACAGCTAGGGGGTAAATCCTACGAAGTCCTTATGGGGAGGTGGCCAACTTCTTCAATCAAGATACTGCAATAATAGGTCTTCCGGAGGGGTGTGTTGGCCACGACATCCACTTTACCGATTATCGAGGGACCAATATTATAGTTCTTGGGAAATATTCCAACCATCATATCTGCCTGAGACTCAGATCTGGTTGGTGTCAGAATATTCTAGACTCATCGAGTCTAGGAAGAAAAATGAAAGTTTGCAACACAAATCGACGAGATGACGTTGCGAGATTCTCAGGAAATGAACTACGATAGCAAGCTCCAAAACATGAGCTGGTTCTGCTACAAACATGTGAACACGTTGTTCCAGACAAGCATGCCCACATGGTAGTCTTACAATAAAACACTACCGAGTTCTGGTTGGGAGCCATCATCGAGGATATCGAAGTCTTTACACAAGTCCATGGATTAGATCCCAAGCATAGACTTCTTTTCCTTGAACAAGTCAATCAGTGGCTTGGTGTGCTAGGATATACATATGGAATGAAGATGATCAGTCTAACAGACCACAGAATTCTTCGCACGTGCATGACTGACTTGGGACGATTCCAAAGGAGGTAAAAACATGCTTTCTCGAATTCACGGCGGCAACTTACATCAAAATGCACGTGAATCAAAGGAAGTCACTCCTTTCATCAAACAAGTACTTCATGAGCTAGCGTGAAGAAAATGCTTTCAAAAGTTTCCAACACTAACTTAATGTTCAACAACATCATGGAGGAGATAAGGATGTTGTCAATGGGCTCAACAACAACTCATCAGAATTTCCATATCACTGGACTTCCACCATCATGTGAACACGGTGATAGCATTGATCAGACCCAAAAAATATAATGGTGTATGCTCGAGGGATCAACCACGAGTAAGACAACATTACGAACATCGTTGGTTCTGACTTGATTTGACGATAGCCCACACTCAAATCAAAGGATTGATAAGACAATAGGTCCAGCAACTGATCACAAGGACCAATCGATGAAGATATCATCTTTCTTCAACACACACTACACAAGAATATCCCTTTGGAACGAACTAAGTCAGACAAGCTTTTATCTTCCAACTCTCCAAGTTGTTGTCCAGCTTAACCAACTAGCTCAGGGATATCTAACACCGATTCTTGGAAAGAAGGTGGTTCATAAGAACCCAACTTGATCACGAGCTCAACATAACAGTCAGGGAACAACCTGGTAATACTTCCGAGAAGATATTCGGAAAATCACGAACCACCGGTATGTTACTAAGCTCGAGAACAATCTTGCTTTTCAGGGCAAGACGATATGATCAAATGAGCGAGGACTTGACCAAATCCTAACTCATCAATCAAAGAGTGCACCAGGACATAAGGACTAGGTAGCACGATCAATCTTAGAATGGTGATTCAAAAACCAACACGCTAAGGATGAAATTA
This sequence comes from Triticum dicoccoides, assembly GCF_002162155.2. Classification (NCBI taxonomy): domain Eukaryota; kingdom Viridiplantae; phylum Streptophyta; class Magnoliopsida; order Poales; family Poaceae; genus Triticum; species Triticum dicoccoides. Next base: position 134,042,879 of record NC_041385.1, read on the forward strand.
TTATCCTTTAGCTACCAAGCAACGAGGTTGCTGGGAGTATTGATTTCACACACCATGATTCACTTGTCGGCACTCCGGCTGCAACAACACGGAACCGAGGAATGAAAAAGGATGGCGAGAAGTATCACTATGTCAAGAATTCACAAAAGGTGGTGCAATTCTCATGAAATTCCTGTCATAAAGAAGGTAATACTTCAGGGTAGAGCAGACCAGAAGCTGGATTGTAACTTGATCTGCGGAACACAACTACTTTGACCCAATCCTAAATATGGATGAGGTACTGGAGTTTGTTTCTCCTATTCATTCTGAAATAGAATGGCTTGGCGGACCACAAGGTAATAGACATCGACGAACGAATGCACGCATACTCTTGACTATCAATTGATAGACGAGGGCCAGAAAACAACTAAAGAGGGACAACTCAAAAGAACATATGATTTTCCAAGTTGTGGATGCATGGACTAGCATGTCGAACGAATTCAACATATTTCTTCCGGATAACCCATGCAGAAAGGTAGAACTGGCAGAGTCACAATATAGAATCGAGAACCCATCGAGAGCACTCTGATTGTGATCTTTCGATCAGCGAGGAACATCTGCCATAAACGGTTCATAGTATTTGGAAGAAAGGAATACCACGAACATCGAGGACTAATGCAAAGGTTACTAATAACCTAAAGGAACGAGCAAAACTATCAACATGAAGCAAGTAGGGTGAATCTCGGGTTCAAAACCCAGGGATAGAATACCTACTACTAAATGGCATCACGGGATGCTTTCGATAATGACGGCCAGAGTCATCACACTGGAACATAAATCATGGCTAGACTACTAGATGATCCCCTGAGACACCTAGGGTCATAATAGTAACTCCAACATAATGTCAAGGCAATAGAATACCTCAACTCAACAATTAGTGTGATTGAGCTGGCATGAAGGAACATCAAACCAGAGGGAAAGGATTTTGCAAATGCATCAGACTATTTAGAAACCTGGAATGACTCGGACAGCATAACGACTGTAAATGCTCAGAAAAGACTTGAGACATTCACAAAAATGGTGGCATAACCACTCAGAAGCACAATATCAAGATTTCGAGATCAACAATTAACATACAGAAGTAGTAGAAACTGAACTAAGACTTAAATCCAACAATCTTATAAGTCCACTGCTTAGTAACACGTGATCCTAATAGAAAGAAGAGATAGCCTAGTTCTTAATCCCCGTAGAAGAGAAGATGATGACTCAGATCAGAAGGCCATGAGGTATAAGGAGTAAAAAGAGCCTTACGTTCCATCCCACAATCAATTCCCTTATATAACTAAAGCATTTCTAGACTCAACTTCGACCAGTTTGGCTTGGTAATCCTACAGGCAATCAAGCTCTGATACCAACGCTGTCAGGACCCCGACTCAATGCCACATCGATCTAGCATGTAACACCCCATATCACTTTGCGGCCTCACGCACGGTATTCCCACGGGTGTCGCCTTACCTTTGCCCGGGACCGTTTGCGTCTTTTGGCACACGTATATGATAGTGTCGCTAGCATCCATATGGTAAGGAGCCCGGGCTGACATGGCTAGTCGTAAACCCAAAGTGGCACAAACTTACAGGGACAGGCATCCATGACCCAACATCGAACGTGTCGGTCATCAGCGAGTGAATCCAGGCTGTAGCACTGGGCTAGCAGGACTCCGGTGAACCGGGCTGTAGCGGGCTAACAGGACTCCGGTATTCATCGCGTGACATTTCCCCGAAGGGACAGACACAGGAACGAAGAAGGACACATGCCGGCCAGCCTAAGTGTTCCGGAGCAGTAGCAAGCTACCATGGCTCAGTGGAAACACTAGGAGACATTTCCCGGTAAGAGAGGCTACTAAGGAAAAACAACTAGATAGTCAGATCCCACACATACCAAGCATTTCAACAACATACACACAATATGCTCGATATGTGCAGATACAACATGGCATCACAACATGACTCTACAACTCAAGTAATTATTCAATAGGCTCCGAGGAGCGAGATATTACAAACATGGGTCTCATGACCCAACAATCAGAGCATACAAGTCAAAGCACATGCGGAAGCTTAACATGTCTGAGTACAGACAACTATAAATGAAAAAGGCTGAAAAGCCTGACTATCTACCAGATCCTGCCGAGGGCACAAGATCGTAGCTGAGGTAACAAGCTAAACGTCGAAGACCACGCGGAATTACTAGTGAGACTGAAGTCTCTCTGCAAAAACATAAAATAGGCAAACGTGAGTACAAATGTACCCAGCAAGACTTACATCAGATCTATCTACACATGCATCATTATCAACAAAGGGGATGGTGGAGTTTGACTGCAGCAAGCCAGCTTTGACTCGGTGGCTATCCTGAATTACGACTGCAAGTAACTCTTTTGAGGTGGCGCACACGAGTCCACATATTCACCATATCAATACACCACTATGGATCCGCTCCCGCCTCCCTACGAGAACGCCATCCATAGCACTCACGCTTATCTTGCGTATTTTAGAGTATCCACTTTCACTTGTCTATGAACTGATATAAGGGGTCCATGTTTCCATATCCGAGGAATCCGGCTATTCGAATAGATAATGATAACCCTGCAGGTGTGTACTTCTTCACACACGCTTTCGCCACTTATCGCCCTGTACACGTCATGTACCTCGACAACCTTCAAGCGGAAGCCGGGCGAGGGAGTCGGCCACGACCTGACTAACCGAACAAGTCTCTAGTCCAGGTTTATCGCCTATTCGGGTTCCATCCGCAAGGAGATCCGGCCGGGGTGTCGCTTACGGCCCCAAACGATGTGTGCAGGGTTCCCAAGCCCACCTCGACGGGTGGATCTACGCTTGGTACACCGTGCCACTGTGCCTAGTCTGTCCCAAGCCCACCTGTACTGGGTGCCACTTGGTAGACTACTAACACTACCTACAAACACCAGAAACTAGTTGCAACTCCTGGACAGAGATCATGTTGGTTAATAAGTCGAGAGGGGTCGAGTTACCGGAAACCAATGTGTGGTACTAACTGGTCATGGATCAAAAACACAGAACTCAGTTCCTGAGGACGGCTGCAATGAGACAACCCACCATGTACTCCTACATGGCCTCTCACCGCTACCTTTACCAAATCGTGTTCACACACTTAGCTCACACACAGTAGGACATGTTCACACGCCTCTGATTCATCCCCGATGAATCAGACCTGACTCAACTCTAAGCAGTAGCAGGCATGACAAACAAGCATGAATGAGTAGGCACATCAGGGCTCAAACAACTCCTACTCATGCTAGTGGGTTTCATCTATTTACTGTGGCAATGACAGGTCATGCAGAGGATAAAGGGGTTCAGCTACCGCAGCAAGTAACAAGTATATCGTTGTTGTCCTAATGCAGTAAAAGAGAGCAGGAGCGAAAGAGTGGGATTTTATCGGAATGAACAAGGGGGTTTTGCTTGCCTGGCACTTCTGAAGACAATATAGTTCTTCATCGGTGTCATCGTTCACATCGTCGGTACACGTCTATCGAGAGGGGACAAATACCGGCAACACAGAAGGAAACACAATCAATGCAATGCACAATATGATGCATGATCGTGACATGGCAAAATGAATGTGTTTTGGGCTAATACAACTAGCAACAAGTTAAATGGAGTTGGTTTGAATCCTAGGTTCAAATTCAAACTCCATATGTGATTATTTAAATGACATTCACTTCATTTGTCCTAAACAGCAGTGATAAGTAGTTCTAACATGCATGAAAATGGTACAGATGGATTCCTTGAATTTTTCTGATAATTTTTCATATATAAATTATTTAATTTGGAGTTACAGAATAAAAGTTATGAATTTTTGAAGTTTAAATAATATTCTGGAATTTCCTGATTATTTTTAAATCCAGAAAATACTTATTGCATCAGCCCCACGTCATGCTGACATCAGCAGGTCAACAGGGGCTGGTCCGGGTCAAACCTGACCAGTGGGGCCCACTGGTCAGTGACTTAGGTGACTAACAGAGTTAATTAACTCTAACTAATCAGGTTAATAGCCACGGGGCCCACTGTCAGTGTCAGCAGGGGGTCAAACCCGGGTCAACTCCGTCGAACCTGCCGGCGACTAACCGCCGGCGAGGTCCGAGACGGCGGCGATGCGTGGAATCGCAGCACAGGCCACGGTTCGAGGCGCGGATGGCACCGTTGGAACCCCGAGCCTCGTCCGCGTCGTCTGGAGCTAGTGGGGTCGCCGGAGACGACTCAGATCGACGGCGGCGTCCGCTTCCGCGGCGGCCGGAGTTCGAGCGCGATCGGGGGTGATGCTACGGCGCACTAAAAGAGAAAACAAAGAGTGCTACGTGCTCCTGGGGGTTCACCGAGCACGGTGACGTGCTCAGGCGCGGGCTGCGGTGGCCCTGGCCACGGCGGCACCATGGCCGGCGGAGCCGAGCTCTCGGCTGTGATGGCCAACGGGGTTTGGGGGCAGCTTGAGCAACGTGACTAGGGGGGGAGAAAGA
>NC_041385.1:134047967-134056215 GCF_002162155.2 Triticum dicoccoides
GTGGTCATGGCTACGGCGAGCGGCGCTCTCAGGTGCGTTCGGTGACGAGAGGGAGGGAGAGCAGAGGAGGAGGAGGGGGTCCAGAGAGAGAGAGGCGGTCGAGGGGGTCGAGGGCGTCTCCGTGGCGTCGCGAGGGAGTCGGGGAGGCTGCCACGGCGAAGCAGGAGGTGGAGGCCTCCGCGTGCGCGCGTGCGTGCGGTGTCCGTCCTCCTGGCAGGGAGGAAGACGACAGGGGGGGGGTGGAGATGGGCTGGGCTGGCCAGGTGGGCCTGGTGGGCTACCAGGTGAGCGCCAGGTAAGGTTTCTTTCCCTCTCTCTGTTTTTTTCCTATTTCTGTTCTGTTTATTTAATTGGCACTGAATTTTAATTCAAACAGAATTTGAAAACAGTGCCAAAACTCCCCTGGATATTTTTAAGTCACTTGATGGACTTCTCCAAACATAACAAAAATATCTCAGGTCATTTGAAAATATATTCATTATATATTATGAATATAATTCCAAATTCAAATAAAATATTGATTTAAAATCAGAGCCCAATAATTCCTTAGAAATGTCCCAAAATTTTGGTTTGATTTATAACTCTTGCCAAAATTGTCAGAGCTATTTCTAGGGCATTTTGGATTTACTGATTGCAATTTTAGGGTTTCTTGCCCCTCTTTATTTAGGGTTTTGAGGCTTCCAATTTTCCTAAGTTCAAGTTTCAAAAATTTAAACATGATGCACACATGAAGCTAGCCTAGAGCATTACCAGCAGCTAGGGACGTGACAAGTGTTGATGGTTAACAAGACCACTAGTTTCAAGAAAAAAGGCAAGGGAAAGGATGGGAACTTCAAGAAGAATGGCAAGCAAGTTGCCGCTCCCGTGAAGAAGCCCAAAGTTGGACCCAATCCCAAAACTGAGTGCTTCTACTGCAAGGGAAATGGTCACTAGAAGCGGAAAATACTTGGCGGATAATAAGGATTGCAAAGTAACAAAGGTATATTTGATATACATGTTATTGATGTGTACCTTACTAGTGCTCATAGTAGCCCCTGGGTATTTGATACCGGTTCAATTGCTAAGATTAGTAACTCAAAACAGGAGTTGCAGAATAAACAAAGACTAGTTAAGGGCATGGTGATGATGCGTGTTGGAAGTGTTTCTAAGATTGATATGATCACCATCACACAGTCCCTCTACCTTTGGGATTAGTGTTGAGCCTGAATAAATGTTATTTGGTGTTTGCATTGAGCATGAACAGGATTAGATCGTGTTTATTGCAATACGATTATTCATTTAAGTTAGAGAATAATTGTTGTTCTGTTTACATGAATAAAACCTTCTATGGTCATACACCCAATGTGAATGTGGTTTATTGAATCTCGTTCATAGTGATACACATATCCATAATATTGATGCCAAAGGATGCAAAGTTGAAAATGATAGTGCGACATACTTGTGGCACTGTCGTGTAGGTCATTTTGGTGTAAAGCGCATGAACAAACTCCATGTGGATGGACTTTTGGAATCACTTGATTATGAATCATTTGATACTTGCGAACCATGCCTCATGGGCAAGATGACTAAAACTCCGTTCTCCGGAACAATGGAGCGAGCTAATGACTTATTGTAAATAACACATACTGATGTATGCGGTCCGATGAGTGTTGAGCCACGCGGCGGGTATCGTTATTTTCTGACCTTCAAAGATGATTTGAGTAGGAATGGGTATATTTACTTGATGAAACACAAGTCTGAAACATTTGAAAAGTGAAAAGAATTTCAGAGTGAAGTGGGGAATCATCATAACAATAAAATAAAGTTTCTATGATATAATCACGGTGGCAAATATTTGAGTTACCAGTTTGGCCTTCATTTAAAACAATCTAGAATTGTTTCACAACTCATGCCAGCAGGAATACCACAGCAAAATGGTGTGTCCGAATGTCGTAACTGTACTTTATTAGATATGGTGCATTCTATGCCGTCTCTTACCAATTTGCCTTTATCATTTTGGGGTTATCACTACTGCAGGATGCCGCTAACGCGACACTACGATCAGAGACCCTTCGACGAAACTGTGTGCGATGCCATAATCGTAAACGGTGGTGTAAGAAAACTGTCAAAAAAGGTGCAAAACATTTGCGATGGAGGATGCATCAAACACGGTTCAGAGTTTAGTTGCGTGTGTGATGCAGGGCATACGGTTCAGCTCAATCAACCATTTGCGATGAGGAGGAACAAAAGAAACGGGCAGACAGATGAAGGTGTGTGTGATGTACAACATACAGTTCACTCGAACGAACTGTTTGTGATTAGGCAACACAAAAGAAACGATCAGCCAGATCAAGGTGTGTGCGATGTACAACATACAGTTCACTAGGATGAACTGTTTGCGTTGACACATCGCAATAGAAATCGTTGAACTTAACAAGATGTGTGTGATACGCGGCAAACAGGTCCGTAATAAGAAATGTGTGCGAAGACCAATAATAACACAGACGATTGCTTCTAATAAGACGTTTGTGATATGCTCTGTCTACACAACATCTATTGGCCATTGGGGGATGGGTGGTCATCCGGATACGCCATAAGGACGCGAAGAGGCATCCTATATCAGCAAGGACTAGGTGTTCCACTAGTAGCTCATGTAAGAGAACTCTCAAGTTAAGTGTGCGCAGGCTGGAGCAGCCATCAGATGGGTGACTGGATGGGAAGTTGTAGTTAAATTAACCTCGAGGTCCTTGTTTATTTTTATTTTTATTTTTCAACACATGTTAAATAAGGTCTATCGCGTTACTTTTTGACAATGTACGGTACGTGGCATACAATTGATCCATCCGACCTGTTTGTGATGGAATAAGCTATGTGTGTTGTGGGAAAACTCTTGCTAGTATTCAACTGTTTGCAAATGATGAGTTCACCACCGACGAGTTCCCTAGTGTGGTTCGTGTTCATCTGATCATCATCTACTTCTTGTGCTAGCTCGATGTTCCTTCTATGCTAAGTTTCCATTAATTGATGGAGTTTTATGAACACGCCACCATTTCCCGCCATTTCCTCACTTGTTTCTGGCCACCCAGCGATATTGCGCATAAACTTAGGCGGCGCCCGACGCATGGAGGCGACAAGTGTAGCCTGTTGCACATCCACCTTTCCCAAGCATGCCAACCCACCAAAGCGCCACCTCTGACATCAACCTCGTCGACAAGGAAAATGAGCAGGCGCCACGACCCGTCGAGGCCGAGGCACTCCCCGGCAACATGATGGACGACGCCGTGATGCGCGTCATTGCCAGGGTTGAGCAGACCTTTGGCATATGGCGCTTGAGCGCTGCGGATCAAGACAGGCATGTCAGCACCGACAGGCTGCAGCTCGCCGCACAACATGATCGATGGCGCGCCGCAGAGCAAGTAGGCGCGTCCACGTCAATAGGGTGTGGCTCGCCGCAAGGCGAGACCGTTGGAGCACCCAGAGCGAGTGGCACAGCGCGCCACACTGCAAGAGCGGATCCATCGGCGCTTGCCTGTTGTCGACACGGCGTAGCAGCTGGGTACACGTCCCGTCAGTACCACATTCCTTGCCAGGAGTGGGTAGAGGCCCTCAGCGTCATACTTGTACCAGAGGCCAGCGGCGCCGTACTTGCACCGGACACCCGCCGCACCGTTCACATGGGTGACGCCGTTCGCCTTGTCCGTGGCCCGCTGGATGCCAATGCACTGGTCCGTAGGCTCAACCGCCTCCTTGGCCCAAGTGTCCACCTAGGTGAAGTAGAGGAACATGGTCATCACATCCTCAAGCTGGTGATCTCCGATGAAATAGCCAACTTGGAGCTCGAGATCGCGCTCCAGATGTACTGCGAGCGTGTCGACCGCTTGGACGAACGCCTGCACGAGTTCAGGTAGAGCCAAGAGCTACCATAGGCAAGGGCTGCTTGTCATGGTCTCATGGACGCGTTTTATTTTGTTGAGTCATTTCGACGTGGATAGCTATGTATTCACAGCCATCATAGTATTGCTCTGTTTATTCCTCTGTTTCAATGTGTGTACTCTGTTTTCCGTTCGTATATGTTCTGTTTCAATGTGTGTATATACGCTTTCCATTCTGTATATGTGGATGATAACAGCTAGATTCAAATTAGTGTACAAAAACAGATGGAAAATGGAATTCATAATATATATATATATATATATATATATATATATTAATTGTTCATTAGTTCATCAGAGAATATATATGTATCATATCGTGACATATACGTGATGATACTTAACTACTAGGTACAATGCATAAAATTGAAAACGAACAATACTAAAACTAATAATCCCTCCTGGGGCTAGTATTCCGGCAGCCCCTCGCCACCAGCTCCCTGGTGCGCAGCATCTTCCCAGTGCGGAGGTAGTACTCCGCCTCTTCCGACTTGCAACGCTTGATGTACCGATCTTCCTCTTGCTGGCGGACGCACGCAAACGATCTTTCCATTTCTTTGGGCACCCACTGGAGCTCCTCATCGGTGGCACGTTGGAGCTTATTGGCGCACCTCCATGCAGCGACGAGGCGCCCAGCGCCTATGACCTTCCTCGTGAAGTACCCGTCTTCGTACACCTCCTCGGCACGACGACGCGCCCGCCCCCAAAGCTCCGCCGCCTCGATTTTCCAGGCGGCATCACGGGCTTCACAGGCCACCTGGTACCTGGCTTCCTTCTCCACTGTCTCCTTCTTGAACGCCACTTGCCTGGCTTTCTTAGCCGGACAGCGACTTCCACAGAAAAGATTGTACTAGCCCCAAAACCAATCCAAAGTTGGGGGTCTGGCGCAACCTCGTCAGGCGGCGCATAGGGGTCCTCGTCACTGCTATTCGAGTGAGCGTCCTTGGGGGCGGCAACTCCTCATCGGTGCGTGGGCAGACCGGCGGTGCCATGGCAGAGATTTGTGTGTGCGAGAGAGACGGCAAGCGAGGGGAGGATGTAGATGAGAATGCATGCGGGACGACGTGAGCAAGGGAGTATTTATTGGCGGCCAGAATCTAGATCGATGGGGACAGTACACACGTCGGTCGCCGGAATTTGCGAGTAATTTAGTTTGAATTACACTCGATTCCCGCAGCAAAATATGTGTGTGAATATAATAGCTGAAGGTTTCCAATACAAAACAGTGTCTGATTAATGATCCCCGCCACTCACCTACCAAACCTGAAGCCGCGAGATAGAGTGCCAATCGTGTGGGGGTCGATTGTCTTGCCAGATCTTTACATTTTCTTTTTTTGAACACCAGATATTTACATCGTCTGATGATTTTTTAACTCAAACACAAGTAAAAAAAATATGATTTTCAAACAGTTATGGTTAGGCGTTGCATGTAGATGTAGTTCAAATTTGAATTACGGTCATTAAATGGTTATAAAATCACTTAAATGTCTTTAAAAGGTCAAATGACCCCTGAAAGTTTCCAAATTTTCACATGACAATTGTATCAGTGCACGTTAAGCATAGAAAAAAAAATTGAAGGCCGTAAGAGGAAGCTATCTCCCATTCGTCATCAAACATGCATTGTTCCCTCTCGGAACCACGAACCTTCTAGTGAGTTGCTCCGGTTTGTGAGGGGTGTTTGTCCAAACTTTCGTCTAACGGGATAATTTTTTTACCACATCATCTTGGTGGCATGACATTAAATCAAGCAAGGTTTCATGTTTTTCTGATCATTTTTTAATTTTTTGGAATTAAAATGCCATGGCACTCCATGCATGTGCCCATGCCTTGAGACCAATATGTTTGAAAATTCCTTCTAATTTACTGCACATGGAATTAACTCGCACACAAGTACACAAAAATTTGATTTTTCCAACCGTTTTGGTCAGGCGTTGCATATAGATGTAGTTCAAATTTGAATTACGGTCATAAAATGGTTAGAAAATCAGTTAAATGTCTTTAAAAGGTCAAATTACCCCTAAAATTTTCCAAATTTTCACATGACAGTTGTATTAGTGCATGTTAAACGTACTAGAAAATTGAAGGCCCTAAGAGAAAGCTATCCCCCGTTCGTCATCAAACATGCATTGTTCCTTTTCGGAACCACGAACCTTCTAGTGAGTTGCTCCAGTTTGTGAGGGGTGTGTGTCCAAACTTTTGCCTAACAGGCCAAATTTTTTTACCACATCATCTTGGTGGCATGACATTAAATCAAGCAAGGTTTCATGTTTTTTTGATCATTTTTGAATTTTTTGGAATTAAAATGTCATGGCACTCCATGCATGTGCCCATGCCTTGAGACCAATATGTTAGAAAATTCCTTCTAATTCACTCCACATGGAATTAACTCGAACACAAGTACACAAAAATATGATTTTTCAAACCATTTTGGTTAGGCGTTGCAAGTAGATGTAGTTCAAATTTGAATTACGGTCGTTAAATGGTTAGAAAATCACTTAAATGTCTTTAAAAGGTCAAATGACCCCTGAAATTTTCCAAATTTTCACATGACAGTTGTATTAGTGCATGTTAAACATAGAAAAACATTTGAAGGCCGTAAGAGGAAGCTATCTCCCGTTCGTCGTCAAACATGCATTGTTCCCTCTCAGAACCACGAACCTTCTAGTGAGTTGCTCCGATTTGTGAGGGGTGTGTGTCCAAACTTTCGTAAAATAGGCCAATTTTTTTACCACATCATCTTGGTGGCATGACATTACATCAACCAAGGTTTCATGTGTTTCTGTTTTTATTTTATTTTTTGGAATTAAAATGCCATGTCACTCCATGCATACGTATGCATGTGTCCATGTCGTGAGACAAATATGTTTGAAAATTCCTTTTAATTTACTACACATGGAATTAACTCGCACACAAGTACACCGATATGATTTTTCAAACTGTTTTGGTTAGGCGTTGCATGTAGATGTAGTTCAAATTTGAATTACGATCATTAAATGGCTAGAAAATCAATAAATGTCTTTAAAATGTCAAATGACCCCTAGAATTTTCCAAAATTTCACATTACAGTTGTAGTAGTGCACGTTAGATGTAGAAAGAAATTGAAGGCCGTAAGAGGAAGCTATCTCCCATTCGTCATCAAACATGCATCGTTCCCTCTCGGAACCACAAGTCTTCTAGTGAGTTGCTCCGGCTTGTGAGGGTTGTGTGTCCAAACTTTCATCAAACATGCCAATTTCTTTACCACATCATCTAGGTGGCATGACATTACATCAACAAAGGTTTCATGTGTTTCTGATTTTTTTAAATTTTTTTGGAATTAAAATGTCATGTCACTCCATGCATACGTATGCATGTGTCCAATGTGTGAGACCAATATGTTTGAAAATTCCTTGTAATTTACTGCACATGGAATTAACTCGCACACAAGTACACAAATATGATTTTTCAAACCATTTTTGTTAGGCGTTGCATGTACATGTAGTTCAAATTCGAATTACGGTCATTAAATGGCTAGAAAATCACTTAAATGTCGTTAAAAGATAAAATTACCACTAGAATTTTCCCAAATTTCACATTACAGTTGTAGTAGTGCACGTTAGACGTAAAAAAAATTCAAGGCCGTAAGAGGAAGCTATCTCCCGTTCGTCATCAAACATGCATTGTTCCCCCTCGGAACCAAGAGCCTTCTAGTGAGTTGCACCGGTTTGTGAGGGGTGTGTGTCCAAACTTTCGTCAAACATGCCAATTTGTTTACCACATCTTCTTGGTGGCATGACATTACATCAACCAAGGTTTCATGTGTTTCCATTTTTTTTATTTTTGGGAATTAAAATGCCATGTCACTCCATGCTTAATTGTGTCATAGCCGTTAGACCAATATTTTTGAAAATTCCTTCCAATTTACTGCACATGGAATTAAATTGCACACAAGTACACAAAATATGAGTTTTCAAACTGTTATGGTTAGCTGTTGCATGTACATGTCGTTCAAATTTCAATTACGGTCATTAAATGGCTAGAATATCACTTAAATGTCTTAAAAGGTCAGATGACTCTTGAAATTTTTCAAAATTTGACATGACTTGTATTAGTACTATAAATATCCGTTGCCACTTTACTCCGAATTCGTCTTTCACAGCTAAATAAAAATATCTACAACATCACGCAGTTGTTTTATAGGAACCATTTGCGATTAAAATATCTGGGTCTATTTAAGTCTCCTTCCTTAAGCTTCGTCGGCTCGTCTGCTCCAGTGCCGGCAACCCCCGAATCCACGAATCCCAGTCCCCATTCCTGCACCCCCTTCTTGCAAAGATGACGCCATAGAAACGCTTCGT
>NC_041385.1:134056818-134139689 GCF_002162155.2 Triticum dicoccoides
CTGATAACCCACAAGTATAGGGGATCGCAACAGTTTTTGAGGGTAGAGTATTCAACCCAAATTTATTGATTCGACACAAGGGGAGCCAAAGAATATTCTCAAGTATTAGCAGCTGAGTTGTCAATTCAACCACACCTGGAAACTTAGTATCTGTAGCAAAGTGTTTAGTAGCAAAGTAATATGATAATTGTGGTAACGGTAACAAAAGTAAAGACAGCAAAAGTAATGTTTTTGGTATTTTGTACTGATTGTAATAGTAGCAACGGAAAAGTAAATAAGCGAGAACGAGTATATGGAAAACTCGTAGGCAGCGGATCAATGATGGATAATTATGCCGGATGTGGTTCGTCATGTAACAGTTATAACATAGGGGGACACAGAACTAGCTCCAGTTCATCAATGTAATGTAGGCATGTATTCCGAATATAGTCATACGTGCTTATGGGAAAGAACTTGCATGACATCTTTTGACCTACCCTCCCGTGGCAGCGGGGTCATATTGGAAACTAAGGGATATTAAGGCCTCCTTTTAATAGAGAACCAGAACAAAGCATTAGCACATAGTGAATACATGAACTCCTCAAACTATGGTCATCACTGGGAGTGGTCCCGATTATTGTCACTTTGGGGTTGCCGGATCATAACACATAGTAGGTGACTATAGACTTGCAAGATAGGATCAAGAACTCACATATATTCATGAAAACATAATAGGTTCAGATCTGAAATCATGGCACTCGGGCCCTAGTGACAAGCATTAAGCATAGCAAAGTCATAGCAACATCAATCTCAGAACATAGTGGATACTAGGGATCAAACCCTAACAAAACTAACTCGATTACATGATAAATCTCATCCAACCCATCACCGTCCAACAAGCCTACGATGGAATTAGTCATGCACGGCGGTGAGCATCATGAAATTGGTGATGGAGGATGGTTGGTGATGACGAAAACGACGAATCCCCCTCTCCGGAGCCCTGAACGGACTCCAGATCAGCCCTCCCGGGAGAGATTAGGGCTTGGCAGCGGCTCCGTATCGTAAAACGCGATGATTTCTTCTCTCTGGTTTTTTTCTCCCCGAAAGCCAATATATGGAGTTGGAGTTGGCGTCGGCGGGCCACCAGGGGGCCCACGAGGTAGGGGGGGGCGCCCTAGGGGGGGCGCCCCCCACCCTCGTGGACAGGGTGTGGGCCCCCTGGTCTTCATCTTTGGCGAGGATTTTTTATTATTTATTCTAAGATATTCCGTGGAGTTTCAGGTCGTTCCGAGAACTTTTATTTTCTGCACATAAAACAACATCATGGCAATTCTGCTGAAAACAGCGTCAGTCCGGGTTAGTTCCATTCAAATCACACAAGTTAGAGTCCAAAACAAGGGCAAAAGTGTTTGGAAAAGTAGATACGACGGAGACGTATCAACTCCCCCAAGCTTAAACCCTTGCTTGTCCTCAAGCAATTCAGTTGACAAACTGAAAGAGAAAAAGAAAAACTTTTATAAACTCTGTTTGCTCTTGTTGTTGTAACATGAAAAGCCAACATTCAAGTTTCAGCAAATATTATGAACTAACCATACTAACAATAACACAAAGGTCTCACAATTACTCATATCCATAGCATAATCAGCTAGTGATCCATAATAATAAAACTCAGATGACAACACTTTCTCAAAATAATCATACCATGATATAACAAAGTGATATCTCGCTAGCCCTTTCTGAGACCGCAAAACATAAATGCAGAGCACCTTTAAAGATCAAGGACTGACTAAACATTGTAATTCATGGTAAAAGAGATCCAGTCAAGTCATACCCAATATAAACCAATTATAATGAATGCAAACGACAGTGTGCTCTCCAGCGGGTGCTTTTTAATAAGAAGGATGATGACTCAACATAAAAGTAAATAGATAGGCCCTTCACAGAGGGAAGCAGGGATTTGTAGAGGGGCCAAAGCTCAGTTTTAAAATAGAGATTGAATAACATTTTGAGCGGCATACTTTTACTGTCAACGCAACAACTATGAGATGACGATATCTTCCATGCTAAACAAATTATAGTCGGTTCCCAAATAGAATGGTAAAGTTTATACTCCCCCTCCTCCACAGGCATCAATCCATGGCTTGCTCGAAACAACGAGTGCCTCCAACATTCAACGGTTCCCAGGGGGAGTTTTGTTTGCAATTATTTTGATTTAATTTGCATAAAGCATGGGACTGGGCATCCCGGTGACCAGCCATTTTCTCGTGAATGAGGAGCGGAGTCCACTCCTCTTGAGAATAACCGCCTAACATGGAAGATAAGGGCAACCCTGGTTGAAACATGAGCTGCTCGAGCAGTTGGAAATATGCCCTAGAGGCAATAATAAAATGGTTATTATTATATTTCTTTGTTCATGATAATTGTCTATTATTCATGCTATAATTGTATTATCCGGAAATCGTAATACACGTTGAATACATAGACCACAACATGTCCCTAGTGAGCCTCTAGTTGACTAGCTCGTTGATCAATAGATAGTCATGGTTTCCTGAGTATGGACATTGGATGTCATTGATAACGGGATCACATCATTAGGAGAATGATGTGATGGACAAGACCCAATCCTAAGCATTGCTCAAAGATCGTGTAGTTCGTTTAGCTAGAGCTTTTCCAAATGTCAAGTATCATTTCCTTAGACCATGAGATTGTGCAACTCCCGAATACCGTAGGAGTGCTTTGGGTGTGCCAAACATCACAACGTAACTGGGTGACTATAAAGGTGCACTACGGGTATCTCCGAAAGTGTCTGTTGGGTTGGCAGGAATCGAGACTGGGATTTGTCACTCCGTATGACGGAGAGGTATCTCTGGGACCACTCGGTAATGCATCATCATAATGAGCTCAATGTGACCAACTGTCTGGTCACGGGATCATGCATTACGGTACGAGTAAAGTGACTTGCCGGTAACGAGATTAAACAAGTTATTGGGATACCAACGATCGAGTCTCGGGCAAGTAACGTACCGATTGACAAAGGGAATTGTATACAGGGTTGATTGAATCCTCGACATCGTGGTTCATCCGATGAGATCATCGAGGAGCATGTGGGAGCCAACATGGGTATCCAGATCCCGCTATTGGTTATTGACCGGAGAGGCGTCTCGGTCATGTCTGCATGTCTCCCGAACCCGTAGGGTCTACACACTTAAGGTTCCACTACTAGGGGAAAGCCTATACACAGAATATTACCAGAGCGCGCTTTAAAATCAGGCGATGCTGCTACGTAGCAGTAGCGCTCGCTATCAAAACTCACTACTGGTACAAGTTTATCAGTAGCGCACACACTCGAGGACGCGCTACTGCTAAAATTCCCACGACGCCGCCGCAAGGCCAATTATAGCAGCAGCGCGTTAATACAAAGCGTGCTACTACTACGTATCGTAACAGAAGCGCATTTACACAATAATCGCTACTACTAAGGTTACTACAAAAATTTAGTCCCACCTCGCTCCGTGAAGAGAGTTTGTACCACCTTAAATATGTTACTTCTACAACTTTCACAAGCACTTGGTCTTCATTGAACTCTATGTGTAGGATCTGTGGCCGCAATAGGAATCCTCGCCTATTCTTAAACCAACCGTCGAGGATTCCTATTGACAAATCATATTGTACACAAAAAGACAATTGATGATCAATGTATTTTTATGTCTATGTCTAACATAGCAGTAGCGCGTTATCGGCCAAAGGCGCTACTGATAGGTCGTTTAGCAGTAGCGCATTTTTCTATAGCTTGCTACTGCTAAGCCATTCCATCTCCCCCCACTCACCTATCCAATCCAGATCACACTCACACACACACTCGATCTCTCCCCCTCAACCCCCGTGCCGCCAGTCCTCCCCCGTCACCCCTCCTCCAATCTGCGCTGCCGTCACCTCATCCTCCTCGCTGGACTCGGTACCGGCCTCCTCCTTCGTCCTCCGTCCACTCGCTGCTGGCCGACCCCTCCTCGCTCCGCCTTCCTCCTCCATTCTCCCTCCACTCGCCGTTGGCCGACCCCTCCTCACTCCTCCTTCCTCCTCCATTCTCCCTCCACTCGCCGCCGGCCAGCCCCTCCTCGCTCCGCCTTCCTCCTCCATCCTACTCTCTTCTCCCTCCTCGAGTCGCCCCTCCTTCTCCCTCCTCCCTGCTACATTTTGATTTAGTAGGCTAGTTCATATGCAACATTCTGATTTAGTTGATATGCAACATTCTGATTTAGTTGATTTAGTAGGCTAGTTAATTTAGTTGATTTAGTAGGCTAGTTGATTTAGTTGATTTAGTAGGCTAGTTGATTTAGTTGATTTAGTAGCCTAGTTGATTTAGTTGATTTAGTAGGCTAGTTGATTTAGTTTATTTAGTATGCTAGTGGATTTAGTATGCTAGTTGATTTAGTTGATTTAGTATGAACCATTTTATTGTTATTTTATCGGCAATAGGTGCCACCGAAATGCTTTGGTACATGGTACCTTGTCATCTAATATGTCCATAAAATGGCGCCACCACCACTATGCTACTGTTTTTCTTTCCTGTGAAGTGAATCATTAATCCTTTGCTCATATTGCTTTAGGAAAATATCACATGCTACTGTTTTTCTTTCCTGTGAAGTGAATCATTAATCCTTTGCTCATATTGCTTTAGGAAAATGGCGCCACCACCACCACCACTATGTCGACTGTGCATGTCAAGGTGCGCCAGCAGCCTTGCAACTGGCAAGCTGTTTGGCATCTACTTCTAGCCGAGTTTTCGTCATGCGGCGGTAAGAAATTAGATGAAATGTAACAGCTATTTTATTTTTAGTGTTGGCATTACTGCATTGTGTCATTTTTCTTTTCTTACACAGACCGTCCCATGCAATGTGAGGTTGACATTCAACAAGCTGATAGGAGACACTGTGACATTTGAGGCTCCTGGGGAGCCGTACACTATGGAGGTTGAGAAAGGACGCAATATGTCGCAGATTGGAGGAGGTGGATGGGCCCGTTTCCTCGCCCGCATGCGTCTTACTGGTGGTGAGTTGATTAGCTTCTCCTTCAGAGCAGAAAGACCCAAGATGGTTGTCATTTATCTCAACCTGGTGGAAGATGATGAAGATGACGAAGATGATGAAGATGACGAAGATGATACAGATGAAGAAGATGATGAACATAATGAGGACCCACTCGATGAAGATGATGAGAACCCACTTCATGAAGCCATCGTAGCTCAAAGAATGAGGCTTAGCGAGGAGGAGGTGTGCAACCTATGGGACATAATTCCACCACGTGCTGACTTTGTCGGGGTGCCATTCGTGACCCTCCTGACAAGTACCATGGTCGATCGACATGATATGGTATGTTATACTTACAAATGCAAATTATCTGATGATATGCTTAGTGTAGAGGCCAATGATATGTTGTGTGGAATCTAGTCGTTGATATGCTTTAGTGTAGAGTCTGATCACATGCTTATTAGTGTAGAATCCAAGGAACTATTAATAGTGTAGATAATCCATATATACTTATTAGTAGAATTCATGATTAATTAGTACAAATGCATAGTAGTGTGTCTTTTGATAGTGTAGAAATCTAGACTTAATAGAAATATATTTGCAAGAGTATGTGTGAGGTTATTTATTAATTGATATGTTTTTCTTATTCAGAAATTGCCAAAGAACTTATCTGTGAGTTGTGGTATCGAGCCTGGTGAAGAAGGCTCAGCTGGACTACGCCTTACCGCAAGGGGCTCCGTCACCAAATGTACTTACCGCATGGACACAGACGGTCGCACACACTTAAACTCAGTTGGGTGGAAGAGATTCCTCGTTGGCAAGAATCTTCGTGTTGGATAGGCCATCCTAGTTACTACCAAGAACACCCACCGCCCAGGCTTGAGGATGATGATCGTCGTCGATATCATCTAGAACTACATATGTGTGTGTGGCTATATCATCTAGAACTACATATGATGATCATCGTCGATATCATGTAGAACTACATATGATGATCGTCGTTGATATCATCTAGAACTAAATATGATGATCGTCGTCGATGTCACCTTGTACTGGTTGAGGATGCATGTTGAGTATATATGAAATTGTTATCTAGTACTCCCTCGGTTCCAAATTACTCGTCCTGGTTTTAGTTCCAATTTGAACTATAACCACGACGAGTAATTTGGAACCGAGGGAGTACTACCTAATACCTATAATGCTTTATGAAATTGATATCTAGTAGTACCTAGTATCTGGAAATTGCAGTTTATTGAAGCTGCAGTGGGGAAATGGTGAAAGATATAACAGTAGCGCGGGCTCAGGAAATCGCTATAGCTAACTAATAGTAGCGCGTTCCGAAAATGCGCTGCTGATATAGTCAATAGTAGTACCGCGGGCACAGACAGCGCTACTACTAACAGTTAGCTGTAGCGCCTTATTGGTAGCACGGGTGCCCGCGCTGCTGATAGCCTCAAAACCCGCGCTACTACTAGGGTTTTCCCTAGTAGTGTTCGGTGATGCTAGGGTTGTAGAGATATGAGTATGCAGTAAACCGAAAATTGTTCGGAGTCCCGGATGAGATCCCGGACGTCACGAGGAGTTCCAGAATGGTCCAGAGGTAAAGAATTATATATAGGAAGTCAGGTTTCGGCCATCGGGAAAGTTTCGGTGTTACCGATATTGTATCGGGACCACCGGAAGGGTCCCGGGGGTCCACCGGGTGGGGCCACCTATTCCGGAGGGCCCCATGGGCTGAAGTGGGAGGGGAACCAGCCCCTGGTGGGCTAGTGCACCCCCCTTTCCCCCCCTGCGCCTAGGGTTGGAAACCCTAGGGGTGGGGGCGCCTCCACTTGCCTTGGGGGGCAAGCCACCCCCTTGGCCGCCGCCTCCCTAGGAGATTGCATCTCCTAGGGCCGCCCCCTAGGGGCCCTATATAAAGAGGGGGGGGGGAGGGAGGGCAGCCGCACCAATGCTCTTGGCGCCTCCCTCTCACCTTGCTACACCTCTCCCTCTCGCAAACGCTTGGCGAAGCCCTGCCGAGATCGCTGCTGCATCCACCACCACGCCGTCGTGCTGCTGGATCTTCATCAACCTCTCCTTTCCCCTTGCTGGATCAAGAAGGAGGAGACGTCTCCCTGATCGTACATATGTTGAACGCGGAGGTGCCGTCCGTTCGGAGCTAGGATCTCCGGTGATTTGGATCACGACGAGTACGACTCCCTCAACCCCATTCTCTTGAACGCTTCCGCTCGATTTACAAGGGTATGTAGATGCAGTCCTCTCTCTCGTTGCTAGATGAACTCATAGATTGATCTTGGTGAAACCGTAGGAAATGTTTTATTTTATGCAACGTTCCCCAACAGTGGCATCATGAGCTAGGTCTATGCGTAGTTCTCTTTGCACAACTAGAACACAAATTTGTTGTGGGCATAGATGTTGTCAACTTTCTTGCCACTACTAGTCTTATTTTGCTTCAGCGGTATTGTGGGATGAAGCAGCCCGGACCGACCTTACACGTACGCTTACGTGAGACAGGTTCCACCGACTGACATGCACTAGTTGCATAAGGTGGCTAGCGGGTGTCTGCCTCTCCCACTTTAGTTGGAGCGGTTTCGATGAAAAAGGGTCCTTATGAAGGGTAAATAGAAGTTGACAAATCATGTTGTGGCTTTCAGTAGGTAAGAAAACATTTTTGCTAGAACCCTATTGCAGCCATGTAAAACATGCAACAACAATTAGAGGATGTCTAACTTGTTTTTGCAGCATATGATTTGTGATGTGATATGGCCAAAAATTTGTGATGAATGATGAATAAGATATATGTGATGTATGAGATCATGTTCTTGTAATAGGAATCAGGACTTGCATGTCGATGAGTATGACAACCGACAGGAGCCATAGGAGTTGTCTTAATTATTGTATGACCCGCGTGTCAATGATTTAACGCCATGTAATTACTTTACTTTATTGCTAAACCGTTAGCCATAGTAGTAGAAGTAATAGTTGGCGAGCAACTTCATGGAGACATGATGATGGAGATCATGGTGTCATGCCGGTGACGAAGATGATCATGGAGCCCCGAAGATGGAGATCAAAGGAGCTATATGATATTGGCCATATCATGTCACTGTTTAATTGCATGTGATGTTTATTATGTTTTTGCATCTTGTTTACTTAGAACGACGGTAGTAAATAAGATGATCCCTCATAATAATTTCAAGAAAGTGTTCCCCCTAACTGTGCACCATTGCGAAAGTTCGTCGTTTCGAAGCACCACGTGATGATCGGGTGTGATAGATTCTAACGTTCACATACAACGGGTGTAAGACAGATTTACACATGCAAAACACTTAGGTTAACTTGACGAGCCTAGCATGTACAGACATGGCCTCGGAACACAAGAGACCGAAAGGTCGAACGTGAGTCGTATGTAAGATATGATCAACATGGAGATGTTCACCGATGATGACTAGTCCGTCTCACGTGATGATCGGACACGGCCTAGTCGACTCGGATCATATATCACTTAGATGACAAGAGGGATGTCTGATCTGAGTGGGAGTTCATTAAATAATTTGATCAGATGAACTTAGTCTAAAAACCTTTGCAGCAAGATGATGGCAGCAACTTCAACGCGTTCCTAGAGAAAACCAAGCTGACAGATGATGGCAGCAACTATACGGACTGGGTCCGGAACCCGAGGATCATCCTCATAGCTGCAAAGATAGATTATGTCTTAGAAGCACCGCTAGGTGAAGATCCCATCCCAGAGAACCAAGACATCATGAACGCTTGGAAGTCTAGTGCTGATGATTACTCCCTCGTTCAGTGCGGCACGCTTTACAGCTTAGAACCGGGGCTCCAAAAGCGTTTTGAGCAACACGGAGCATATGAGATGTTCGAAGAGATGAAAATTGTTTTCCAAGCTCATGCCCGGGTCGAGAGATATGAAGTCTCCGACAAGTTCTTCAGCTGTAAGATGGATGAAAATAGTTCTGTCAGTGAGCACATACTCAAAATGTCTGGGTTGCACAACCGCTTGACTCAGCTGGGAGTTAATCTCCCGGATGACGCGGTTATTGACATAATCCTTCAGTCACTTCCACCGAGCTACAAGAGCTTCATGATGAACTTCAATATGCAGGGGATGGAAAAGACCATTCCTGAAGTATATTCAATGCTGAAATCAGCAGAAGTAGAGATCAAAAAGGAACATCAAGTGTTGATGGTGAATAAAACCACTAAGTTCAAGAAAGGCAAGGGTAAGAAGAACTTTAAGAAGGACGGCAAGGAAGTTGCCGCGCCTGGTAAGCCAGCTGCCGAGAAGAAGTCAAAGAATGGACCCAAGCCTGAGACTGAGTGCTTTTATTGCAAAGGGAAGGGTCACTGGAAGCGGAACTGCCCCAAATACTTAGCGGACAATAAGGCCGGCAACACTAAAGGTTTATGTGATATACATGTAATTGATGTGTACCTTACGAGTGCTCGTAGTAGCTCCTGGGTATTCGATACCGGTGTCGTTGCTCATATTTGTAACTCAAAGCAGGAGCTGCGGAATAAGCGGAGACTGGCGAAGGACGAGGTGACGATGCGCGTCGGGAATGGTTCTAGAGTCGATGTGATCGCCGTTGGCACGCTACCTCTACATTTACCTACGAGATTAGTTTTAAACTTCAATAATTGTTATTTAGTGCCAGCTTTGAGCATGAACATAGTATCTGGATCTCGTTTAATATGAGATGGCTACTCATTTAAATCCGAGAATAATGGTTGTTCTATTTATATGAGAGATATGTTTTATGGTCTTTCCCCGATGGTCAATGGTTTATTCTTGATGAATCTTGAACGTGATGTTACACATATTCATAGTGTGAATACCAAAAGATGTAAAGTTGATAACGATAGTCCCACATACTTGTGGCACTGCCGCCTTGGTCACATTGGTGTCAAGCGCATGAAGAAGCTCCATGCTGATGGACTTTTAGAGTCTCTCGATTATGAATCATTTGACACATGCGAACCATGCCTCATGGGGAAAATGACCAAGACTCCATTCTCCGGAACAATGGAGCGAGCAACCAACTTATTGGAAATCATACATACTCATGTGTGCGGTGCAATGAGCGTTGAGGCTCGCGGAGGATATCGTTATGTTCTCACTCTCACTGACGACTTGAGTAGATATGGGTATATCTACTTGATGAAACACAAGTCTGAGACCTTTGAAAAGTTCAAGAAATTTCAGAATGAGGTAGAGAATCAACGTGACCGAAAGATAAAGTTCTTACGATCAAATCATGGAGGAGAATATTTAAGTCACGAATTTGGTACGCACTTAAGGAAATGGGGAATCATTTCACAACTCACGCCGCCTGGAACACCTCAGCGTAACGGTGTGTCCGAATGTCGTAATCGCACTTTGTTGGATATGGTGCGATCTATGATGTCTCTTACCTATTTACCGCTATCTTTTTGGGGATACGCTCTAGAGACATCTACGTTCACTTTAAATAGGGCACCGTCTAAATCCATTGAGACGACACTGTATGAACTATGGTTTGGGAAGAAACCTAAGCTGTCGTTTCTAAAAGTTTGGGGATGCGATGCTTATGTCAAGATACTTCAACCTGAAAAGCTCGAACCCAAGTCGTAAAAATGTGTCTTCGTAGGAAACAATTGGGTATACCTTCTACCTTAGATCCGAAGGCAAGATCTTTGTTGCCAAGAATGGGTCCTTTCTGGAGAAAGTGTTTCTCTCGAGAGAAGTAAGTGGGAGGAAAGTGGAACTTGATGAAGTACTACCTCTTGAACCGGTAAGTAGCGCAGCTCAGGAGATGTTCCTGTGGTGCCTACACCGACTGGAGAGGAAATTAATGATGATGATCAAGGTACTTCGGATCAAGTTGCTACTGAACTTCGTAGGTCCACAAGGACACGTTCCACACCAGAGTGGTATGACAACCCTGTCCTGGAAATCATGTTGTTAGACAACGGTGAACCTTCGAACTATGAAGAAGCAATGGCGGGCCTAGATTCCAACAAATGGCTTGAAGCCATGCAATCCGAGATAGAATCCATGTATGAAAACAAAGTATGGACTTTGATAGACTTGCCTGATGATCGGCGAGCGATAGAAAACAAATGGATCTTTAAGAAGAAGACGGACGCGGATGGTAATGTTACCATCTATAAAGCTCGACTTGTCGCCAAGGGTTATTGGCAAGTTCAAGGGGTTGACTACTGTCGGTGTCAAAACCGGCGTATCTCGGGTAGGGGGTCCCGAACTGTGCATCTAGGCGGATGGTAACAGGAGACAAGGGACACAATGTTTTTACCCAGGTTCGGGCCCTCTCGATGGAGGTAAAACCCTACTCCTGCTTGATTAATATTGATGATATGGGTAGTACAAGAGTTGATCTACCACGAGATCAGAGAGACTAAACCCTAGAAGCTAGCCTATGGTATGATTGTTGTTCATCCTATGGACTAAAACTCTCCGGTTTATATAGACACCGGAGTGGGCCAGGGTTACACAGAGTCGGTTACAATGGGAGGAGATCTACATATCGTATCGCCAAGCTTTCCTTCCACGCCAAGGAAAGTCCTATCCGGACACGGGACAAAGTCTTCAATCTTGTATCTTCATAGTCCAGGAGTCCGGCCAAAGGTCATAGTCCGGCCATCCGGACACCCCCTAATCCAGGACTCCCTCAGTAGCCCCTGAACCAGGCTTCAATCACGACGAGTCTGGCGCGCAAATTGTCTTCGACATTGCAAGGCTGGTTCCTCCTCCGAATATTTCATAGAAGATGTTGAGCACAAGGATAGTGTCCGGCTCTATAAAATAGTTTCCACATACCACCGTAGAGAGAATAATATTCGCACAAATCTAATCTGCTGACGCATTCCATAGCGTGACATCATGCCACAGCCAAACCTTTATTCGTTTTACTGTCCCACCTTAGCGTGTTTAGCTAGGCGGTTTCCTTGGCATGTCCTGTCAAAGCAGAGATCGTGTCCCCTTATTCCGGGATTCTCATCAATACGGGCGTGGGTAACCCAACCGCACCATTAATCACGGCGCTTGGGAGATAAGCGAGTTTTATTAGGCTGGTGGGGGCTCATTGTTTCGGCCGCCCATATAAGGGGATAAGGATCCACCCTTTCTATCTACGCCTTCTTCCTCCTTCGCTTATCCATTCCTGCGCACTCGATCTCCAGCGCGCCAGTCCGCACTTCCCACCTCAACCTTCTCCAATCATGTCCGGAGCGGGAGGTAGATGGATGGCCTCCACCGTCAGGGAGGGGCACATCAAAAAGTTGAGGAAGGCCGGATACTTGTCTAACGACATCGCGCACCGGCTTCCAGATGAGGGGCAACTTATCCCCACCCCTAGGCCCCATGAGAGGGTCGTGTTCCTCCCCCATTTCCTCCGCGGACTGGGCTTTCCTCTTCACCCGTTCATCCGGGGGCTCATGTTCTACTACGGCCTGGACTTCCACGATCTGGCCCCGAACTTCATCCTCAACATCTCGGTGTTTACCGTTGTGTGCGAGGCCTTCCTCTGCATCAAGCCTCACTTCGGCCTATGGCTGAAGATCTTCAGCCTCAAGACGAAGGTCGTGGGCAGCCGGCAAGATGAGTGCGGAGGCGCCATGGTGGGCAAGATGCCCAATGTCACATGGCTCGAGGGCTCCTTCGTGGAAACCATCAAAGGGTGGCAATCGGGGTGGTTCTACATCACCGAGCCGCGTGACCCTAAGTGGGCAGCGGCCCCCGAATTCCAATCTGGCATCCCCACACAACTCACATCTTGGAAAGAGAGAGGCCTGTTGTGGGGTAATCCAGAAGAGGTGACCGGACTCCAAACCTGCGTCCAAGACCTGGTGAACAAGAAGGTTAAACTTGTCAACGTAGTCCAGGCCATGCTCTTCCGCCAGATCCTCCCATGTCAACGACGGGCCTTCAACTTGTGGGAGTTCGACCCGGCCCAGCACCAAACTCTGTCCCGGCTCTTCGACACAAAGCACGAGGATGCCTGGAAGGTGCTATTCAAGAGCTTCGAGGTCTCCCCTCCCGTCACCGAGGATCGCGGATTCTGCGCCAAGCGCCAAGCCACCAAAGTAAGCTTGTTTTTATCCTTTACAGGACACTTGATTTTCATAGTTTGACTCTATGCAGGATCTAAACTCCCGCTCCTTTAACAGGACTGGAAGAGGACGTCCGAATAGTTTGACTGTCCGGCCCCTTTGCCCGAAGGCCCAGCAGATGCACGCTTGATGAAGCTGCTGGTTCCGGCACCTCACGTGGTGCCGCAGAAGAAGGCCAAGAAGAAGGCCACGGGGACTCGAATGAGTTCCCGACGCCTGGTGGTGTCAGATTCATCGCCCGACGATCCCGAAGCACCCTCCGCCTCCGAAGATGAGGAGGAGGAAGAAGAAGCCTCTCCTCCTCCAGCGGGGGGAGGAAAGAAAAGGAAGGCCGCCCCAACTGGGGAGGCCGGAGGGTCCAAGAAGGGGAAGACCCTTCTTCCGGACTACGCCTCCGACACCGACGACGGCGGAGAGGAATGGCCATCCAGGGCGAAGCCCCTGGCAAAATCGTAAGTATCCGGATACCAGAATAACTTATGGCGCTCCTCTATTGTACAGTACCTTCTGACCCCGAATTCAATCATGTAGTCCGCCCAAGGCTCAGCTCGGCGATTCGTCGATCGGCTCCCTGGATTCGTCGGATGTGAATAGCGCTTCACTCCCGACGGCCTCCTCCCCTCGCCCTATGGACGATGCCGAGGTGGAGTCCCAAAAGGGACTAAACCAGGAGGAGGTCGTCCTGGAGGTGCCGCAAGGCGACCTCCCGGACTCCAGGCCCAAAGGGGATGAAGCCCCAGAGGGATCTAAGTCTGGCCCTGGGGCGGACACCGCTCCGGAACCTTCAGTGGTTCTGGAGTCCGGCAGGCGGCCCCTTCGCAAGAAGGGCAAGCCAACAACGCCGGCGGCCTCCGTCCAATTGGAGGCGCCGGACAATTTGCTGGAGGTGCTTAACGGCACCTCCATCGACGAGGAGCACCGCACTGTTATGAGTGCAGTGATTCAGAAGGTTCAGTCCACCAAGAGCGGGCTGACAGAAGCCTATACCAGCCTTCTAACAGGCTTTGAGGTATGTATTTAAAACATATAAAAATGTTACCGCATAGACAGTAGCCCCTGATGCTCAGTTTGGTGTTCGGAAAGAAAAGCTGGACTGAGGATCTAAAAAAGATATACGCAGGAGTCTAACATAAATATGTCAATATGGGAATGCAGGCTGCGCTGCTGACCTCTGCCGCACTGACTGCGGAGGTCGATGCATTGAAGCAGAGCCTCGAGTGGTCCGAGAACATGCTCGGCCGTGCTAAGAAGCAGCTCAAGGACAAGGAAGGTATGTAATACCTTATGTAAGTATATAAAAAATACCTGGTTGCAAATAATGACAGGACCAACGTGAATGTTGCAGGGGCCACATCCGAGGTGGCGGCCCTGAAGGAAGCACCGTTCAAGGCCAAAAACAATGCGACCGTGGAGTGCACTGAGCGAGAAAAGCAAGAGGCGCAGGTGGCGGAGGTGCGGCAAGAGCTCGATGCTCTTGTGAAAAAACATGAGAGGTTAAGCTTGAATCAAAGACTCGAGAGTCCGAGCTTGCCTCGGCACTTGAAAGCGCCAAATCTGCCAAGGCCGAAGCCCAAAAAGCCCTCCAGGAAATTGAGGCGATGAAAAGGATTGCAGAGGTTAAGGCATTCTTTATGCAAAGCAAGCTCGTGAAAGTAAATTACCTGTTACTTACCCGAATTCGGAGCTCTCCAGGAGCATTCGCAGATCTACCCCGCAGTGTAGCCGCCGCCGCCGCATTCTACCGGGCCGAGGAAGGGAGCTCGACGGAGAAGGTGTTCTGGTCCCAGTATGCTGAGGCCGAATCCCCGGTGCCCCTGAGCGACCAGCTGAAGCAGCTGGTCGAGCTTCATAAGGCAGCCAAACAGGCCATGAAGGGCCTGATAGGCCGGCTGTGGCCTGGGGAGGTCATGCCTTTGAGCTACTTTGGGCTGGTGCGGCGGCTGGTGGATGCCTGTCCACGGCTTGAAGTCATCAAGCGCTCCATATGCACCGAAGGCGCCCGTAGGGCTTTTGCCCGTACTAAAGTGCACTGGGGCAGGCTAGATGCTGAGAAGCTGGTGACAGAAGGGCCACCGGAGGGGAAGGAGCATCACCGGCCCGAGATGTATTATGAGGCCAACCTGAAGGGTGCCCCTCGTGTGGCGGATGAATGTACCAGGGATGTATTTTTTGAGTAAACTTGCTCGTGTTTGTCCTGTGCGCTGAAAACTTGTTCATATGCGCTAAGCAACGCTTTTTGAATTTAAAATATTACCTTCTGTGTGTCCGTTTATTAAATATGAGAGATGCAAGTCGTCGGCTTCTACCCCCATACCACAAGTGCTGGGGTGTTCGGGATAAACCTGAGCACTCTTGTTCCCATTTTTGGGTCCGTCGAGGGAGGCGCTCAGCACAACGAACAAGGCCATCGGACTTATAATGCTTTATCACTCTCACTTAGCCATAGAATTCTATAATTTTAAATTTTGGCGAAGCCCCTAGTATTCGAAAGACTGAGTTCGGGGCGCTATCCACGCCTAGGTTGGACAAAGCCAGCTCCTCGCTCTAAGCGGCATAAGTCTTTAAGAACTCGAAAAACCTCTCGAACAGCGACCGGTCTCTCGCCTATCATGATGGTCAGTTTTAGCTTTCTCTACTAAGGTGTTAACCCAGCTCAACTGGGGCACAATCGCAGTAGTTCTCCCAGCGCTACCTTAGCCGACATAGCGAAACGTAAGGTACCAAAACATGGGAGCTGGGCAAACCCAACTATTGACCCAAGACATGATTCGGAGCCGATGCATATAGTGCTATAAGTTCGGGGTTCCGCACTCATGAGAGTGTTCGGTCTTCTCACACCGTATTATGGGGTACTTAAGCCCCTGGTGTATTGGTCGTACCAAAGTGTACGGTTGCATAATGTCATGACTGAACATATTTATATAAAAATAAATGAATACAATAACAGACAAGAGCTATGTATTGTTTATTAAAAGGGGGCTGCTATGAGAGCAGGGCGATACAAATAGTGCAATACGCAAGAGATGGGACTATTTGACATGTCCCCCTCCAGGGGCAAGCTGCGAGACTTTAAGTAAGACAGGTATTTAGCTCGTTATGGAGACCACCTGGAAATTTGACGTGGCTTGTTGTCTCCCTGGCTATTGCATCGTGTGTTCGGCGAGTGTATTGCCGAACAAGCCTTCCGAATAGTGGAGTCCTGAAAGTATATATAAAAAGAAAAAGGAAGAAATGGCAAAATCAGGAGCCCCTAGTGCGGTTGAGCCGCATTCTGGGCGTGCCGTGGTTGTGCCCCTCCCCTTATGCCCATGGTATTTCTAGAGCGTAATTATGTACGCGTGGTACTGCTATCGCAATCCAGCGAGGGCTGGGGTTGGGGCCGCACTGCTATGCTTGCTCGGAACGTGCCAGACGGTTTTGTTGTAGGTTACTTCGGGCGCGCTTGACGTTGTCCGGAGGTTTTACTGCTGGATTGGAGGATTGCCTTGAGAGGCTACTTTGTACTTCCGCCGCCAGGGCTGCCGTGTGCTCCTCAGTTGGGAGAGAGCGTTCGGTGTTTCCATTGACCGTAATGACTCCGTGAGGGCCTGGCATCTTGAGCTTGAGATATGTGTAGTGCGGCACCGCATTAAATTTTGCGAATGCGGTTCGTCCGAGCAGGGCGTGATAGCCACTGTGGAACGGGACTATGTCGAAGATTAACTCTTCGCTTCAGAAATTATCCGAGGATCCGAAGACCACTTCGAGTGTAACTGAGCCTGTACAGCTGGCTTCTACACCTGGTATGACGCCTTTAATGGTCGTCTTTGTGGGTTTAATCCTTGAGGGATCTATACCCATTTTTCGCACTGTATCCTAATAAAGCAGGTTCAGGCTGCTGCCGCCGTCCATGAGGACTCTAGTGAGGTGAAATCCGTTAATGATTGGGTCTAGGACCAATGCGGCGAATTCGCCGTGACGAATGCTAGTGGGGTGGTCCCTTCGATCAAAAGTGATCGGGCAGGAGGACCATGGGTTGAACTTTGGGGCGACTGGCTCCAATGCATAGACATCCTTGAGAGCATGCTTCCGCTCCCTTTTGGGGATATGGGTTGCATATATCATGTTCACCGTCCGCACTTGTGGGGGGAAGCCCTTCTGTACTCTGTTGTTCGGCGGACGGGGCTCCTCCTCGTCATCGCTATGCAGCCCCTTGTCTCTGTTTTTGGCACTTAACTTGCCTGCCTGCTTGAACACCCAACAATCCCTGTTGGTGTGATTGGCTGGTTGTTCAGGGGTGCCGTGTATCTGGCACGAGCGATCGAGTATCCGGTCTAACTGGATGGGCCTAGAGGATTTCTTTTGAATGGCTTCTTCCGCTGACCGGGTTTAGAGCCTCTGAATGCGGCGCTTGTGCTTGTTACGACGCGACTTGCCATTGTTGTCCTTGGTATCTGAGTTACCAGGGCTCTTGGTCATGTTATTGCTACGAGCTAGCCAGCTGTCTTCTCCCATGCAAAAGCGGGTCATGAGTGTCATGAGGGCTGCCATAGATTTCAGCTTTTCCTGTCCTAGGTGCCGGGCAAGCCATTCTTCTCGGATGTTGTGCCTGAAGGCTGCAAGAGCCTCTGCGTCCGGATAGTTGACTATTTGATTTCTCTTGGTTAGGAACCACGTCCTGAATTTTCTGGCCGATTCCTCTGGCTGCTGAATTATGTGGCTTATGTCATCGACGTCTGGTGGTCGCACATAAGTGCCCTGGAAGTTGTCAAGGAATGCGGATTCCAGGTCCTCCCAGCAACTAATTGGCTCTGCTGGCAGGCTGTTAAGCCAATGCCGAGCTGGTCATTTAAGCTTGAGCGGGAGGTATTTGATGGCATGTAGATCATCACCACGGGCCATGTGGATATGAAGGAGATAATCCTCGATCCATACCGCAGGATCTGTTGTGCCATCGTATGATTCGATGTTTACGGGTTTAAAACCCTCGGGGATTTGATGATCCATTACTTTGTCTGTGAAGAAGAGTGGGTGTGCGGCGCGTTTGTACTGGGCTATATCACGATGTAGCTCGGATGAGCTTTGTCTGTTGTGTTCGGCCTGGCTGTATTTGTCATATCCGGCGTGATGGTTATCGTCACGTGACGTGGGGCGCCCGCGCGATCCGTAGATTGATCTTGTTTGCCTTGCCTTATCCTCCAATATGTCTCACAGGTCTGGTGCGTTTCCCCGTGCTCTGTTATTTTTTGAGCGGCACCGGGGTGCAGCTTGAGTTGTGGGCCGAAAGGCCTCTTTGTCGCGGCCACGGGGTGGCCGATCGGCCGCATCATACGCTGGTGATGTAGGTTTAGTTGCTTCCTCCTATAGTTGGGGTAGCAGCCTGCGCTTTGGGTAGCTCTTGGAGGGGCGTTCGAGTTTGTACTCTTCGGCCGCCAGGATTTCAGTCCATCTGTCGGCCAGCAAATCTTGGTCAGCTCTAAGCTGCTGCTGTTTTTTCTTGAGGCTTCTTGCCGTGGCCATAAGCCTACGTTTGAAACGCTCTTGTTCGACGAGATCCTCCGGCACGACAAATTCATTGTCGTCGAGGCTTGCCTCGTCTTCGGAGGGAGGCATATAATTGTCGTCCTCGACCTCCCTGTCTGCCGCTCTCTCATGAGGGCTGGCTTCTCCGTCCTCCTGCGCTGAATCCTGTTGGAGGGGGTTGTCTTCGGCATTGTCCGGGGTGTTGTTATCTCTAGTGCCGGACTCGCCGTTTTTGCTTTGGCGGGATTTAGAGCGGCGCCGCTGACACCGGCGCTTAGGTTGTTTCTTGGAGGGGTCATCCTCCGTTTTTTCATCGCCATTCCCTACTTTTGGGGTGTCCACCATGTATATGTCATATGACGAGGTGGCTTTCGAGTGCCCTATAGGTGCTGGTTCTTGGTCGTCTCCTTCATCGGTGTCCATACCGTCGATGTCTTTGGAGTCGAAGTCGAGCATGCCGGTTAAATCGTCGATAGTGGCTACGAAGTGGGTGGTGGGTGGGTTTCGAATTTCTTCGTCGTCCGCATCCCAACCTTGCTGACCATAGTCCAGCCAGGGCTCTCCTGACAAAGAGAGGGACTTTAGTGAATTCAGGATGTCGCCAAAGGGCGAGTGCTAAAAGACGTCTGCGGCGGTGAACTCCATGATCGGAGCCCAATTGGGTTCGATCGGAAGGGGTGCGGAAGATTCGGAGTCCGGAAAGGAGTCCGGCACCTTGGAGTCACAGGCCTCACAAAGGACTAGGCTGGTATTCGGCTCGATCGCCGTAGAGATTGCAGCTCCCGGGGCGGCGTCCAACCGTCCATCCCCGACTGGCGTGGTCGGCTCCGAGCTAAGGGTCGGAGCGGACACCTGAGCGGCGCTCTAGGTGCTGTCCGGCGGCAGAGCTAGCTCATGCCCATCGTGACAGTGCGGCGTGCTCGGCCGTGGCTCGAATCCATCGAAGATCAAGTCCCCGCGGATGTTAGCCGTGTAGTTCAAACTTCCAAATCTGACCTGATGGCTAGGGGCGTAGCTTTCGATCTGCTCCAGATGGTCAAGAGAATTGGCCCGCAGTGCGAAGCCGCTAAACACGAAGATCTGTCCGGGGAGAAAAGTCTCACCCTGGACCGCGTCGTGGTTGATGATTGAAGAAGCCATCGGGCATAAAGGTGACGACACAGAGGAACTCTCAACGAAAGCACCAATGTCGGTGTCAAAACCGGCAGATCTCGGGTAGGGGGTCCCGAACTGTGCGTCTAGGTGGATGGTAAAAGGAGACAAGGGACACGATGTTTTTACCTAGGTTCGGGCCCTCTCGATGGAGGTAAAACCATACTCCTGCTTGATTAATATTGATGATATGGGTAGTACAAGAGTTGATCTACCATGAGATCAGAGAGGCTAAACCCTAGAGCTAGCCTATGGTATGATTGTTGTTCGTCCTATGGACTAAAACTCTCCGGTTTATATAGACACCGGAGAGGACTAGGGTTACACAGAGTCGGTTACAATGGGAGGAGATCTACATATCGTATCGCCAGGCTTGCCTTCCACGCCAAGGAAAGTCCTATCCGGACACGGGACGAAGTCTTCAATCTTGTATCTTCATAGTCCGGGAGTCCGGCCAAAGGTCATAGTACGGCCATCCAGACACCCCCTAATCCAGGACTCCCTCAACTACGATGAGACTTTCTCTCCCGTAGCGAAGCTGAAGTCCGTCCGAATCATGTTAGTAATTACCGCATACTATGATAATGAGATATGGACGTCAAAACGGCATTCCTTAACGGTTATCTTAAGGAAGAATTGTATATGATGCAGCCGGAAGGTTTTGTCGATCCTAAGAATGCTAACAAGGTATGCAAGCTCCAGCGATCCATTTATGGGCTCGTGCAAGCATCTCGTAATTGGAACATTCGCTTTGATGAGATGATCAAAGCATTTGGGTTTATGAAGACTTATGGAGAAGCCTGTGTTTACAAGAAAGTGAGTGGGCGCTCTGTAGCATTTCTCATATTATATGTAGATGACATACTTTTGATGGGAAATGATATATAAATTTTGGACAGCATTAAGGCCTACTTGAATAAGTGTTTTTCAATGAAGGACCTTGGAGAAGCTGCTTACATATTAGGCATCAAGATCTATAGGGATAGATCAAGATGCCTCATAGGTCTTTCACAAAGCACATACCTTGATAAGATAGTGAAGAAGTTCTAGATGGATCAGTCCAAGAAAGGGTTCTTGCCTGTATTGCAAGGTGTGAAATTGAGCTTGGCTCAATGCCCCATCATGTCAGAAGATATAGAAGAGATGAGTGTCATCCCCTATGCATCAGCCATAGGGTCTATTATGTATGCTATGCTGTGTACCAGACCTGATGTGCCGTAAGTTTGGTAGGAAAGTACCAAAGTAATCCCGGCAAGGAACACTGGACAGCGGTCAAGAATATCCTGAAGTACCTGAAGAGGACTAACGATATGTTTCTCGTTTTTGGAGGTGACGAAGAGCTCGTCGTAAAGGGTTACGTCGACGCTAGCTTCGACACAGATCTGGATGACTCGAAGTCACAAACCGGATACGTGTATATTTTGAATGGTGGGGCAGTAAGCTGGTGCAGTTGCAAGCAAAGCATCATGGCGGGATCTACATGTGAAGCGGAGTACATGGCAGCCTCGAAGGCAGCGCATGAAGGAATCTAGGTGAAGGAGTTCATCACCGACCTAGGAGTCATACCCAATGCGTCGGGGCCGATCAAACTCTTCTGTTACAACACTGGAGCTATTGCACTTGCCAACGAGCCCAGGTTTCACAAGAAGACCAAGCACATCAAGCGTCGCTTCAGCTCCATTCGTGAAAATGTTCAAGATGGAGACATAGATATTTGTAAAGTACATACGGACCTGAATGTGGCAGATCCGTTGACTAAACCTCTCCCTAGGGCAAAACATGATCAACACCAGAATTCCATGGGTGTTCGATTCATCACAATGTAACAAGATTATTGAAGTCTAGTGCAAGTGGGAGACTATTGGAAATATGCCCTAGAGGCAATAATAAAATGGTTATTATTATATTTCTTTGTTCATGATAATTTTCTGTTATTCATGCTATAATTGTATTATTCGGAAATCATAATACACGTGTGAATACATAGACCACAACATGTCCCTAGTGAGTCTCTAGTTGACTAGCTCGTTGATCAACAGATAGTCATGGTTTCCTAACTATGGACATTGGATGTCATTGATAACGGGATCACATCATTAGGAGAATGATGTGATGGACAAGACCCAATCCTAAGCATAGCTCAAAGATCGTGTAGTTCATTTAGCTAGAGCTTTTCCAAAGCTCAAGTATCATTTCCTTAGACCATGAGATTGTGCAACTCCCGGATACCGTAGGAGTGCTTTGGGTGTGCCAAACATCACAACGTAACTGGGTGACTATAAAGGTGCACTACAGGTATCTCTGAAAGTGTCTGTTGGGTTGGCACGAATCGAGACTGGGATTTGTCACTCCGTATGACGGAGAGGTATCTCTGGGCCCACTCGGTAATGCATCATCATAATGAGCTCAATGTGGCCAAGTGTCTGGTCACGGGATCATGCATTACGGTACGAGTAAAGTGACTTGCTGGTAGCGATATTAAACAAGTTATTGGGATACCGACGATCGAGTCTCGGGCAAGTAACGTACCGATTGACAAAGGGAATTGTATACAGGGTTGATTGAATCCTCGACATCGTGCTTCATCCGATGAGATCATCGAGGAGCATGTGGGAGCCAACATGGGTATCCAGATCCCGCTGTTGGTTATTGACCGGAGAGGCGTCTCGGTCATGTCTCCATGTCTCCCGAACCCATAGGGTCTACACACTTAAGGTTCGGTGACGCTAGGGTTGTAGAGATATGAGTATGCAGTAAACCGAAAGTTGTTCGGAGTCCCGGATGAGATCTTAGACGTCAGGAGGAGTTACGGAATGGTCCGGAGGTAAAGAATTATATATAGGAAGTCAGGTTTCGGCCATCGGGAAAGTTTCGGTGTTACCGGTATTGTACCGGGACCACCGGAAGGGTGCCAAATGTTCACCGGGTGGGGCCACCTACCGCGGAGGGCCCCATGGGCTGAAGTGGGAGGGTAACCAGCCCCTGGTGGGCTGGTGCACCCCCCTTGGGCCCCACTACACCTAGGGTTGGAAACCCTTGGGGCGGGGGGCGCCTCCACTTGCCCTAGGGGGCAAGCCACCCCCTTGGCCGCCGCCCCCCTAGGAGACTGCATCTCCTAGGGCCGGCCCCCCTAGGGGGCCTATATAAAGAGGGGGGAGGGAGGGCAGCCGCACCAATGCTCTTGGCGCCTCCCTCTCCCCTTGCTACACCTCTCCCTCTCGCAGACGCTTGGCGAAGCCCTGCCGAGATCGCTGCTGCATCCACCACCACGCCATTGTGCTGCTGGATCTTCATCAACCTCTCCTTTCCCCTTGCTGGATCAAGAAGGAGGAGATGTCTCCCTGACCGTACATGTGTTGAACGCGGAGGTGCCGTCTGTTCGGCGCTAGGATCTCCGGTGATTTGGATCACGACGAGTACGACTCCCTCCATCCCGTTCTCTTGAACGCTTCCGCTCGATCTACAAGGGTATGTAGATGCACTCCTCTCTCTCGTTGCTAGATTAAATCATAGATTGATCTTGGTGAAATCGTAGGAATTTTTTTATTTCTGCAACGTTTCCCAACACGAGCATACAAAATAGAATTTCATTTTAAGGTTTGGAGTTTGGCACATACAAATTTACTTGGAACGACAGGTAAATACTGCATATAGATAGGTATAGTGGTCTCATATGGAACAACTTTGGGGTTTAAGGAGTTTGGATGCACAAGCAGTGTTCCCGCTTAGTACAGGTGAAGGCTAGCAAAAGACTGGGAAGCGACCAACTGGGAGAGCGACAACAGTCGTAAACATGCATTAAAATTAATTTACACCGAATACAAGCATGAGTAGGATATAATCTACCATGAACATAAATATTATGAAGGCTATGTTGATTTGATTCAACTACATGTGTGAACATGTGCCAAGTCTAGTCACTCAATTCATTTAAAGGAGGATACCATCCCATCATACCACATCATGATCAGTCTAATAGCATGTTGGCACGCAAGGTAAACCATTATAACTCCTAGCTAATCAAGCATGGCACAAGCAACTATAATCTCTAAATGTCATTGCAAATATGCTTACTTCGTAATAGCTGACTCAGGAACGATGAATCATCATATTTACAAAAACAAGAGAGGTCGAGTTCATACCAGCTTTTTTCATCCCAATAAGTCCATCATATATCATCATTATTGCCTTTCACTTGCACGACCGAACGATGTGAATAATAATAAGAGTGCACGTGCATTGGACTAAGCTGGAATCTGCAAGCATTCAATAAACATGAGAAGACAAGTAATATGGGCTCTAAGTTAAATAAACAATCATGCATATAAAAGCCACTTCAACAATTTAACCATGGTCTTCTCCTACTGACCCCCAAAGAAAAGAAACGAAAAGAAATAAAAACTATTTACATGGGAAAGCTCCCAACAAGAAAAAGAAGAACGGGAAATATTTTTGGGTTTTCCTTTTTAATTACTACAACAAAGAAATAAACTACTACTAATGTTTTTGTTTTTCTTAAGGTTTATTAAACACACAAGAAGAAAGCAGGAAAAAGAAAAATAAACTAGCATGGATATTACACTGAAAGAGTATGAACACCGACATCTAGCAATGAGTGTGTGTGAACATGAATGTAATGTCGGTGGGCAATACGTACTCCCCCAAGCTTAGGCTTTTGGCCTAAGTTGGTCTATTGCCAGGGATAGCCTGGCGGATTCCCGTAGGTGAAGCTGGGGTCATACCGTGACGAAGAAGGCTCCGGCTGCCACTGGCTGGCAACCTCCTCTAGATCCCAAGAATAAACAGATAGTCATGGAGGCACATCTTGTGGCTCCGGTTCAGGGGCAGGTGTAGGATTTTGATAGGCTTGAATGGCCGCCAAGGAACGATGTGAGGACCTGCAGACAAGTTAAACAAAGAGGGAGCAGGCAAAGTAATAGTCTCAGGGTGATGTTTATCAAAGTACAATTTATATTTGAGCTCCCCTTCACGACTCTTAACAAGAAAGTCATGCGCTAGCATACTCCTATAATCTAAATACGCATGGGGCAGTGATGTTTCCTCTTTCTCCTCATGCCTAATAGGTATTTAAAAATGTTCAGCTAGGCGTGAAGCATAAATGCCTCCAAAGATGGGGCCCTTAGTACGGTTCAGACTTAACCGTCTAGCAACAATTCCACCCATACTAACAGAGTTATTGCGTTACAAACCATGGAACAAAATGATGACATCAGGAACAATAAGGTGCCCACAGTTCCCGCGTCCAATCAAGCAACGACTAGCAAATAAGGCAAAGTAGCGTAAAACAGGAAAATGTATGCTAGTGATCCTTGCATTAGAAACCTTCCTGGTTTCTCCCACAATGATGGTGTTAATAAAAGTTTCTACTTCGTTACAGTGGGGTTCATATAAGGTGCCCTCAAAGGGTATTTTGCAAACCTCTCAAAATTCAGCTAATGTCATCTCTTTAACAACGTCATATAAATGAAACTCTACCGATGGAGGTGAATTCTTAGGGAAAAAGTAGAAATTTTTCACAAAAGTATTTGTGAGTAAGAGATACTGATGAAGTTGGTCGCGGATGAAGTCGGTGAGGCCAGCATTCTCAATTAATAAATAGAAATCTTCATAAATCCCGGCTGTCCTCAAGAAGTCATCGGAAGGCCATTCACACGGCCAGACCTCCGCGGTGCGAGGCAAATTAAATTTGGGCTTATGTTCTTCTTCCTTTTGTTTTTCCTTCGAGCTTCGGCTCGACGAGCCCCTCAAAAGACTCTTCATTATTTCTGAAACAATCTGAAATTTTTAGTAACTTCAAATAAAAGTGAACCAACTTCAATAAAACTGATAGCAACTACTCCCACGAGTGCCTAGAGCCTAAATCAAGCATTAGAACTACTTGGGACCATATGAATTTGACATGCAAGCTCAAGAACATGGTCACCTATG
Organism: Triticum dicoccoides; assembly: GCF_002162155.2. Lineage (NCBI taxonomy): Eukaryota > Viridiplantae > Streptophyta > Magnoliopsida > Poales > Poaceae > Triticum > Triticum dicoccoides. The sequence continues at coordinate 134,082,561 of NC_041385.1, forward strand.
CAGCACAAATTTGCAATGAATAGAGCACTAGAACAAAAACTAATTGGACCAATGGAGGAGTCACATACCAAGGAACAAACTCCCAAGCAGTTTTGCGAGAGGTGCTTTGAGCAAGGAGATCAAAAATCACAGCAACGGGGGCTGGAACTCGTGCTTGAGTTGGTTTTTCGTGTTTGTGTGAGGAAGAGGAAAAAGATGGGTGCATGGATAAGTGGAGGAGGGCCACCGTGGGCCCACCAGGCAGGGGGGCGCGCCTAGGGGGGTAGGGCACGCCCTCCACCCTCGTGACCAGGTGGCAGCTCCCCCCGCGGTGATTTTTGCACAGTAAATTCTTAAATATTCCCGAAAAAATCATATTAAATTGGCATGGCATTCTGAGGACTTTTATTTTCGGGATATTTTTATATTGCACGGATAAGTCAGGAAACAGACAGAAAAATACTATTTTACTTTATTTCTACTAAATAACAGAAAATATAAAGAGGGTACAGAAGGTTGTGCTTCTAGTTTCATCCATCTCATGCTCATCAAAAAGAATCCACTAACAAGGTTGATCAAGTCTTGTTAACAAACTCATTCCGATTAACATGGAACCGGAGAAATTTCGAATATCACTATGTTACCTCAACGGGGATTTGGACATCCCCAATAATAAGAATATCATCATTTTTCTTGACAGTAGGGAGAGGAAATTCAAAACCTCCAAATATAATCGATGAAATTTTTCCAATAGAATTGATACTGTAAACCTGAGGTTGTTTCCTCGGAAAGTGTACTGTGTGCTCATTGCCATTAACATGAAAAGTGACATTTCCTTTGTTGCAATCAATAACAGCCCCTACAGTATTAAAGAAAGGTCTTCCAAGAATAATAGACATACTATCGTCCTCGGGAATATCAAGAATAACAAAGTCCGTTAAAATAGTAATGTTTGCAACCACAACAGGCACATCCTCACAAATACCGACAGGTATGGCAGTTGATTTATTAGCCATTTGCAAAGATATTTCAGTAGGTGTCAACTTATTCAAGTCAAGTCTACGATATAAAGAGAGAGGCATAACACTAACACCGGCTCCAAGATTTCTCTTAATGGAGCATGGTATAGTAGGTACTCCTGGATCTCCATGTTTCTTTGGTATTCCACCCTTAAAAGTATAGTTAGCAAGCATGGTGGAAATTCCAACTTCCGGTATTGTGCTTTTATTAGTAATAATATCCTTCATATACTTAGCATAAGGATTTGTTTTGAGCACATTAGTTAATCGCATACGCAAAAAGATAGGTCTAATCATTTCAACAAAGCGCTCAAAATCCTCATCATCCTTTTTCTTGGATGGTTTTGGAGGAAAGGGCATGGATTTCTGAACCCATGGTTCCCTTTCTTTACCATGTTACCTAGCAACGAAGTCTCTTTTATCATAACGTTGATTCATTGATTGTGGGTTATCAAGATCAACAGCAGGTTGAACTTCTACATCATTATCATTACTAGGTTGAGCATTATCATGAACATCATCATTAACATTTTCAATAGGTTCATGTTCATTACTAGATTGTGTTTCAGCATCAGACCTGGAAATATCATTTGCATTCTCAGGTGACTCAGCAATAGGTTCACTAGAAGTTTGCAAAGTCCTATCATTTTTCTTTTTCTTCCTTTTAGAAGAACTAGGTACATCAATATCATTTCTCTGGATATCTTGCTCGATTCTCTTAGGTGGCCTTCAGGATACAAAGGTTCCTGAGTCATTCTTCTAGGTCTAGTAGCCACTCTAACAGCATAATCATTTTTCTTACTATTCATTTCATCAAGCACTTCTTTTTGGGCTTTAAGTACTTGTTCTACTTGAGTGGTAACCATAGAAGCATGTTTGCTAACAAGTTTAAGTTCACCTCTAATATCAGCCATATAATCACCCAAGCATTTAATCATATAAGCATCTTGTTTTAATTGTCTACCAAAATAAGCATTAAACTCATCTTGCTTAAACATAAAGTTATCAAACTCATCCAAGCACTAACTAGCAATTTTAGTAGGAGGGACTTCAGCTTTATCATATCTACAGAGAGAATTTACCTTTACTACCTGTGTCGGGATATCGGGAGGTTCTTCAGTAAATAAGTAATTTAGATCATATACTTCTTCAACAGGCGGTAAATTAAGACCGTGTATTTCTTCAATAGGAGGTAAATTCTTAACATCTTCAGCTTTAATACCTTTTTCTTTCATAGATTTCTTTGCCTCTTGCATATCTTCGGGGCTGAGAAATAGAACACCTCTCTTCTTCGGAGTTGGTTTAGGAATAGGCTCAATAATTGGCTCAGAAATTGGCTCAGGAGCTGGCTCGGGAGGTGCCCAATTATTTTCATTGTCAACATATTGTTCAATAGAATTTCAGCTTCATCCAGTGTTCTTTCCCTGAAAAGAGAACCAACACAACTATCCAGGTAATCTCTGGAAGCATCAGTTAGTCCATTATAAAAGATATCAAGTATTTCAGGTTTCTTAAGAGGATGATCAGGCAAAGCATTAAGTAACTTGAGAAGCCTCCCCCAAGCTTGTGGGAGACTCTCTTCTTCAATTTGCACAAAGTTATATATTTCCCTCAAAGCAGCTTGTTTCTTGTGAGCAGGGAAATATTTAGCAGAAAAGTAATAGACCATATCCTGGGGACTTTGCACACAACCAGGAGAGAATTAAACCATATCTTAGCATCACCCTTTAAAGAGAATGGAAATATTTTGAGTAAATAAAGGTAGCGCAATCTCTCATTATTAGTAAACAGGGCAGCTATATCATTTAACTTAGTAAGATCTGCCACAACAGTTTCAGATTCATAGCCATAAAAAGGATCAGATTCAACCAAAGTAATTGTATCTGGATCAACAGAAAAATCATAATAATCCTTATCTGGAACACTAATAGGTGAAGTAGCAAAAGCAGGGTCGGGTCTCATTCTATCTCTAAAAGATTCTTTACTCCATTTAACTAGCAACCTCTTAAGTTCATATCTATCCTGGCAAGCAAAAATAGCTGCAGAAGATTCCACATCAAAAAGATAACCCTCAGGAATAGCAGGCATATTTTCATCATCACTATCATCATCGTATTCAGGTGCAATAATTTCTCTTTCTCTAGACCTAGCAATTTTCTCATCAAGAAATTCACCAAGGGGCACAGCAGTATCAAGCATAGAAGTGGTTTAATCGTAAGTATCATGCATAGCAGAAGTGGCATCATCAATAACATGCGACATATCAGAATTCATAACAGTAGCAGGTTTAGGTGTCGCAAGCTTACTTATAACAGAAGGAGAATCTAGTGCAAGGCTAGATGGAAGTTCCTTACCTCCCCTCATAGTTGAGGGCAAAATAGTAGTTCGATCGTCTTTCAAGTTCTTCATAGTGTCCAGCAGATATAAATCCCAAGTGACTAAAAGAATAGAGTTATGCTCCCCAGCAATGGCGCCAGAAAAAGGTCTTGATAACCCACAAGTATATGGGATCGCAATAGTTTTCGAGGGTAGAGTATTCAACCCAAATTTATTGATTCGACACAAGGGAGCCAAAGAATATTCTCAAGTATTAGCAGCTGAGTTGTCAATTCAACCACACCTGGAAACTTAGTATCTGCAGCAAAGTGTTTAGTAGAAAAGTAATATGATAATGGTGGTAACGGTAACAAAAGTAAAGACAGCAAAAGTAATGCTTTTGGTATTTTGTACTGATTGTAACAGTAGCAACGGAAAAGTAAACAAGCGAGAACCAGTATATGGAAAACTCGTAGGCACCGGATCAGTGATGGATAATTATGCCGGATGTGGTTCGTCATGTAACAGTTATAACATAGGGTGACACAGAACTAGCTCCAATTCATCAATGTAATGTAGGCATGTATTCTGAATATAGTTATACGTGCTTATGGAAAAGAACTTGCATGACATCTTTTGTCCTACCCTCCCGTGGCAGTGGGGTCCTATTGGAAACTAAGGGATATTAAGGCCTCCTTTTAATAGAGAACTGGAACAAAGCATTAGCACATAGTGAATACATGAACTCCTCAAACTATGGTCATCACCGGGAGTGGTCCCGATTATTGTGACTTCGGGGTTGCCGGATCATAACACATAGTAGGTGACTATAGACTTGCAAGATAGGATCAAGAACTCACATATATTCATGAAAACATAATAGGTTCAGACCTAAAATCATGGCACTCGGGCCCTAATGACAAGCATTAAGCATAGCAAAGTCATAGCAACATCAATCTCAGAACATAGTGGATACTAGGGATCAAACCCTAACAAAACTAACTCGATTACATGATAAATCTCATCCAACCCATCACCGTCCAGCAAGCCTATGAATAAATTACTCACGCACGACGGTGAGCATCATGAAATTGGTGATGGAGGATGGTTGATGATGACGATGGTGACGAATCCCCCTCTCCGGAGCCCTGAACACACTCCAGATCGGCCCTCCCAAGAGAGATTAGGATTTTTTATTATTTATTCTAAGATATTCCATGGAGTTTCAGGTCGTTCCGAGAACTTTTATTTTCTGCACATAAAACAACATCATGGCAATTCTGCTGAAAACATCATCAGTCCGGGTTAGTTCCATTCAAATCACACAAGTTAGAGTCCAAAACAAGGGCAAAAGTGTTTGGAAAAGTAGATACGACGGAGACGTATCAGCGGCCGCCTACGTCGAGAGTGCCGCCGCATCTGCATTGAGTGTGGCCGCTTCCGCCAAGAGGGCGTCTGCGAGAGACGACAGGGAAACTGCAACAGCTAAGATAGCTGCAGCTGCTGCTCCGACGGCGGCTGCAAACACCGAGAGCGCTCGACCTGCCGTCTGTGCCACCAATGTCGCCCTGGCCCGGGTCGAGGCCATCCACACCATGATTTAGGATGCACACGCCAAGATATTCCAGGCCACCTCGGACTCTAGCATGCAACACACATTTGAAAAGGCGGTGGTGGCCATGGAGCACCTGCTTCCTCATGAGGTCGCCAAGCGGGAGCTGGAGATGTAGGAGGCGGCGGAGATTGAGGAGCGCCAGGAGGAGGAGTTGCATGTGGCCGAGGTCGAGGTAGAGAAGAGTCTATCCGTCGAGGAATCGATGGTGGAGTACCAACGTGAGCTCTGGTGCAGCCACTACTATGAGTACTACAACCTTGAGGACGGCGCCGAGGACGAGGATGAGGACGCGGTCGACTTCAGCAGGTGGGACGCGGAGTCCACCAACGGCGGCATGTCACCAGGACAAGTCATCGACGTCTCATCTCACATCGGTGATGCATAGGCCAGTGCAACGGCGGATTTGTTAAAATTATGTGTACTTAGGCTTTGTTTTTAATGCTGGTCTTTTGTTAGAGCAATGTTTAGGTCAACTGGCTCTGTTTAACTACTAAAATTGCTCGATTCAGTAAGTGTGGTCTCTCTATTGTATGCTCTTTTGTGTTCCCAAATTAGCAAGCGATGTTAAATTATGCAATGACATACCCGGGGAAATTTCCACCAAAATTTGAATTATCAAACTCATCCCATGCTCGTAAAGCATAAGAATCGTTTGCGATGCACACAATCGTTTAAAGTGAGTGGTCCGGCGGCACCGCATGCAAAGTTTCCCTCCACATTTCCAAAATTTTGGCATGCCGCCAAAATATCTACACCTGCCCCCCTTCCCCACTTCCCCACCCCCTTTTCTCCCTGACCACAAGTCACATTTTCCATGTTTCCTGCTTCCTTCCTATGCTATAGATGCTTCCTCGCTCTCGTCGTCTCGCATCCTACCACCGGGGATGCCATGGCCTACTTCAAAGACCTCTCCAGTGGTTCCTCCTCCGGCGATGACTCCTTCACCACCCGGGTATGCCTCTCTTCTCTCTCTCGGGCTATGACTTGGAATGAAGGATTTTTACCCAGCGGTCGGTTTGAGTCATTTGTTCCTCTTGTAGCTCCCTAGGACCATCAGTGGTAACGATGGAGCAGGGTGGCTAAAGATCTATCTGCTCGTTGTCACCATTAATCTCCATGCGTGAAGCTACTTGCGTTTGAATCTGTGGACAGTGGGAGGAAGTTTCTGGCATGTGCAGAGAAGGTTAGACCCTCTTTTGTTGTTACAAATCATTTGTTAGATGTGATTCAGACACTATCAGGGTCGCAACCATTAATACCACACCTTCAACCAAACGCATCCTAAGACAGTGTCACGGTTTGTACCTAGTATCTTAAATCGTTGCTGAGGGAGTCCTGGATTAGGTGGTGTCCGAATGGCCGGACTATGACCTTTGGCCGGACTCCCGGACTATGAAGATACAAGATTGAAGACTTCGTCCCGTGTCCGGATAGGACTTTCCTTGGCGTGGAAGGCAAGCCTGGCGATACGATATGTAGATCTCCTCCCATTGTAACCGACTCTGTGTAACCCTAGCCCTCTCCTGTGTCTATATAAACCGGAGAGTTTTAGTCCATAGGACGAACAACAATCATACCATAGGCTAGCTCTAGGGTTTAGCCTCTCTGATCTCGTGGTAGATCAACTCTTGTACTACCCATATCATCAATATTAATCAAGCAGGAGTAGGGTTTTACCTCCATCGAGAGGGCCCGAACCTGGGTAAAAACATCGTGTCCCTTGTCTCCTGTTACCATCCGCCTAGACGCACAGTTCGGGACCCCCTACCCGAGATCCGCTGGTTTTGACACCGACATTGGTGCTTTCATTGAGAGTTCCTCTGTGTCATCGCCTTTAGGCCCGATGGCTTCTTCGCTTGTTAATCACGATGCGGTTCGGGATGAGATCCTTCTCCCCGGACAAATCTTCGTATTCGGCGGCTTTGCACTCCGGGATGACTCGTTCGGCCATCTGGAGAAGATCGAAAGCTACGCCCCTGGCCATCAGGTCAGGTTTGAAAGCTTAAACTACACGGCCGACATCCGCGGGGACTTGATCTTCGACGGATTCGGGCCACGACCGGGCGCGCCGCACTGTCTCGATGGGCATGATCTAGCTCTGCCGCCGGACAGCGACCAGAGTGTCGCTCAGGTGTTCACTCCGACCATTAGTTCCGAGCCGACTGCGCTAGCCAGGGGCGGACGGTTGGACGCCGCCCCAGGAGCCGCAATCTCTGCGGCGATAGAGCCGAGACCAGCCAAATCCTTTGCAAGGCCGGTAACTCCAAGGTGCCGGACTCCATTCCGGACTCTGGATATTCTGCACCCCTTTCGATCGAACCCGATCGGGCTCCGATCACGGAGTTCACCGCCGCGGACGTCTTTCAGCACTCTCCCTTTGGCAATATCCTAAATTCTCTAAAGTCCCTCTCTTTGTCAAAAGAACCCCGGCTGGACTACGGTCGGGGTGGTTGGGATGCAGACGGCGAAGTTCAAAACCCACCCACCACCCACTTGATAGCCACTGTCGAAGATATAACCGACATGCTCGATTTCGACTCCGAAGATATCGACGGTATGGACGCCGATAAAGGAGACGATCAAGAACCAGCACCTATAGGGCTCCGCAAAACCACCTCATCATACGATGTATGCATGGTGGACACATACAACAGAAACGACAACGAGGACCAAAAGGATGCGGCTAGGGATTGCTCCCCCAAAAAACAATCAAAGTGGCGGCGTAAGTGCAAGGCCAAGCCCCACCTTGACAAAGACCTAGCCATAGAGCAGGGTGACTCACCGGACGATGAACATGTCGTCGAGCATCCGTCCAAGCACGGCGTGCAATCCGAACAACCAATCCCCATGAAAGATAATAGCCCGGGCGACCTCACACCAGACAAATTGCCGGAACATCAGAACCTCCACCAAAGGCTCGTCGCCACTGCACGTAGCCTGAGAAAGTAGAGGCGGAGGCTCAAGACAGCGGAAGATGCACCCAGGATCAAATGGGGAAAAGTACTCAATACCGCACACAAGTACGTCAGTAGTCCCCACACAAAGAGCTATCCGAAGCGGAAACTACTACCGAAATTTGACGAAGAGGCCATAAAGCCCCCACAGCCAAAAAATAAGGAAGCCACAAGGTCGGATAGACGACCCTACGATCAATCTCACGCATCAAAGGACGCCACACTCAATATGGCGCACGATCCATCCAAGAATTCGCTTCAGAAAACTGGCCCAACCAGATCCATCTATAGGCCAAGAAAGCAAGCTCCAATGAGTGATGCAACGCAAAAAATACTCTCACATCGCGGCACGCCTAAATACAGGGGCGCCGCACACCCAGTATGTTTTACCGATGAGGTGCTGGATCATGAATTCCCAGCCGGATTCAAGCCAGTTAACATACAAGCAAACGATGGAACAACAGACCCTGGAGTCTGGATCGAGGACTACATCCTCCACATACACATGGCCAGAGGAGATGACCTCCATGCCATAAAATAGTTACCCCTTAAGCTCAAAGGGCCAGCCCGGCATTGGCTTAAAAGCCTTCCCGAAAACACCATGGGAAGTTGGGAAGTGCTTGAGGATGCTTTCCGGGAAAATTTTCAAGGGACCTATGTCCGGCCCCCGGATGCAGATGATCTGAGTCATATAACTCAGCAGCCCGGAGAGTCAGCCCGGAAGCTCTGGAACAGATTCCTTATCAAAAAGAATCAGATAGTCAACTGTCCGGACGCAGAGGCCCTAGCAGCTTTCAAACATAGCGTCCGAGACAAATGGCTCACCAGACACCTCGGCCAAGAAAAGCCGCAAACAATGGCCGCGTTAACAAGCCTCATGACCCGCTTTTGTGCTGGAGAGGATAACTGGTTGGCAAGAAGCAGCACCAGCGACCCGAATACGTTTGAACCCAGAGATGGGAACGGGAAGCCGCTCCGTAACAAATGACCGCGCCGGATAAAGGACAACAGCCCAATGAGCACGGCAGTAAACGCCGGATTCAAAGCTCTCGGCAAAATCAGAAAATGCTGCCCCCCAAAGACAATAGGGACGAGCTATCCAACCTCAACAAAATTTTGGACAAAATATGTCAAATCCACAGCACTCCGGGGAGACCTGCAAACCATACCCACAGAGATTGTTGGGTCTTTAAGCAGTCCGGCAAGCTCAACGCCGAACACAAGGGGCTCAACACACCAAGCGAAGATGACGATGCACCCCACGAGCAGAACACCGGAGAACAAAAGAAGTTCCCACAAGAAGTCAAGACAGTAAATCTACTTCATGTGATGAAAAGGAAGAGCAGAATGACACCTACAACGACACGCGTCGTACAGCCAGCCCCGGAGGAGAAACCCCACTGGTTGTTACAACCAATCACCTTCGATCATCAGGATTACTCTAGAGGAGACCAGAACGCATGCTGGACTGCCTTGGTCTTAAATCCAATCATTAACGAACTCCAATTTACAAACCCCCTTATGGACGGCGGTAGCGACTTGAACCTGTTATATCAGGACACAGTCCGCAAACTCAGGGTAAACCCAGCCGTAATCCACCTCGGCAACACTTCCTTTCAAGGAGTAACGCCAGGTTGGGATACCCCAAGTATGGGTTCCCTTAAGTTAGAAGTCACGTTCAGATCACCCGACAACTTCCGAAGCGAAAAGCTAACATTCCACATCGCCCCATTCGTAAGTCGCTATCAAGCGCTACTGGGACGTGAAGCTTTCGCCCGCTTTAACGCAATACCGCACTACGCATCCCTTACACTTAAAATGCCCGGTCCAAAGGGCATCATTTCATTACAAGGGAACATAAATTGACCCCCAAAGTATGGGAAGGGGTGCGGCTGCCTAGATAGCCGCCCACAAATCCATCCCTAATACCCCGGACACGGCTCGACGAGTCCGGTGTCAACATGCTTCAATAGCCGCATACCCTCGTCCAAGGGGCTCCGTGTGCTCACGCCCGGAGACAATACTGCCCAACTCTTGCTCCAACTATATTTTGTTTATTTTGATATAGATTTCTCGCACGCTTAATTTTTACTAAGTTCCTCTCTTTCGTAGACGAACATTGTGCTACGCCCGTCCAGGATACGGCACCACGGAGACACAGGCACAGACGTGCAGCAGGGACCCGTTCCGAGGATTCTTTTCAGATTAAGACCCTGCATAAACCTTTTTTGTCTCTTGTTGCTAACATCCCCCGGTTTTCTCTATAGCCGAGGAGGAGGCTGGCGTCTTGGCATGTGGCCACGCCAGAATTTTTGCACATACCTGGACACTAGGGGCTTTTTTACCAAGGGCTCTATTTCGGCCCGTCTTCATAAAGACCGAATACCTTAGGGAGTGTTCGGCGTCGCGAGTTTGGTCCTATATGCATCAGCTCCGAATCATGTCTTTGGTCAAATGTTGGGTTTGCCCGGCTCCTGTATTTTGCTGCCTACGTTCCGTAATATCGGCTAACGCGGCACCAGGAGAACTTCTGCGATTGTGCCCCGGTTCGGCCAGGTGAGCACCTCAGTAGAGAAAGCCGAAAACTGACTTTCATGATACAGCGAGAGACTGGTCAACCACTCGATGACTTTCGGAATCTTTCGGATTCCCCCGCATTAACGAAGGGCCGCTTCCCGGTTAGGCACACTCGCGCCCCGAATTCGGGCGAGCGCGGTGCCCCTAGGGGCTATTCAGTAGTCCCACTGTCAAACTCCCATGGCCAAGTGAAAGTGATAAAGCATTATAGTCTGATTGCCTAGTTCGCCGGGCCACCACCTCCTTTGTAGGACCAAGACGTTGGATTAAGTGTGAAAAGGCGCCTTTTTGCAAACACCCCTGCATTCTATGCGTGGGGGCTGAAGCCAACGACTGCCATCTTTCAGGTTATATACAAATATATACATTAAACGGCCGCACAGGAGGCATCATGATTCTTGCAAGCACAAGTATAAAAAAGCTTTGTTCATAAAAACACAATTCATCTTACAAATACTATAAGCTATTCGAACACAACATCCTTCGAGCACTGCGACTCTATTATACGAGCGCCAGGAAGAACTTCCTCAAAATAGTGCTTGGCAGGTACTCGGCTTTCGTCCGAATCCTGGGACGCAACAATACTGGCCTTCATATCCGCCCAGTATGTCTTGACACGGGCAAGAGCCATATGTGTGCGCACTATGCACGCCGACCTCTTCATTGCATCAGCATGTGGCACCGAACCAAGGAATTGCTGCACCAAGCCAAAATAACTCTTCGGCTCCGGCTTCTCCGGCCACAGATGACTTGCAACATACTTCATGGCGAGTCCGGATAATCTGTTCAGCTCCACCCAGGCGGCTAAACGGTCGGATACTGACAGTGGGCGTTCTGGATTGTGGTACTGCGACCAAAAAAGCTCTTCCAATTCTTGGTCACCTCGGCTACGGAAGTGTTCGGTCGCGTCCGCCGCACTTGCGGCCAAATCCAGATAAGCGTTTTCCGAACTCCACTGCCGGATGTCACGCCCAATATGCGACCCTATCCAAAAGGAACTCGAAGGTCCCACCAAGGATGGACCCGCATATTGAAACGCTTTTGCAAGGTGGATATCATTACATCAACATTACATAATAGATAGGGATACATACATAAGGCATACAATGCCACATGAATACAACATCACAATACATAAGAGCATCATCCGACTACGGATGAATCAAAACAGAAACTCAAACGATATCCACCCTGCTAGCCCAACCTGCCGACCTGGAACCTATCCCCTGATCGAAGAAGCAGAAGAAGAACTCAACGCAAGCAAGAATCGCTCTCGCGTCATGATCATCGGATAACATGTACCTGCAACTGTTGTTGTAGTAATCTGTGAGCCACGAGGACTCAGCAATCCCATTACCATGGGTATCAAGACTAGCAAAGCTTAAAGGGAAAGGAAGGGGTAAAGTGGTGAGGCTGCAGCAGCGACTAAGCATATATGGTGGCTAACATACGCAAATAAGAGCGAGAAGAGAGCAAGTGGAACGGTCGTGAAGCTAGCATTGATCAAGAAGTGATCCTGAACTCCCACTTACGTCAAACATAACCCAGAAACCGTGTTCACTTCCCGGACTCCGCCGAGAAGAGACCACCACGGCTACACACACGGTTGATGTGTTTTAATTCGGATCTGGTGTCAAGTTATCTACAACCGGACATTAACAAATTCCCATCTGCCTATAACCATAGGCATGGCTTTCGAAAGATTATACCCTGCAGGGGTGGCCCAACTTATCCCACGACAAGCTCTCACGATCAACGAAGGAATAAACCTTCTCCCAGGAAGACCCGATCAGACTCGGAATCCCGGTTTACAAGACATTTTGACAATGGTAAAACAAGACCAGCAAAGCCGCCCGATGCACCGACAAATCCCGATAGGAGCTGCACATATCTCGTTCTCAGGGCACACCGGATGAGCAAGACGTCGGGTTGGCATAGACCCTGGTTGCCCAGGGGGCGCCAGACATCGCTCGGTTCGGACCAACACTTAGACAAGCACTAGCCGGGGGGGGGGGGCTAAAATAAAGATGACCCTCGGGTTGGCCGACCCAAGGGAAAGGGGTAGGTGGTGGTGAGGCAAATGGTAAAACCAAGGTTGGGCCTTGCTGGAGGAGTTTTATTCAAAGCGAACTATCAAGGGGGTCCCGTAAATCACCCGACCGCGTAAGGAACGCAAAATCCGGGAACATAACACCGGTATGACGGAAACTAGGGCGGCAAGAGTGGAACAAAACACGAGGCAAAAGGCCAAGCCTTCCACCCTTTACCAAGTATATAGATGCATTAATAATATAAGAGATATTGTGATATCCCAACCAAAATCCTGTCCACCATGGAGGAATCTTCAACTTCACCTGCAACTAACGACGCTATAAGAGGGGCTGAGCAAAAGCGGTAACATAGCCAAGCAATGGTTTGCATAGGAAAGGTGTCAAAGGTTAGATGTTCATGGCAATTTGGGATGGCTTGATAAACAGGTGATAGGTAGCGCAGCAAAGCGATAGAACAAAGCAACTAGCATAGCAATGATAGTAGTGAGATCCAGGGTAGCGGTCATCTTGCTTGAGATCCCGCAAGGAAGAAGAACGATTCCATGAAGTAGACGAACGGGAGTAGTCGAACGAATCCTCACAATCACAACATTACCGGAACTAAGAAGCATCACCGGAAAGAAACAAACAACATGGTAAACACTCAATCATAAACATGGCATGATGCGCAAACAAGTATGATGCATGTCCGGTTTAATGAGGCATGGCATGGCAAGGTGCAACAAACAATACTACAAGTTAAGTGGAGATCAATATGCAACGAGTTGCATATTGACGAAACACCACATTGACATATTTAGTTCTCTCTCGTTTAGATACACAACAATATTAAATGTTGTTAAACATGGCAAGAGGTGAAACATAATTAATCTACCTATCTAGGCAAGTTTAAGTGAGACCGGAACAACAAACAACAATCCCGGAAAAACCTCATATGCATATTTATGAATTCGGTACTGTTCTGCCCTAAACCATATTTTACTGTTGTGAAACAGGAAAATAAAGTGCACCATGTTAAACTAGGCATTTTTCCACCCCATTTACATATAAAGTTTATTTAAAATGGAGCTACAGTTATTTAGTTATGAATTAAAGCATTTTAACATGGCATTATGCAAAATAAACACAAACAGCATTTTAAACATTTTAACATAGATGAAAGTGGCATATTATTAAACTACACAATTTCCTGAGCATTTTACATATATAAATTATTTTAATCTGATGCACAGTTAATTAGTTATTACATGCATGAGTCTAGGGGGTTTTCTGTAAAACATTAATCTATCGAAATTAGCTAAATTCACAGAACGAGAAAAAAACACTATCGGGCCGAATCTGGAGGGGCTGTAGTTCTCACCATGGGCCATGGCCCAGGTCGGTGGAGAGGCTTGGGCAGGCAGAGGAGGTGGACCGGGCCGGGGCGTGCTGGAGGGAGCTGGGCTGGGCCGGCTTGAGGCCCACGCGCACACGCGTGCACGAGCGGGCGAGGCGACGAGCTCCTCGTTCCTGAGCAGGGACGAGGTAGAGTGGCGGCGCAGATGGCGCCGGCAGCGAGCAGGCAAGGACGGGGCGGCGCGGGGCGGTTCCGACGGGAACGGGGAGATTCGGGCCTGGGGACCCCGGATCCGGCGAGACTTGAGGACGAGGAGGCCGACGACGAGGTTCCTGGCGGCGGCGGCGGGGTTCCTACAAGGGGAGAGAGAGATCTAAGAGAGAGAGATACCAGAGGGAGAGACGGGAGAGAGAGGGAGGCAGCGACCTGGTTTCTCGCCGGCGACGAGGCTGCGAGGTGGCGGGGTCGGGTGTTCCTGCTCCGGCGAGGCCCCTGGTGGCCGGAGCGCAGGGACGATGCGGCGGCGAGGGGATCGAGCGAGGGAGCTGGCAAGCGGGCGAGGGGGGCCAGGGCGCACGGGGTCGGGCCCGGTCGCAGCCCGGGGTGGACTCCCCGTGGGCTTCGCGGGCCGCAGCGGCTGGAGGCACGGGGAAGGCACGTGGAGGCTTGGGAGTGGCTGTGGAGGACGGCGCAGGCGGCGGCTGACCACTGGGGGATTGCCAGGTGGCGGAGGGAGGCTGGGGCATGCCGGCTCTGGAGGGGGGAGGCGGCGGCGCGGCCCTTGAGGTGGGAGGGGGCACCTAAGACGAGGAGGAGAGGGGTGGCTGCGGCTGGGAGGTAGGGAAATGGCTAGGATGCCCAAAAAGGAAGGAGGGGCTTAAATAGGTAGGGGTTAGGGTTAGAGGATTAGGAGGGTTTGGAGGGGGTTTCCGGACCCTCGGATCGCGATCGTGCGCTCCGGACAGAGGGGGGGGCTAGGTGGCTGCAGGTGGGCTGTGTAGAGACCATGGGCTGCAGGAGAGAAGAGGGAGAGAGGCCCGGCAGCAGTTTCCGAATACCGAAAACGTCTGACGCTAGACCGACTATATCGCGGTTATATATTTAACGGTTGGGCAGTCAAACGAACTCCGAATGCGACGAAACTTGGCAGGCGGCCTGTCTACACTATAATAAGACCGCATGACAAGTTGCAACCCATTCCGAGAACATTTTTATGCCACATATAAAATAATATTTCGGAGGTGCCGCGGGCGCGTGCAAGTGTGGTCGGGCTCAGAACGGACAACGGAGAGAACCGGCGGAACACAAACGGATGCAAGTTCTATGAAAACGATGCCGATGTAATGCGCATGATGCTATGAGATGAGATGCATAACAAGAACAAAATGCAAAACAACAGACAAAAACCCAACCACGAAAGAAATATCATATAGCATCTCCGGAAAAGGCAAGAGTCGGAGTTACGAATATGGAAAGTTGTATCCGGGGCATTACAACACTCCACCACTACGAGAGGATCTCGTCCCGAGATCTAGGATGGCACCGGAGGGAAAAGGAAGAGG
Source organism: Triticum dicoccoides (assembly GCF_002162155.2). Lineage (NCBI taxonomy): Eukaryota > Viridiplantae > Streptophyta > Magnoliopsida > Poales > Poaceae > Triticum > Triticum dicoccoides. Next base: position 134,097,970 of record NC_041385.1, read on the forward strand.
AAGAGAGGAGGTAAACTAAGTTGCTTCTTTGACAAACGAGTGAAACCACGAACCTTGAGAGGTTGAGCAATTTAAAAGAAAGAGTACAACAAGATGAACGAGATTGCAAACAATCCGTAGGAAAAGAGGAGCAAGGAACATCCGAGAACCTTGAAGGTTGCAAAGACATGAATCAAGAGTTTAATGGACAAGATAGTATTCGAAACCACTCCGGTTGAAACGAGATAAGAATGAATAAGAATTATATAATTTGGCAGTACTCCGACTGAACATGGAAGGAATAGAACATGAACTTGAGAAGATGAGAGGATACTTGATGAAATAAACAACACACTGCCTCCGGAACTATTGAAAGAATGGCATAATGGGTGAGAAGGATTTCAGACAGCACTCGGGTTGAAAAGAGAGGCAAAACTTGATAAGATGAAAGAACTTGAATGAGAACACAACTCTCCGGTTAAATGGATAACCACGACAATAAAATGTTCCTCACAATTCGAGATGATGAGTGAAGAGCACAACATCACAATGCCTCCGGAACGAAAGAATAGAAGTTAGATTGTTGGGAAAAAGGGACGGAGAAGGAAATGACAACTCCTACCACAATTGAATTTGGAAAGCATCCTTGCAAAGAAGGATTGAACAGAGTTGTTGGAAAATCAACAACGAAAAGAATAAGTTTGTAGTGGGCTTATGAAAAACATCTCAAGACTATGAGGTGACATTCTGCCACTAATGAAATCAATTGCTTGCTTGAGATCAAAGAAGAGATGAAAACTGCTTTCGCCGAGAGGATAGGAGAAAACTTGGATCATTGATAAGCACCACAAATAGCAACATTCCCAATGGAAGGCTTTAGGTGAAATCTGACACAAGATAACTCCAAGGAAGAAAATGATGGGTTTAAAATACCTCATTCTTGACAACATGTGAATCATCAAACACGAACTCGAATTGTCAAGAATGACATAACACCACCTCAAAAGAAAAGGTAGAAAGAATTGCACTTCAGAATGCAAGATGAAGAATACTTGAGCTCCTCAAAACAAAGCATGTGTTGAGCACCATGTTTATTTTAGAGTATAGCTTGGCGGATCTTAACTTCGAGAGAAATCTTGAAGAACAATTGAAGAATTAATAGAATCCTTGACGAACCACCATGTAGAGCCTCCCTGAAGAACTCCGGTAATAAAAGAATGATAGAAAGAAAGAGAAGTTGAAAACACAAGGTGAAGCCTTACGATAATTTAGATGGAGCTTTGCAATGATATAACCGAGAGAACTTGGAACTCCGGAAAGAAAAGATGAATACTAGAACCGAGAATTACTTCAGCATGAACAATCTCCGGAAAAAAAGAATTGAATCACCTTGAGGAAATAAAAATAAGATTTATTGTATGCTTATCCTTCATCAAATTAAATTGATGAGAAGCAATGGATTTGGCATACTACTTATTCCCATTGAAAAAGGATTAAGGGGGGGGGGGTATAGCGTGAACTTGAGAAGGTATTGATGGAACCACCGGTACGATTGAAAAGAACGAATGAATTAATATGATAACAAGAGATGATGAATCTTGAATGGACCACCGTAAGAATTGAAAATGAACAAAGAAAAGATAAAGAAACACCGGGAAGAATTTGAAAACGAACGAAGATACCTGAGGGGATTTAGATACATGAGAACAAAGAGGCCATGAACTGATTAGAGGATATTTGAACGATGCATCGGAAGAATTCCAGAACGAGAGTTTAAGGCTGAGAATGAATAATTCTAGGATGATGGGCTATGGAGAATCAATCTGAAAAGACTCTTGAATTGCTCCGGATGGGTGAAAAGAATTTAAGAGAGCTATGAATCTTGAAGAGAATGGAGCAAGATTTAAGACAAATCCTTCTTCGGTCTTCAAAAGTTGAGAAAGATGATGAGAACCACCCTGACAATTTATGAGACACTCCGGAGCAAACAAGAATAGAAATGTTGAACCAACGATGAAAAGAATTTGAAAGCGACCTTGGAGAAGGCATGTGACTGATGGGATCCATTCTTACGTCACACTTTGAAAAGAATTTGAGAATCGCTCCTAATAATTCGAAGAGTCAGGTAAGATCCTGGGAAAAGACCTGTGGGTTAGGGCCCACTCGAAAGAAAACACCGTTGAACGATTTTGAAGAGAGATTGCACCGGTTGAATTAAATAGCTAGAATGAGAGAAAAACTTGAAGTAACTCGAATGGATTAAGAAAGGAAACATGATTCTTCTGAGATATCTTGAGTACTCCGGACAAGAATAGAGGGAGGTGAACAATTAAGAGGTGCACCGACGTGGAAAAAAACATTTGAAACGAGGAAAAGAATATGATCAACACTGAAAGCTTGAATTGGATCCACCAGAGAAGAAAAAAAAGAACGAAGGATGATGAACTTGAAGCTCGTGAGCATCTTCATGGGAAATCACCGGATAAGAACATTGACAGGAAAAGAATGGAGAAACTTCACATGAATAAATGGATACTTGAATGACATATATGAGTCCTTGCAGAAAAAGGGTGGGAGGGCGGGAAAACAAAGACAACTTAGGACGGATGAAACAAACACCATTGAGAAAACTTATAATTGATCTCGCAAATATTGAAATGATCGGATCCACTTGAAGAGAAGCACACCGGTTGAAAAGAATTGACATGACCAGCTCAATGATCAAAAGGATTAGTATTCACATAGCAATATGAGAACACCGTTTAGGAAAGGTATGGATTCAACATTTGACTTCGAAGAAACTCGAATACCACAACTCAAAAAGAAACAAAGGATTTGGCTTGCAGAATAAGCCGGAACAAACATATGATAGAGATTCCGTCCGAAGTTTTCGTGGTGGGGCCCAAACGAGCTCGAGTGTACAGCACCATCATGTACAAGGCAGTGCACATGACATACGAAGTGTCCCCGAACCAGCATAGCCAAGGGTTCTTTAAGACACAACGAGACCACTGTAAAAACGACCGTGGAAAGGCGGACCACTAGACGTCGAACCCCAATCTCATATCATGCATCTGTCGAAAAGATATTCTAGGAGCTACTTGAATTCCCACCTATAAAACTCCTGAAACTTTCTGGTTATGCAATCTGGTGTTGGGCATACACGGGAAGCAATATATATCTCACCCAAAACTAACAATCCCTACATCCAAGCTGTATCCATCCGTCAACACATAACCAAGAAACCTTCGGAAATCGTGTACCTCAACCATCGAAAAGCATCCGTTATACGAGTTATGGCAATACTCCCGAGCTCGCCCCAGTACTAGGTTATCGGGGTTATCTCACCAACAACTGCATAAAAGAGATTTTCGATGTCGGCAAATCTCAGGTATTCCAGAACTGCAACGATAAAATTGTGACGACAACACCTCGGAGCTCAACTCCCCGGGTCAAACCCACATAAATAGACAGGAGGCACCAAGAACAATGTTCTCGTCACAAAACCATCGAAATGATTCCAAGATACCCGCGTGATCCTAAAATTTTTTTAGTGAAATTTGAGGAGAGGAAAGACAAAACATCTACGTCAAGAGTCCTCACCAGAGCGACGAAGGGACTGAGGAGTAAAAAGAATCCTACTCTCTGATATACATAATCCCAAGACTCAAAATATTTTTCTTCTAGACTCAACAACGGCCAACAATCAAGGGGGCTCCTATGGTCGGTCGAGGCTCTGATACCAACTTGTCACGCCCAATATTGGACCCTATCCAAAAGGAACTCGAAGGTCCCACCAAGGATAGACCCGCATATTGAAACGCTTTTGCAAGGTGGATATCATTACATCAACATTACATAATAGATAGGGATACATACATAAGGCATACAATGCCACATGAATACAACATTACAATACATAAGAGCATCATCCGACTATGGATGAATCACAAACAGAAACTCAAACGACATCCACCCTGCTAGCCCAGGCTGCCGACCTGGAACCTATCCCCTAATCGAAGAAGCAGAAGAAGAACTCAACGCAAGCAAGCATCGCCCTCGCGTCATGCTCATCGGATAACCTATACCTGCAACTGTTGTTGTAGTGATCTGTGAGCCACGAGGACTCAGCAATCCCATTACCATGGGTATCAAGACTAGCAAAGCTTAAAGGGAAAGGAAGGGGTAAAGTGGTGAGGCTGCAGCAGCGACTAAGCATATATGGTGGCTAAAATACGCAAATAAGAGCGAGAAGACAGCAAGCGGAACAGTCGTGAAGCTAGCAATGATCAAGAAGTGATCTTGAACTCCAACTTACGTCAAACATAACCCAGAAACCGTGTTCACTTCCCAGACTCCACCGAGAAGAGACCATCACGGCTACACATGCGGTTGATGCGTTTTAATTCGGATCTGGTGTCAAGTTATCTACAACCGGACATTAACAAATTCCCATCTGCCTATAACCGCAGGCACGGCTTTCGAAAGATTATACCCTGCAGGGGTGTCCCAACATAGCCCATGACAAGCTCTCGCGATCAACGAAGGAATAGACCTTCTCCCAGGAAGACCTGATCAGACTCGATATCCCGGTTTACAAGACATTTCGACAATGGTAAAACAAGACCAGCAAAGCCACCCGATGCACCAACAAATCCCGATAGGAGCTGCACATATCTCGTTCTCACGGCACACCGGATGAGCAAGACGTCGGGTTGGCATAGACCCTGGTTGCCCAGGGGGCGCCGGACATCGCTCGGTTCGGACCAACACTTAGACAAGCACTGGCCCGTGGGGGGCTAAAAGAAAGATGACCCACGGGTTGGCCGACCCAAGGGAAAGGGGTAGGTGGTGGTGAGGCAAATGGTAAAACCAAGGTTGGGCCTTGCTGGAGGAGTTTTATTCAAAGCGAATTGTCAAGGGGGTCCCATAAATCACCCGACCGCGTAAGGAACGCAAAATTCGGGAACATAACACCGGTATGACGGAAACTAGGGCGGCAAGAGTGGAACAAAACACGAGGCAAAAGGCCAAGCCTTCCACCCTTTACCAAGTATATAGATGCATTAATAATATAAGAGATATTGTGATATCCCAACCAAAATCCTGTCCACCATGGAGAAATCTTCAACTTCACCTGCAACTAACGACGCTATAAGAGGGGCTGAGCAAAAGCGGTAACATAGCCAAGCAATGGTTTGCATAGGAAAGGTGTCAAAGGTTAGAGGTTCATGGCAATTTGGGATGGCTTGATAAACAGGTGATAGGTAGCGCAGCAAAGCGATAGAATGAAGCAACTAGCATAGCAATGATAGTAGCGAGATCCAGGGTAGCGGTCATCTTGCCTGAGATCCCGCAAGGAAGAAGAACGATTCCATGAAGTAGACAAACGGGAGTAGTTGAACGAATCCTCACAATCGCAACATTACCGGAACTAAGAAGCTTCACAGGAAAGAAACAAACAACATGGTAAACGCTCAATCATAAACATGGCATGATGCGCAAACAAGTATGATGCATGTCCGGTTTAATGAGGCATGGCATGGCAAGGTGCAACAAACAATACTACAAGTTAAGTGGAGATCAATATGCAACGAGTTGCATATTGACGAAACACCACATTGACATATTTAGTTCTCTCTCGTTTAGATACACAACAATATTAAATGTTGTTAAACATGGCAAGAGGTGAAACATAATTAATCTACCTATCTAGGCAAGTTTAAGTGAGACCGGAACAACAAACAACAATTCTGGAAAAACCTCATATGCATATTTATGAATTCGGTACTGTTCTGCCCTAAACCATATTTTATTGTTGTTAAACAGGAAAATAAAGTGCACCATGTTAAACTAGGCATTTTTCCACCCCATTTACATATAAAGTTTATTTAAAATGGAGCTATGGTTATTTAGTTATGAATTAAAGCATTTTAACATGGCATTATGCAAAATAAACACAGACAGCATTTTAAACATTTTTAACATAGATGAAAGTGGCATATTATTAAACTACACAATTTCCTGAGCATTTTACATATATAACTTATTTTAATCCGATGCACAGTTAATTAGTTATTACATGCATGAGGTCTAGGGGGTTTTCTGTAAAACATTAATCTCTGGAAATTAGCTAAATTCGCAGAACGAGAAAAAAACACTATCGGGCCGAATCTGGAGGGGCTGCAGTTCTCACCATGGGCCATGGCCCAGGTCGGTCGAGAGGCTTGGGCAGGCAGAGGAGGTGGACCGGGCCGGGGCGTGCTGGAGGGAGCTAGGCTGGGCCGGCTTGAGGCCCACGCGCACACGCATGCACGAGCGGGCGAGGCGACGAGCTCCTCGTTCCTGAGCAGGGACGAGGCAGAGTGGCAGCGCAGATGGCGCCGGCAGCAAGCAGGCAAGGACGGGGCGGCGCAGGGCGGTTCCGGCGGGAACGGGGAGATCCGGGCCCGGGGACCCCGGATCCGGCAAGACTTGAGGACGAGGAGGCCGGCGACGAGGTTCCTGGCGGCGGAGGTGGGGTTCCTGCAAGGGGAGAGAGAGATCTAAGAGAGAGAGAGATACCAGAGGGAGAGACGGGAGAGAGAGAGAGGCGGTGACCTGGTTGCTCGCCGGCGACGAGGCTGCGAGGTGGCGGGGTCGGGTGTTCCTGCTCCGGCGAGGCCCCTGGTGGCCGGAGCGCAGGGACGATGCGGCGGCGAGGGGATCGAGCGAGGGAGCGGGCAAGTGGGCGACGGGGCCAGGGCGCACGGGGTCGGGCCCGGTCGCGGCCCGGGGCGGACTCCCCGTGGGCTTCGCGGGCCGCGGCGGCTGGAGGCGCGGGGAAGGCACGTGGAGGCTTGGGAGTGGTTGTGGAGGACGGCGTAGGCGGCGGCTGACCACTGGCGGCTTGCCAGGTGGCGGAGGGAGGCTGGGGCGCGCCGGATCTGGAGGGGGGAGGCGGCGGCGCGACCCTCGAGGTGAGAGGAGGCACCGAAAACGAGGAGGAGAGGGGTGGCTGCGGCTGGGAGGTAGGGAAACGGCTGGGATGCCCAAAAAGGAAAGAGGAGGGGCTTAAATAGGTAGGGGGGTAGGGTTAGAGGATTAGGAGGGTTTGGAGGGGGTTTCCGGACCCTCGGATCACGATCGTGCACTCCGGACAGAGGGGGGGCTAGGTGGCTGCAGGTGGGCTGTGTAGAGACCATGGGCTGCAGGGGAGAAGAGGGAGAGAGGCCCGGCAGCAGTTTCCGAATACCGAAAACGTCTGACGCTAGACCGACTATATCGCGGTTATATATTTAACGGTTGGGCAGTCAAACGAACTCCGAATGCGACGAAACTTGGCAGGCGGCCTGTCTACACTATAATAAGACCGCATGACAAGTTGCAACCCATTCCGAGAACATTTTTATGCCACATATAAAATAATATTTCGGAGGTGCCGCGGGCGCGTGCGAGTGTGGTCGGGCTCAGAACGGACAACGGAGAGAACCGGCGGAACACGAACGGATGCAAGTTCTACGAAAACGATGCCGATGCAATGCGCATGATGCTATGAGATGAGATGCATAACAAGAACAAAATGCAAAACAACAGACAAAAACCCAACCACGAAAGAAATATCATATAGCATCTCCGGAAAAGGCAAGAGTCGGAGTTACGAATATGGAAAGTTGTATCCGGGGCGTTACACCGGTCTAACAGAGCATACTTGGGGTATCCGAACTTCATCCGCAGCATATATGGCTTTCCAGCCGTGATATCTCCGGCCTGACGCAGCTCCTCCTTCATCGCTCTCATGGCAGAGCGAGTATCCTTGGCTTAGGCAGTGATCTTTTCAAGATCCTTCTGAGCCGCCCTATCTTCTTGCTCAAGCAATCTAGAGCGGTCGGTAGCATCCTTAAATTTTATGGCCATCTCGGCCATTTCCTTCTTCCTCTGGCAGTGAGCAGCCTGTTCGGCTTTTAGCTCTTCAGCCGCTTTAACGGCAGCCGCATCACTCTTCCTTGCTTGCTCCTTTGCTCGAGCAAGCTTCGCCCGAAGGTTCTCCAAGGCAGCAGCACCATCTACATGAAGCATATATAAGGCCCGAGCATCAAGCTCCTATTACTGTGTGTCTTTTGAACATACTTTGAGCCTCGTCTAGCCGCTTATGTACCAGCGCGATGTTGGCATCTGCTACGTCAAGTTGCCGCTTTAGTTCGGCAGATTCATCAGTCCGGCTAGCCACCGAACGCCTCGCCACCTTCATGGAATAGGCGGCACATTACACCTGGGGTTATGATCCTCTATGCGCCGTCACTTGTGACGACATACAGAGTCTCAGGGGCTACTATTCATACAGGGCACATTTAATATGCGGCTCTACCAAAAGGTACACCTTTTTACATACCTCAAAGCCTGTTAGTAAACTCCTGGCAGCCTCGTACAATCCGCTTTCCGCGGATGAAATCCTTCCAATCATCATATCCATCAACATACGGTGTTCTACTGAGATGGACGCCCTAGTAAGCAGATCCTTCAGCCCCTCTGTCGGCGCGCAAGAGGGTGCCGGACTAGCCTGACGACCCTTCCCAGGGTCCGGACTTGAAAAAACCCTTCTGGATGATACCTCGGGGTCGCCAGCCTCGTGAGACGGTGGAACAAGGGGAGGCGTTTCGCTCTCTATCATCTCTGGACGAAGATCCCCTGAAGATGAGCTCTGCTGAGAAGGGTTGAGATCCGAACTGCAAGACAATGTTTCAATTATTTTCCTCAGGAATAAAACATGAATGTGATTCATTATGGAACCCCTCCTTTCACTTACACCTCGGGGGAGAGCGGGTCCCCTTTAGGGGGCGATTCGGCTGGGGCGTTCTCCGGTGCCGAACCCTCTGACGAAGATTTCTTTCCCCGTTTTGAGGTTATCACCTCTAGGTCTTCAGAGGCAGTCCTTTTCTTCCCCTGGTCGGGAGAATTTCCGATTCTTCCCTTCCTAACGGCCTCCTTCGTGGAGGCGGTAGCTCCTTGGTTCCCCCCTTCGCCTTCCGCCAACGGCGCGGCCTCCAGCATCCTGGTTACCATGGGATTCGGCACGGTCTCGGGCAGGGGGGCTGGACACCTGATAAGCTTTGCCTTTGCTATCCACTCCTGTTCAAAGGGCAACTCTGCTAAAGAGTAGATTTGATAAAAATATGGATGGTGTGTTCAAATACGGGGCTACTTACTTTAGCATCCGGGCGGTTGCAGCTCAGACCTGCGTCCTTGGACAAATCCGGACACCTTGCTTGTGATCCGAAGAACAATTTGTACATCTCTATGGGTGTCATTCCCATGAAATGTTGTAGGACCCATGGTCCCTCAGGATTGAACTCCCACAGGCGGAGAGGTCGACGTTTGCAGGGCAGTGTGCGGCAAATCACCATGACTTGCGCCACCACGGTCAGATTGATATCTCTTTCTAGGAGATCTTGAATACAGCCCTGCAGCATGGGCACGTCTTTTGGCGGCCCCCAGATAAGTCGTTCACTAACCCATGATGCCAGCCGTGGTGGGGGACTCGAGCGAAAAGTAGGCGGTGCCACCCATGTGGTGCCCCTAGGGGCTGTGATGTAAAACCAGTCCCGTTGCCATAAACCGAGCTCCTCTTGAAAAGAGCCTTCGGGCCATGGAGCGTCGTCCATCTTGCTTATTATAGCCCCTCCACACTCAGCGTGCTGCCCCTCGATCATTTTCAGTTCCACTTTGAAAGTTTTTAGCCACAATTCGAAGTGAGGGGTGATATGGAGGAAGGCTTCGCACACGACAATAAATGATGAGATCTGGAGGATGGACTCCGGAGCTAGGTCGTGGAACTCTAGCCTGTAGTAAAACATAAGCCCCCTCACAAAGGGATCGATCGGGAAGCCTAGTCCCCGAAGGAAGTGAGATGCGAACACCATGCTTTCACCAGGCTGGGGTGCGGGAACAGCTTGCCCTTGAGTAGGCAGTCTATGCGAGATTTCGCCACTTAGATACCTAGCATCTCTAAGCTTTCGCACATCTTCTTCCGTAATGGAGGAAGGCATCCACCGGCGTTGAGGGTCGGAGCCGGACATCTTCGAAGGTCCGAAGCGCCTAAAACTAGAGCTTTGGGTGTTGGAACTCGAAGCGAGGGGCGGATTTGATTGGTTTAAGAGCAAGGGAGTCGGGCCTTGGTTCCTTTATAAAGGAGGTGAATACCAAGAGCCCTCCTCATAACCGTTTGAGACTCTCTTTCAATTAGGGAGTCATACCTAAGTCACGATTGGGTTACCCACACCCGTATTGATGAGAATCCCGGAATAAGGGGACACGATCTCTGCTTTGACAAGACATGCCAAGGAAACCGCCTCGCTAAACGCGCTGAGGTGGAATAATAAAATGAATAAAAGCCTGGCTGTGGCATGATGTCATGCCATGGAATACGTCAGCAGATCCGATTGATACAAACATTATTCTCTCTACCATGGAATGTGGAACTTATTTTGCAGAGCCAGACAATACCCTGGTGTTCAACATCTTCTATGGAATATTCGGAGGAGGAACCCGCCTTGCAATGCCGAAGACAACTTGCGCGCCGGACTCGTCGTCATTGAAGCCTGGTTCAGGGGCTACTAAGGGAGTCTTGGATAAGGGGGTGTCCGGATGGCCGGACTAAGACCTTTGGCCGGACTCCGTCCCGTGTCCGGATGGGACTTTCCTTGGCGTGGAAGGCAAGCTTGGCGATACGATATGAAGATCTCCTCCCATTGTAACCGACTCTATGTAACCCTAGCCCTCTCCAGTGTCTATATAAACCGGAGAGTTTTAGTTCATAGGACGAACAACAATCATACCATAGGCTAGCTTCTAGGGTTTAGCCACTCTGATCTCGTGGTAGATCTACTCTTGTACTACCCATATCATCAATATTAATCAAGCAGGAGTAGTGTTTTACCTCCATTGTGAGGGCCCGAACCTGGGTAAAAACATCGTGTCCCTTGTCTCCTGTTACCATCCGCCTAGACGCACAGTTCGGGACCCCCTACCCGAGATCCGCCGGTTTTGACACCGACAGTTGCCATCTCATCAGCGGTGCCATTAGAAAATTATTTGGCACTGCTTCAGCAGTTTGTGCAGCCAATTTGGTCCACACATCCGAGCAGCCAAGCAGTAAAATACTAAATCTTTATGGCACGAAGGAACTGGGCATCGGAGCAACTACATGCTCCGGAGTTCGGGTCCCTGATTTTTTTTCCGCTGCATCGGCTAGCCACTTCAGGGCACTGGTGCGAGATGTAGCAACAGTTGTCTTTACTCCAGTTTTGGCATACATAGTGGATGGCCTTAGTGATATTAGTTCTATGTTACTAAATTTGTGCATGTACACACCTGTTAGTATCAATTTGCTGTCATCCAAACACTATCGCTATGTTGTTGCAGTTATTTACCTTCCTCATAAAATGTTTAGTTTGTTATTTATTGTACATGAGTAAGAACTTGTAGCGTCGTTGTAGTTAATTATAGCTTCTGATGTTACAGAATTTGGTTGTTGTCTCAGTAGCAATTAATTCATTTGCACATTGATCTTTTTGAGAAGATATGTCACAATTAACATGTTTCTTCAGTTTTTCAAAATAAGCATTGGTGATTTTCTATATTGCTATAATCCCATTTCCCCTACAATTGTTACTGATCTAGTTTTAAATATTATAGGATGAATGGAAGTGTTCTTACTTGGAGTGGGTTGATCAAGAGTGGCCACAGTCTTTGGAGATGTGCCTAGCAAAGCTCTGCAGCATGTATGCTGAAGAGAACAGACGTAGGCTTAGAGAAACTATTGTCAATGCTTAAGAATATTTGAAGATGCGGGATAAAAAGTTGAAGGTGGAGAATGAGCTCAGATTTTTTTAAATCAAACTTTGCTAAGATGGTGTTGGCGAAGGAGTAGGCACTTTCCCAGTTGGCCCGTGCAAACAGGTTCTTACTGAACTGAAATCAGAAGTGGATAAGACAAGCCTGGATGATCTCGATTAGGGAAATGAATATATTGTTCTTATGAAGTTGAACTAGCTATATGTTGTAATGTGTTGTTTTCATGTAGCTATCGTACTGTGATGTTATAATATATTTATGTGCCTGATATGAAATTGGCAAACAGCTGTTTGATATGAAATGTGAATTTGCGTAATACTGGAATTATTAATTGTAAACTAATAAAATTGCTAAATGTGTCATGGACCTTTGCAAACGGTTCTAGCAGTAAAAGCGCTTGCGATGGATAGCCCAATGCCGCATAGTTTTCTTCATCAAATAGTGTGTGATATAGTAGATAAAAGCAAACAGTTAACCAAGGCAGACCGTGTGTGATAGTTACACCTTTCACACACGAGCCTACACATAAAACTGTGTGGGATGTACGTATGAACAAAAACGTTTTCCCTTGATTGACTGTGTGGGATGTACATAAGAACGTAAACATATTCCTTGGATTGACTGTGTGTGATATACATACGAACGGATATGTTTCTCTGGGATTCGCTGTGTGGGATGTACATACCTACGGAGATGTTTTTCTCGGATTACCTTGTGGGATGTACATACCTACGAAAATGATTGGGTTTCGATGCCTTGCCTGGTCGCACATGGTCACAGCCTGTGTCCCAGGAGGGCCTATCCCCGACGATTTTTGGGTCGTGTCGGAAGGACCCCCCTATCGCACACACTCACTTGGAGACGGTTCCAAATGCCGTCGCGGAAAGGGGTTAAAACCGTTTTTATAGCACCGATGCGCACCAGTGTATGCATTAGAGACAACCGCATTCACGTTAAATAGGGAACCATCTAAATCCGCAGAGACAACACCGTATGAACTATGGTTTGGCAAGAAACCTAAGTTGTGCTTTCTTAAAGTTTGGGGATGCGACACTTATGTCAAAAGGCTTCAGCCTGATAAGCTCGAACCCAAATCAGAGAAGTGCGTCTTTATAGGATACCCTAAGGAAACTATTGGGTACACCTTCTACCACAGATCCATAGACAAGATCTTTGTTGCCAAGAATGGGTCATTTCTAGAGGAGTTTCTCTCGAAAGAAGTGAGTGGACGGAAAATAGAACTTCATGAGGTAATTGTACCTTCTCTCAAATTGGAAAGTAGCACATTGATACGTCTCCAACGTATCTATAATTTTTTATTGTTCCATGCTATTATATTATCTGTTTTGGATGTTTTATATGCATTAATATGCTATTTTATATTAATTTTTGGACTAACCTATTAACCTAGAGCCCAGTGCCAGTTTCTGTTTTTTCCTTGATTTTGAGCTTCGCAGAAAAGGAATACTAAACGGAGTCCAAACGAAACAAAACTTCACAATGATTTTTCTTGGACCAGAAGACACTTAGGGGACTTGGAGTCCAAGACATAAGAGCCACGAGGAGGCGGCAAGGGTGGAGGGCACACCCTAGGAGGGGCGCCCCTACCTCTTGTGACCCCCTCGGGACTCTCCTGACCTAGCTCTTCCTCTTATATATTCACATATATTCCAGAACCACCAGAGGCATCCACGAAAACACTTCTCCACCGCCGCAACCTTCTATTCCTACGAGATCCCATCTTGGGGCCTTTTCTGGGATCCTACCAGAGGGGGATTCGATGACGGAGGGCATCTACATCAACTCTATTGCCCTTCCGATGGAGCATGAGTAGTTTACTACAGAGCTACGGGTCCATAGCTTGTAGCTACATGGCTTCTTCTCTCTCTTTGACTCTGAATACCATGTTCTCCTCGATGATCTTGGAGATCTATCCAATGTAATCTACTTTTGCGGTGTGTTTGTCCAGAACCGATGAATTGCGGATTTATGATCAGCTTATCTATGAATATAATTTGAATCTTCTCTGAACTCCGATATGCATGATTTGATATCTTTGTATTTCTCTTCAAATTATCAGTTTGGTTTTGCCAACTAGATTGGTTTTTCTTGCAATGGGAGAGGTGCTTAGCTTTGGTTTCAATCTTGCGTGATTTCACCCAGTGACAAAGTAGGGGTAGCGAGACACGTATTGAATTGTTGCCATCGAGGATAAAAATATGGGGTTTTCATCATATAACTTGAGTTTATTCCTCTACATCATGACATCTTACTTAAGGCGTTACTCCGTTCTTCATGAACTTAATACGCTAGATGCATGTTGGATAGTGGTCGATGTGTGGAGTAATAGTAGTAGATGCAGGCAGGAGTTGGTCTACTTGACATAGACGTGACGACTATATTGCGTAATCATTGCCTTGGATATCGTCATAACTTTGCACTTTTCTATCAATTGCTCGAGGTAATTTGTTCACCCATTTTATTATTTGCCTTCATGAGAGAAGCCTCTAGTGAAACCTATGGCCCACGGGTCCATTTTACATCATATTTGTTTCTGGTCTACTATTTTTCAATCTTTTATTTTCAGATCTATAAACCAAAATACCCAAAAATATTTTATCTTTTGTTTAGTTTTATGTATCTCTATCAGATCTCACCTTTGCAAGTGACCATGAATGGATTGACAACCCCTTTATCACATTGGGTGCAAGTGTTTGATTGTTTGTGCAGGCGCATCTATTGGGAACTTGCACATTTCTCCTACTGGATTGATACCTAATACGTCTCCGTCGTATCTATAATTTTTTATTGTTTCATTCCAATATTATACAACTTTTATACACTTTTGGCAACATTTTATATGATTTATTTGGACTGAGATATTGATCCAGTGCCTAGTGCCAATTCCTGTTTGTTGCATGTTTTTTGGTTCACAAAAAATCCATATCAAACAAAGTCCAAATGCAACAAAAATTTATAGAGAATTATTTTGTAATATTTGTGAATCTTGGGAGGTGGAATCAACGTAAACGGGGGCCCATAGGCCCCAAGATACACCAGGGTGCACCAGGTGTCTTATGCTCACCTCGTACGTCGGTTGGATCTCTACTTCGGGTGCAAGGAAGCTTATATCCGGGAAAAACTGTGTTAAAATCTCAGCGCAATCGGAGTTACGGATCTCCCTGAATATAAGAAATGGTTTTCGTCCAGATCTGCGGAACGTGAAATAGAAGAGAACGGAGAGGGAGATCCAATCTTAGAGGGGCTCCCACCCCTCCGCCGCCCTGGAGGCCATGTACCAGAGGGGGAGCTCTCCTCCCATCTAGGGGGGGAGGCCAAGGAAGAAGAAGGAGGGGGGCTCTCTCCCCCTATCTCCTAGTGACGCCGGAGTGCCGCCGGGGCAAGGACCTTGACGGCGATCTACATCAACAATCTTGCTACCGTCAACACAAACTTTCTCCCCTCTATGCAGCGGTGTAACACCTCTTCTCCTCGCTGTAATATAGACTTAAACATGGTGTTCAACTACATATATTATTTCCCAATGATCTATGGTTATCCTATAATGTTTGAGTAGATCCATTTTGTCCTATCGGTTAATCATGATCTTGGTTGGTATGACTGTATATTTTATTTATGGTGCTGTCCTACGGTGCCCTCCATGTTGCGCAAACGGAGGGATCCCCACTGTAGGATGTTGCAATATGTCCATGGTTTGCTTATTGTCAGTGTTGCAGGGGTGACAGCAGCCTAAACGCGGATAAGTGGGTTATGGCGTATGGGAGTAAAGAGGACTTTAGACTTAATGCTATGGTTCCGTTTCACGACCTTAATGATCTTTAGTAGTTGCGGATGCTTGCTAGGGGTCCAATCATAAGTGCATATGATCCAAGTAGAGAAAGTATGTTAGCTCATGCCTCTCCCTCATATAAAATTACAAGAATGATTACCAGTACTTGTTATCGATTGCCTAGGGACAAATGACTTTCTTATTGACAAAAAACTATCCACTTTTATTACCTTGCAATTTATTCATAGTTTTATTCTCGCAAAGTACTCGTAGCTTTTTTCTTGCAAAATACTTTCATACTTGTTTTAGGTAAAGCAAACATCAAGTGTGTGTAGAGTTGTATCGGTGGTCGATTGAACTTGAGGGAATATTTGTCCTGCCTTTAGCTCCTCATTGGGTTTCACACTCTTATTTATAAAAAAAGGCTACAAACGATCCCCTATAATTGTGGGTTACCATGAGGGAAATACTTATCTCTACTGTGCTGCATCACCCTTTCCTCTTCAAGGGAAAAACCAACGCAAGCTCAACAAGTAGCAGGAAGAATTTCTGGTGGCGTTGCCGGGGAGATCTACGTCAAGCCTACCAAGTACCCATCATAAACTCTCACCTCTTGCATTACATTATTTGTCATTTGCCTCTTGTTTTCCTCTCCCCCACTTCTAAAACATTTTCAGAAAAACACAAAAACATTTGCCCTTTTATTTGCCTTCTTTCCGTATGCCTTTTTGCTAGTTTGCTATGTTTTCTCGTGTTACCATGTGCCTTCTATTTGCTTGCATCTTTGCTTGCTAAAAATCTATTGATATGGATCCACTTAAAGTTTTCTACATGGATCATCTTCGATCCATATGTGCTCGTGCTGAAACCCCAACTAGTTTAGTTGAGGGAAAATCTTTAGATGAGCATGCTCATTTTGTGTTTCACTGTTTGTCTGAAAAGGGAGTCTTTTATGGAATCAAATAAATTGTTTGCTATGTTATGCTTGGAACCTTTGTGAACTTTTTTTATTTTACTTGTTGTTCTAAGAACCCTAAAAAAACACCTTCCCTACCTATGTGACTTTAATGATAATGAAATCTTATCTTCTTATGAAAAGTTTTTTTTTCAGTTACTATGATATCGAACAAATTGAAGAATTTGTTGCTTTTAAGGGTGCTTACGAAGTTGCTTCTTTGATTGAAAAGTATGATATTACTCTCTACAAATATGAAAATTTTGATATACTTATGAAAACTATGCTCATAATGTCTATGTCAAAGAATTTATTGAGAGAATGACCATTACTTTGGAAGAAAATAATGATATGCATGAATCTATAGATAACAATGATTTCGATGATTTGATTGAAATATCTCTTGATGAACATGATGCTTTCTATTGTTATGGCCATGATGCCAATATTTATGGAGATGAATTTGCTATAGTTCCTTATGTTAACCATGAGATTATTGCTATTGAACCCGTACTTGATAGTTCTTTGAATCAAAAGCATGATTACAATGATGTTATTATAAATTCTGTTAGTGTAGATTGTGCTAATAATATGCAAAACCCACAATGAATTATTTATTGAAAAACAGAACCAATACTTGTCACAGAAGTATTCCAAGTTTACAGATTGCTATAGACTATTATGTTTTTGACAAATTCTGTTTTCTATGTGTTGCTTGCTTATTTTGATGAATCTATGGGTAGTATCGGGGGGTATGAACCATGGAGAAGTTGGAATACAGTATATATTACACCAATATAAATAAAGAATGAGTTCAAAACATTACCAAAAGTGGTGATTTTATTTTCTTATAGGATTTGATCTGAAGTGATTTTCTTTTAAGTTTTGTGTTGTGAAGTTTTCAAGTTTTGGGTAAAAATTTGATGGACTATGGAATAAGAAGTGGCGAGAGCCTAAGCTTGGGGATGACCAAGGAACCCCAAGGTAATATTCAAGGACAACCAAGGGGCTAAGCTTTGGGATGCCCCAGATGGCATCCCCTCTTTTGTCTTCGTCTATCGGTAAATTCACTAGGGGCTATATTTTTATTCACCACATGATATGTGTTTTGCTTGGAACGTCTTGTATGATATAAGTCTTTACTTTTTAGTTTGCCACAATCATCTTTGTTGTACACACCTTTTGAGAGGGACACGCATGAGTCGTGATTTATTAGAATACTCTATGAGCTTCACTTATATCTTTTGAGCTAGGCAATTTTGCTGTACTGCTTCACTTATATCTTTTTAGAGCATTGTAGTGGCTTTATTTTGTAGAAATTAATGAACTCTCATGCTTCACCTATATTATTTTGAGAGTCTCTCTAAACAGTGTGGTAATTTGCTTTGGTTATGAATTTTGTCCTTATATGATGGGCATCCAAGAGGGATATAATAAAAACTTTCATATAAAGTGCATTGAATACTATGAAAAGTTTGATTCCTTATGATTGTTTTGAGATATAAAGATGGTGATATTAGAGTCATGCTAGTGAGTAATTGTGGATTGTAGAAATACTTGTGTTAAAGTTTGTGATTCACGTATCATGCACGTATGGTGAGCCATCATGTAACGAAGTTGGAGCATAATTTATTTATTGATTGTCTTCCTTATGAGTGGCGGTCGGGGACGAGCGATGGTCTTTTCCTACCAATCTATCCCCCTAGGAGCATGTGTGTAGTACTTTGTTTTTATGACTAATAGATTTTTGCAATAAGTATGTGAGTTCTTTATGACTATGTAGCGATCCAACCTCAAACGGTCGAATCTCTGTGCTTAATTGTCATCCCTGGATCGGTAATGCTGACACACATAGTACTTGAAGGATTTATAACAGAGTTCAATCACACACTTATTACATCGAGTGTGTCAAAAGAGAAATTATTACAATAAATTTGGCTTAAGGCCATCTAAAATAGATAACAGCGGCAGGCTTGGAAGATAAAGTGAGTCCATCAACTCCAACGGCATAGGAGAGTGCACGACAAACGACCTAGCGCACCTTACTCTTCGTCTGAAAATTCTGCAACATGATATGTTGCAGCCCGAAACGGGTCAACACATGGAATATGCTGGCAATATAACACAATAGAGCAATGAACAAGTAAAAGCTATCACTACATGCATATGAGAATGGTGGAGGCCCTACGGTTATAATGTTTTGTGAAAAGCCAATTTTTTCCTACAACAAAGTAATACGTTTAGTTTAACTATTATGGTAGTTGTTAAACATTGAGAAGGTTCCTCCAACTCAATCCCAATTAATCAGTATTAATAACCCAACAAATTAATTTAGAGTGATGAGATCAACATGATAATCCAAGAACCAGATACTCAAGATGTCCATAACCGGGGACACGGCTAAACATGATTAGTGTGTACACTTTGCAAAGGTTTGCGCACTTTCCCCACAAGACTCGATCTCCTCTGTTGGATTTCTTGCACTAGAAGGTGTTTGAGAAACGGATGACCGAAACACAGTCTTTTAGAAGCATTAACTCTAACCCTGGGTAGACAGTACCAACCTACAACCCCTACATCTGCTAGCCTACCACTGGAAGAGGTCATGCAACATACTGAACTATGCTAGATCCCATAATAGCTTGTGGCTGCACACGGAAGTTTCTAGCATGAATAATCTTATGATCCCTTTGAGCCTGGGTGGCGAACCATAGTATGATCACACGGGTACTCCGGAATATCCTAGGACAACACTGGATTCTCCAGGTGCCCACAACCAATCCACCCAGATGTGTATTTAAGTAGCCACCTTAAGTTAACCTTTAAATAATAATCTCACATCTGTCATGGATACACTCAAATCCAATCCATGTCTACGAGCATAGCATGGCAATATAAGCATGACATAGAAGTAACTCCCAAGGGTTTGATAATAAAACAGGTAATAAGTTCTACCTCATCAACTACTTCCCAATACCCACAAGTTATTCACATCCTAATCATGCAGTGTTTTAGGATGTAACTAATGCATAAAAATTGGGTATGAAAAGACTATGATCAATGTGTTACTTGCCTTGCTGACAATCTGCAAACCCTAGATACTCGTAGTAGCACGTGTCGCACTCCGGGAATTCTATCGCAAACAAACAATAGCATGCATAATCACTCAAGAATATATGCAAGGGTAAAACTCAAATAAGAAGATCCAATATGAAAGTTGAACTGAAGAGACTCGATTTGCAAAAACAATCAGTCAAAACGGAGCTACGGAACTGAAACTATGGTCAAAAGAACTTCAAACACAAATCTGCTTGAAACCAAATTTTAATTTGTCAAAATGATGTTCAAGTTGATTAAACAGAAGGAAGGGCTCAAGATGAAGATTTTGGCATTGGTTGCACTGGATTTGGACGAACGGTTAAAAAGTTGCGAGGGTTTGAAGATCAAGGGCTAATCTGCAATAAAAGTAATCGCGGAAAGGACCCTAGCAGAAAAACAAAATAAAAGAAAAATCTATCGGGCGAACGCCCACTAACAGAGTGCAAAAAATGAAAACGTTAGTTAAAACAAATGAACGAATATTCTCAAACAAACTAAACCGAGAAAAGCGAACCAATCTAAAAAGAAAAAACTAATCTAGGGTTTTAAAAAGACCGATCGGTTTTTACCTAAACCGAAAAAAGCCAACGACGACGGCTCGGATACGACAATGGCAGCGCGAGTCTGGCGAGGCGGCGGCTCGGCGAGGCGGGCGACGGCTGGCGCCGTGGGGCTGCGGCGTGCGGCGGCAGCGGCGAGCGGCAGCGTGAGGTGGCGGCTGCGGCGGTGCGGGGCTCGAGGTGGGGAGGCGAGGGGGCGGCGGTGGTGGCTTTTAAAGAGGGGCCCCGGGGGGTCCTCGGCTTGCGCGAGGGGGCGGGAGGCCGACCCGGAATTCTTATCGCCGGAGTCCGGCGTCCGCACGGAAGGGCTAGGCGGCGGTGCGCTCGGATGGGCCGGCTAGGCTTCGGCCCAGTCGGTCCGAGATTTTTTTTAAAATAAATTCCGCCAAAAGAAAAATCCTAAAGAAATGTAATTTTTTTTAAAAAAAAGCTAAAAACAATTTTCACCATCTAAATAAAAGGTTTAGAACAAGGTGAACATTTTCTTGGCCTAAAAATGCATATTTTTCTAATTCAAATAAAATAGCAATAAAATCCAAATAAAATGATTTATTTTATTTTAACATTTTTCCTCCAATATTTCTTTTCTTTTGGAGAAGTCATATTTTCTCCTCTCATATATTTTTAATATTAAATATTTTGGAGAGAAAAATGATTAAAACCAAAATGATCCTCTTTTCAATGTTTGAGAAAATTCAAATATGAAAAATAATAAAATCCCCAACTCTCTTCATGGGTCCTTGAGTTGCTTAGGATTCTTAGGATCACAAACGAAAAGAAAATAAAATATGATATGCATATGATGACCTATGTATAACATTCCAAATTAAAAATTTGGGATGTTACACACTAATGTTGAGCCCATGGATTATACGCACTCTCACCCTTCCACCATTGCTAGCCTCTCTAGTACCGCGCAACTTTCGCTGGTACCATACACCCACCATATACCTTCCTCAAAACAGCCACCATACCTACCTATTATGGCATTTCCATAGCCATTCCAATATATATTGCCACACAACTTCCACTGTTCTGTTTTATTATGACACGCACCATCATTGTCATATTGCTTTGCATGATCGTAAGAGAAATAGCATGATGTTTACATGGCTTGTCCATTTTTTATGTCATTTGCTACGTTAGATCATTACACAACCAGGTACACCGCCGGAGGAATTCATATAGAGTCATATTTTGTTCTAAGTATCGAGTTGTAATTCTTGAGTTGTAAGTAAATAGAAGTGTGATGATCTTCATTATTAGAGCATTGCCCCATGTGAGGAAAGGATGATGGAAGCTATGACCCCTCACAAGTTGGGATGAGTCTCTAGACTTTATAAAAAAAAAGAAGCCACCAAAAAAAGAGAGAAAAGAGAGAAGGGGCAATGTTACTATCCTTTTTCCACACTTGTGCTTCAAAGTAGCACCATGATCTTCATGATAGAGAGTCTCCTATGTTGTCACCTACATATACTAGTGGGAATTTTTCATTACAGAACTTGGCTTGTATATTCCAATGATGGGCTTCCTCAAATTGCCCTAGGTATTCGTGATCAAGCAAGTCGGATGCACACCCACTTAGTTTCTTTTGAGCTTTCGTAAACTTACAGCTCTAGTGCATCTGTTGCATGGAAATCCCTACTCACTCACATTGATATCTATTGATGGGCATCTCCGTAGCTCGTTGATATGCCTAGTTCATGTGAGACTATCTCCTTATTTTTTGTCTTCTCCACAACCACCATATTTTAGTCCACCTATAGTGCTATATCCATGGCTGACGCTCATGTATTGAGCGAAAGTTGAAAAGGTTTGAGAACATCAAAAGTATGAAATAATTGCTTGGCTTGTCATCGGGGTTGTGCATGATTTGAATACTTTATGTGATGAAGATGGAGCATAGCCAGACTATATGATTTTGTAGGGATAACTATCTTTGGCCATATATTTTTTATAAGACATGATTGCTTTATTAGTATGTTTGATGTATTATTGTTTTTATGTCAATATTAAACTTTTGTTTTGAATCTTATGGATCTGAACATTCATGCCACAATAAAGAAAATTACATGGATAAATATGTTAAGTAGCATTCCACATCAAAAATTCTGTTTTTATCATTTACCTACTCGAGGAAGAGCAGGAATTAAGCTTGGGGTGCTTGATACGTCTCCAACATATCTATAATTTTTTATTGTTCCATGCTATTATATTATCTGTTTTGTATGTTTTATATGCGTAAATATGATATTTTACATTAGTTTTGGGACTAACCTATTAACCTAGAGCCCAGTGTGAGTTTCTGTTTTTCCTTGTTTTTGAGCTTCATAGAAAAGGAATACTAAACGGAGTCCAAACGGAATAAAAACTTCATGATGATTTTTCTTGGACCAGAAGACATCCAGAGGACTTGGAGTCCAAGCCAGAAGAGCCACAAGGCATCGTCAAGCTTGGAGGGTGCGCCCTAGCGGGGGCGCCCCCTACCTTGTGGCCCCCTCGGGACTCTCCTGACCTAGCTCTTCCTCCTATATATTCACATATATTTCAGAACCACCAGAGGCATCCACGAAAACACTTTTCCACCGCCGCAACCTTCTGTTCTCGTGAGATCCCATCTTGGGGCCTTTTCCGGCATCCTGCCAGAGGGGGATTCGATCACGGAGGGCATCTACATCAACTTTATTGCCCTTCCGATGAAGCGTGAGTAGTTTACCATAGACCTATAGGTACATATCTTGTAGCTAGATGGCTTCTTCTCTCTCTCTTTGATTCTCAAAACCATGTTCTCCTTGATGTTCTTGGAGATCTATCTGATGTAATATCCTTTTGCGGTGTGTTTGTCGAGATCCGATGAATTGTGTATTTATGATCATCTTATCTATGAATATTATTTGTATCTTCTCTGAATTATTATATGCATGATTTGATATCTTTGTATTTCTCTTCGAATTATCGGTTTGGTTTGGCCAACTAGACTGGTTTTTCTTGCAATGGGAGAGGTGCGTAGCTTTAGGTTCAATCTTGTGTTATTTCACCCAGTGACAAAGTAGGGGTAGCGACACACGTATTGAATTGTTGCCATCGAGGATAAAAAGATGGGGTTTTCATCATATTGCTTGAGTTTATTCCTCTACATCATGTCATCTTACTTAAGGCGTTACTCCGTTCTTTATGAACTTAATACTCTAGATGCATGCTGGATAGCGGTCGATGTGTGGAGTAATAGTAGTAGATGCAGGCAGGAGTTAGTCTATTTGACATGGACGTGATGCCTACATTGCATAAACATTGCCTTGGATATCGTCATAACTTTGCGCATGTCTATCAATTGCTCGACAGTAATTTGTTCACCCACCGTATTATTTGCCTTCATGAGAGAAGCCTCTAGTGAAACCTATGGCCCACGAGTCTATTTTCCATCATATTTGTTTTCGATCTACTATTTTGCAATCTTTTATTTTCAGGTCTATAAACCAAAAAACCCAAAAATATTTTATCTTTTGTTTAGTTTTATCTATCTCTATCAGATCTCACCTTTGCAAGTGACCATGAAGGAATTGACAACCCCTTTATCGCGTTGGGTGCAAGTGTTTGATTGTTTGCGTAGGTGCATCTATTGGGGACTTGCACGTTTCTCCTATTGGATTGATACCTTGGTTCTTAACTGAGGGAAATACTTATCTCTACTGTGCTGCATCACCCTTTCCTCTTCAAGGGAAAAACCAACGCAAGCTCAAGAAGTAGCACACATTAGAGAAAATTGTTCCCGTGATGCGTGCACCAACTAGAGAGGAAGCTAATGATGATGATCATGAAACTTCAGATTAATTTACTACTGAACTTTGTATGTCACCAGAACACGTTCCGCACCAGAGTGGTATGGTAATCCTGTCCTGGAAGTCATGTTGTGAAGAAGCTATGATGAGCCCAGATTCCGACAAATGGCTTGAGGCCATGAAATCTGAGATAGGATCCATGTATGAGAACAAAGTGTGGAGTTTGCTGGACTTGCCCGATGATCTGCAGTCCATTGAAAATAAATGTATCTTCAAGAGGAAGACGGACGCTGATGGTAATATCACTGTCTACAAAGCTTGACTTGTCGTGAAAAGTCTATGACAAGTTCAAGGGGTTGAATACAATGAGACTTTCTCACTCGTAGCGATGCTTGTCAGGGTCAAAACCGGCGGATCTTGGGTAGGGGGTCCCGAACTGTCCGTCTTAGGTCGATGGTAATGGGAGACAAGCGACACGATGTTTACCTAGGTTCGGGCCCTCTCTATGGAGGTAATACCCTACTTCCTGCTTGATTGATCTTGATGAATATGAGTATTACAAGAGTTGATCTACCACAAGATTGTAATGGCTAAACCCTAGAAGTCTAGCCTGTATGACTATGGTCATGAATCTCTCTCCTCCGGACTAAGTCCTCTGTTTTATATAGACACCGGGAGGATCTAGGGTTACACAAGGTCGGTTACAAAGAAAGGAATCCACATATTTAATCGCCAAGCTTTCCTTCCATGCCAAGGAGAGTCCCATCCATACACGGGTGCAGTCTTCGGTCTTCGTATCTTCAAAGCCCATCAGTCCAGCCCACGGCTAACAGGCCGGACGCCCGAGGACCCCTTAGTCCAGGATTCCCTCAGTAGCCCCTGAACTTGGCTTCAATGACAAGGTATCCGGCGCGTAGATCTGTCTTCGGCATTGCATGGCGGGTTCCTCCTTACGAACTCCAAGATAGTCTTCGGACATATTGATCGTGTCTGGACCTGTAACACACACACCACACACAACCGCAGAGAATATAATATTCCACAAGTCCAATCCGCTGACAACTTTTTGTATCCTGACATCACGTCTGCCCGGTCATAATTTCAAACTGTTTTTTGTCTGCCGCTCAATGTTTCGGCACGCGGTTGCCATTGTCACGTCTTGTCAAAGCAGAGATCGTGTCCCCTTATTGTGGGATTTTTCATTAATACGAGCGTGGGTAACCCAACCGTACCGTTTACACAGCCCTTGGGAACAGGCAAGTTTTAAGGCAAGTAGGGAGGCTCTCAATATTCACTGCCTTTATAAGGAGGTAAGAATCCCCATTCTTCGCCCACGCATTCCCTTCCTCTCTGTCCTTCCATTCTCGAGCTCCAGCGCCCAAGTTCCCATCTTCCCCTTCTCAAGGAAGCACTTAGACATGTCCGGATCTGGAGGCCAAGGCAAGTGGATGGTCTCCTCCGTTAAGGAGAAGGACATCACCCAGCTTCGGGTGGCCGGGTACCTGGCGAAAGGAATCGCCCACCGTCTGCCCTCCAAGGGGCAAGTCATCCCCCACCCGAAGCCTACTGAGAGGGTAGTTTTCCTCCCTCACTTCGGCCGTGGATTGGGGTTTCCACTTCACCCCTTCGTCCGCGGACTGATGTACTATTACGTGCTAGATTCCCATGATCTAGCCCCACACTCCTTCCTCAACATCTTGGCATTTATTGTCATGTGCGAGGCCTTCCTCCATATCCACCCCCACTTCGACCTATGGCTCAAGGTCTTCAACGTGAAGTCGAAGGTGGTGGACGGTCAGCACGCAGAGTGCGGGGGCACCATGGTGAGCAAGATGCCCAATGTCACTTGGCCCATAGGAACTTTTGTGGAGACCGTCAAGGAGTGGCAGAAGCAATGGTTCTACATCATAGAGGCGTGCGGCGCCACTTGGGCCATAGCTCCCGAGTTTAGGGTCGGAGCCCTAATGCGGCTCACCTCCTGGAAGGAGAAAGGCCCCAACTGGTCAGCGTCAGACGAGCTGATGGCACTACAAACGCGAATTCAGAGTATGGTGGATAAAGACGTCAAGCTCGTCGGCGTGATCCAGGTGATGCTGGTTTGCTGGATTCTCCCCTGCCAAAGCCGAAGCTTCCCTTTATGGGAATTCGATCCGGCAAAGCACCAGACCATGGAAGGGCTCTTCAGAACTACTCACAAAGGTGCCTGGAAGTTGCTCTTCAAGGGCAATGTGAAGCCGCCAGTCATGGATTCGGACCGCGGGCACGATCACTCCCATCCCGCCAATGAGGAAAGTTCTCCTTTTGTCGGTGGAAACGACACCTATGGGATCACGGGAATCCCTTCTACGGTTGGCGGGCGCGGGGTTGTGAGAAGAGCAGGTCTAACAGGAAGCACACAGATCGTTTACCCAGGTTCAGGCCGCGAGGATGCGTAATACCCTAGTCCTGCTTTGGTGGATGTATTGAGTGTTCTTCCGTTCTTGAGCTAGCTACAGGGTGTAACTTGCCCAAAAGAGCCGAATCCCTCTCATGGTCGCCTCGGGCCTCCTTTTATAGACAAAAGGGGTCGCCATACTGGCACACAAGAGGTGAAAAGGTCTACAGTGCGTGAGCTTATCACCCGGCATTATAGGACAAAGCGCATTAAATGCACTACTTAGGTGTTTATTAGCTTTATTGGGGACGGGAACGAGGCCCGTCCCATCCGTCGCCGCTCCTCCTCGCTTCAACACGCGCCCAGGCCAGTGATGCGTGCGGTGCCATGTAGGCAGGCAGGCTGTTGAGGTGGCGCGATGGTGGAGCCTTCACGAAGATCTGCATGCCACCATGCAGGTGCTTGCTGAGTTGGTGTAGATGCCGCCCGTCGTCACGCAGGTGCCTGCCCAGCTGGTTGAGCTAGTAGTTGCTTGGGGACGGCGGTGGAGTCTTGGCTGGTGCGGGAATGGCAGTGGCCCCACTGATGCCCTCAGCAAGGGTCTTGCCGGGTGCCCGGAAAGGATCTTGCCGTGGTGTCGCAGTTGTCCCAGGAAGGCGCTTGCCGAGGGTCTTGTGGATCTCCTCGGCTAGGATGCCGCCGAGGATCGCTGTCTTCTGGTCCTCAGCTGATCTTGTGTGTTCATGATCTTGACGAAGATCTGCATGCCACCACAGAGGCGCCTCCCGGGCCCTGGTTCCAATGTAGTTGGTTGGCTGGTGTTGGAACCCATGGGCTCAAGGGTGGCCTACTCTGCTGGCATCGGGTAAGTCCCCATGGCAAGGCTCTTGCTGGGCCACGGAGGCCACGCCGACAAGGGTCTTGCCAGGGGAGTCCACCTGGCCCCTTTGCTCTCCTGTGTTTCTGGTCTTGGCATTGCCTCGGTTGTCTTGCGCTTCAACTTCTTTCCGACTTCCCTCTTCTGCCCTGCTAGGTGTGGCCGTGGCGCGTGGCTCTGACTGCCCGTGCACAAGTAAAGGGGTCAAAAGGAGAGCCCCTAATTTTGTACACTGATAGGAGCCCTCGGGCCTAGGACACACATAAGCACGACGCGTTGTTGGGCCAGGCCCAGAACGGTGCGCGGGTAGGTGGGGCGGATTGTAGCACAATAACTGTTTTGTCCGCTGTGCTTCCCCATGACCCGCATTAAACGCGCGACATGGAGGGGCGTGCGTGACGTGGGGGTTATGCGTGGGGCGGTTCCCGCACGCATGCGTCACATCGTAGTTAATGGGAAAAAAGGCGGCCCTCGCCTTCCCCGTAAAAAGGAATAACTGCGGGTGCGCTGCTCATTTATCCCCAACATCTTCTTCAATCTCAGAAGCGCCGTCCCCTTCTCCTTCCTTCCCAAGCTTCTGCCTTTTGCTTGCCACCGCTGTGTCTTTGTTATCGTCTGTCCCTTGCTCCCCGAAGCCGCCATGGCACCCAAGACCAGCAGAGGCAAGGGAGTGGCCAAGGACACCGGGACGAGCGAGCCGCCGGAGAGCAAGTTGACGGCGCGATGGACGCAGCTCGCCAACTTCCCCTTGACGATCGACGTGTTCGAGCTCCGAGACTGCTTCAAGCCCCTATGGGGGTGCAAGATCGGGGGGAGACGACGGGGCATCCACCCACGCGTGTCATCCCTGCCAATTGCGTCGAGGCCGCCCCGAATCGGTACCTGTTCTTTGTCGATTACTTTTCTTGCGGCCTTTGCCCCCCCTTTCTCCGATTTCTTCAACGATATCATGCACACATTTGGCTTCCACCTTCTGGATTTTACTCCAAACATCATGGCGTGAATGGCTCTGTTCGCCCACCTTTGTGAGGGCTTCGCCGGAGTTCTTCCCAACACGGCGCTCTTCCGCCATTATTTTTACCCTCGCATCTAGAAGGGAGGCACCATTTCTGGCTGCATCACCTGGATCCCAAGGTCCCAAGGGACATACCCGGAGGGCGCCCAGAAGGAGAGGTGGGAAGAATGGCAGGGCTGGTGGTGCTGTATTGAGGAGGACGATCCACAAGAGTCCTACCGGGTCCGCCAAGCACCACCGGTCCGCAGGAACGACTGGGGCGACGTCGACGCCCGAGATGACAAGCTCGAGATCGCCACCACCAGGATCCACCGCCTCACCATTGCCGGGCTTACCCTAAAGATGATTGGGGCGGATTTCCTCAGCTGCCGAATCGCTCCTCTGCACAACAAGGGGAGGCCGTCCTAGCTTTTCCAGAATGCGGCTGACATCATGAGGCTTCGCCTTAGTCCTTAATCACAACTTCACAGAGATGGGGCACACTCACTTCTGCAAGCGGATCTTTCAGCTCGATGTGAACCGCGAAGGCTGGGCCGAGAGGTCCGGCAAGGATGCGAAGGCCGGCAAGGTCGTCAAGGGGCCCTTGTTTGGGTTGCCGGCAGGGGTGGTCCCGCTGAGCAACAACTCGCGCCAGACCGACATCGTCGCCATGATGCCGGACTGCAATGCACACGGTCCCATCCAAAATTGGGCCCCGCCGCCGGAGGAGCAGGTGCAGTAGTTCTTTGACAGCTTGGCGGAGATATATGTCCGCAACGAGCCACTGCTGATCCAGGACACCACTCAGGCGGAGCTGGACTATTTTGCCGCCAGGGCGGTGGAGACAGAGCTTGCCAGGTAGGCCGGCAGTGCTGGCGGTGTAGAGGACGAGGCTGCAGCGGTCGCGGAGGAGAAGGAGCTTGCCCAGTGGGTGGAGTCTGCTGGGGAGGCGAGCAGCGCTGGCACCGGGGACCCTCTTGTCGAAGATGTGGTCGATGAGTCGTCGGAGGAGCAAGCCAAGGCTATCGACCCTCCGGCCACAGGGAGAGGGAGAGTCCTACGGCGGGCCACCTCTGGCGAGCCGGTTCGGCCTGGCAAGGCCGGGGAGCCTCGGCAAGCTCAGGAGGCGTCCGCGTGCTAGACGAGTGTCGCGGCTGCAAAGAAATCGGTGAAGGCCGTGGTGGCGAAGGAGAAAGCATATGCCTCCTCTTCATCCAAGCGCGTCCAGACTCCACCCTCCTCCCCTCCTCCGACAGATGTCGACGCGAGGGTCACCGTTGACTTCGGGTCCCTTAGCCTAAGGAGGAAGAGGAAAACAGCAGAGGAGGAGGTGGAGGACGAGTAAGTATCTTGTCCCTTTCTGTCACCTCCGTCTCCTCGGATCGTGCCACTTATCTTGATTCGTCTTCATCTTTGCAGGGATGCGGAGACACTGGACCAGAGGGTGAAGAGGGCCAGGGCTTCGGCGAGCAGCCAGCCCCCAGCAGGGATTTCTGATACATCGCTAGTGGTGTTGAGCAGCCCGGATAGCAGCCCCCGGCACAGCCCCCAGCGTAAGTTCACCACTCACCCCTCATTGACGTGTGTTGGGGGCACGATCTCTTGGTGCTGACCTTGCCGTGGTTGCAGGAGGAGGACAACAGCAGGAGGAGCCACAAAGGGCTACCCCCAACACGCCGCCCCCATCAACCACGCCACCCCGAGGGGTGTCCCCGGCAAGGGCGCCAAGCACCGAGCCGTGGACACGAAGGAGGAGGAGGAGAACCCCGGCGCTGGTGGCTTCTCCTTGGAGCCAAATGTTGGTGGGGAGGGGAACTCTGCTTCCCAGTCCGACACGGGTAAGTTACTCGCCTTCCGTCCCTGTTCTTTTTTTGTTCTTTCTGAATCTTGGTCTTGGCTTCGCCTCATGCCCCTTCTTGGTATCCAGATCCCCCGTCAGCGGACCAGGAGGACGTAGACACCGTCATCGGGGAAGTCGCCAAGGCTGCTGAGGTGGAGGCCGAGAAGATCGTCGTCGAGGAGGCTGCCAAGGGCGCTACTAAGGACGCCGCCAAGGGGCCCGCCGGGGAGCCACGCAACGCTGCCGCTGAGGAGGCCGGCAAGGGGCCTGTCGGGGAGGCCGGCAAGGCTGATGCCGAGGAGCAGCTGGTTGATGACCAGCCTTCCTCCTCCGCTGCCTCTGGCTCCGGTAGGTATCTGAGGGTGAGTGACGACCTTTTCATCCACCAACAAGGGTCGTCGAGCTCCAAGGCGCCCAGCAAGGGAGAGGTGTTCGACGAAGAGGTGCTTGCTGCCGCCGGTCTCGAGGTTGTTGATGAACCGGGCACCGGCGACGATGGTTCTCAGGAGGAGCGGCTTCTCCAGGCCATGGGCACCAATTTTCGGAAGCTCCGGGCGATCCACCGTGCCCGCATGGACAAGTCCAAGTCCAGGATTGCAACGGTGGACAAGGCAGAGGCGGACCTCAAGGTGCATGTTGCCGAGACGCAGACTTGGTTCTGCCAGGCTTGCAGGAGCTGAAAGTTGCCCAGGGTGAGCTGGCCAAGCATGACGTGGAGCTCACCATGAAGCGGGCCGACATCGAGAAGGCCCAGGAGCCGATGGAGAACTTGGCCACCGTCGCCGAGGCCGCTCAAACCCAGCACCAGGCCGCGCTAAACAACAAGGAGGAGGATCTTGCCGCTCGTGAGGAGAAGCTTCCCGCAACGCTCCGCGGTAAGGATGAGAAGGTGGAGAAGCTCTTCATGCAGCAGACCCAGGAGCTGGAGCAGAGGCACAAGGAGGCACTTGATGCCCAGGCTCTGGCTCATGCCGAGAGGGTGAAGGAGCTAGAGGTGGAGCGGGACGGGCTGAAGGACCAGACCCAGAAGCTGGCCAAGGAGAAGGACACGGTCAACGGTGGACTGGCGGAGGCACAGGGCGCAGTCCTCGGCAAGGCTGAGCAGCTCTCCAAGGCCAACGACTCTACAATGACCTGAAGCTGAAGCTGGAGGACCTTGAGGAGATGCTCTCATGGGCCAAGCCTCGGGAGGAGACCCTGGCCAAGGATCTGGAGGTCGAGAAGCTGCAGCGAAAGAACGAAGCCGCCAACCACAAGGATTTTGTTGAGGGCGAGAATCACTGGATCAGCCGCCTTGAGGACGTCGCCGGCAGGAGCACCATGCAGCTAGCCACCATGGGTATGCCAAATGTGAGGTACGCCTAGGATCATAGCACGACCTCCAACGCTAGGCTGACCCTATTCTTCCACGGTGTTCTTGGAGCCCTGGAGCATTTCCGCTCCACCAGGGCGACTTTCCTAGCCAACAAGGTCCGGAGACTTTGCCGGGGTGCCATGACCAAGGTTCTCACCAAGGTGGCATACTGGAATCCCAACCTCGACTTCGATGCTGCGCTGGAGAGCTTGCCGGAGGGTGTGGACCTCACGCCGCTCAAGGAGCATATCGAGCCCATCATCAACGGCATCGATAGAATCCAGAGGGTAGAGGGCCAACGCGGGGACTAGGCACCCCGCTTCTTTTCATTGCTACAGGCTCACAACCAAGACAATTTTTATCTTTAGTTAGAACTGCGGCAACAAGTGATGTAATATAACTTCTGCAGCACTTTTGAATCAGGGCATGTTATTTTCCTGTTCAATTTCTCCTTTGTATGTTCACCCTACGTTAATCGGTAGGCTTGCCGACGCATAAACCCAGGGCGGCGCCTCGGGGACGGATCCCCAATCGTCTGCCGGGTGTGCTTGCTGGATGGCCAACCACCTTACCCTCTCAACGTGGCTGCTCGAACTATCGAGCTTGACTCGAGTCAGAATCGAGAGTGTTGCCAATTGCGGAAGGCTACCGTGTCATTCTTGACGCGGCCGCTTAAGCTGTTGAGCGGACTCAAAACAGAGTGAGGGTATTGCCAATAGAGGAATGGCCCCGTTACGTGCAGGTTTTCCATACAAAGGACGAGATCTCCGAGGGGAATAACCTTATATAAAAAGGAATGTTCGAAATTCGACATGACATAGCTTTCCTGTCACCGTGCTGGCGCCCTTCGCGCTTGCAGGCAGCGCCGTTCTCTTGGCCGTCTTCTTCCTTAGAAACCATGGCCACGAGGAACTGCTAAGCTGGTTGCTAAACAAGATTCTCACAACTTCGCCCCTACCTGGCGCGCCATAGATGTCAAAGGAAACGTCACTTATGGGATCACTGGAATCCCTTCTACGGTTGGCGGGCGTGGGGTTGTGAGAACAGCAGGTCTAACAGGAAGCACACAGATCATTTACCCAGGTTCAAGCCGCGAGGATGCGTAATACCCTAGTCCTGCTTTGGTGGATCTATTGAGTGTTCTTGTGTTCTTGAGCTAGCTACGGGGTGTAACTTGCCCAAAAGAGCCGAATCCCTCTCCTGGTCGCTCGGGCCTCCTTTTGTAGGCTAAAGGGGTCGCCACAGTGGCACACAGGAGGTGGAAAGGTCTACAGTGTGCGAGCTTATCGCCCGACGTTATAGTACAAAGCACATTAAATGCACTACTTAGGTGTCTATTAGCTTTATCGGGGACGGGAACGAGGCCCGTCCCGTCCGTCGCCGCTCCGCCTCGCTTCGACATGCACCCAGGCCAGTGATGCATGCGGTGCCATGTAGGCAGGTAGGCTGCTGACGTGGCATGATGGTGGAGCCTTCACGAAGATCTGCATGCCACCAGGCAGGTGCTTGCTGAGTTGGTGTAGAGGTCGCCCGTCGCCATGCAGGTGCCTGCCCAGCTGGTTGAGCTAGCAGCTGCTTGGGGACGGCGGTGGAGTCTTGGCTGGTGCGGGCCTGGCAGTGGCCCCGCTGATGCCCTCGGAAGGGTCTTGCCGGGGGCCCGGAAAGCATCTTGCCGTGGCATCGCAGTTGTCCCGGCAAGGCGCTTGCCGGGGGTCTTGTGGATCTCCTCGGCTAGGATCCCGCCGAGGGTCGCCGTCTTCTAGTCCTCATATGATCTTGTGTGTTCATGATCTTGACGAAGATATGCATGCCACCACAGAGGCGCCTCCCGAGCCCTGGTTCCAATGTAGTTGGTTGGCTGGTGTTGGAACCCACGAACTCAAGGGTGGCCTGCTCTGCTGGCATCGGGCAAGTCCCCCAGGCAAGGCTCTTGTTGGGGCCGTGGAGGACGCCTCGGCAAGGGTCTTGCCGGGGGAGTCCACCTCGCCCCTTTGCTCTCATGTGTTTCTGGTCTTGGCGTTGCCTCGGTTGTCTTGCGCTTCGGCTTCTCTCTGGCTTCTCTCTTCTGCCCTGCTAGGTGCGGCCGCGGCCCGTGGCTCTGACTGCCCGTGCACAAGTAAAGCGGTCAAAATGAGAGCCCCTACTTTTGTACACCGACACCTTTTCTTAAGGCTTACCTTCTACTTGTTTGTTCAAGGAAGATGCCTAACCTTTGCTGTGTATTTTTTTTGTGCATGGATGATGAGAGCGGAGAGGATCCATAGTTCGGCTCCGCTGCTCGAAGAGCCAGTCATCCCGCTCTTGGAAAAGATGCTAGTTCTGGCACCCTATAGGCCGCCGGAAAAGAAGGCCAAGAAGAAGGCCAAGGGGGCCAAAGGCGGCCCTCGTTGCAAGGGTGCTTCCGACGTGACGTCCGAAGATGAAGTGACCCTTTCCTCCGCTGCCAAGGACAACGACAAGGAGGAGGAGGAGGTGAGAACCCCCCCCCCCCTAATGAGGGAAAGAAAAAGAGGGCAGCCTCCACGAACCTGGAGGCGGAGACGTCCAAGAAAGGGAAGGTCTCCCTCGCAGATAACTCCGCGTGGGATGTTGACAGCAGTCCGGAGCGACGTCCCGGCACTAAGCCTTGGGTTGCATCATAAGTGCTAAAACGCGTACATGCCCATAAATCTAGCCTCTCCTCTTTGTTGTATTGACATGATTAGTTATGCTATTGCAGTCCGGCCCACAACAGCTCCAAGCGATCCTCGTCACGAGGTTCATTATATTCAAAGGCGATGGCAGGGAGTCACCGCCGACCGGTTACTCCCCCAAGGCCAGAACCAAGCAGAGGTGATGTCCCAAAGGACTTCCACGGGCCGGGGAGAGGCTCAGGAGGTCTTAGGAGGCAAAGCCTCCGTCATAGGACACCAGGGGGAGCCGATCCCGATGGGGACTGGTGACGAGGGCCGTATTCAGCTCGGCCCTCAGCTGGATTCGATTCTGGAGACCGATATGGCTCCGGAATCCGGCGCGTAACCTCCTTCGAAAGAAGGGGCTGTGCCTATTCCGCCGGTGACCCCTGTCCAACTACGGGCACCGGATAATCTGCTACAAGCGCTGCGAGGCGCTTCCATTGTGGATGAGCACCGTGTTCTTTTGGGCACGGTAATTAAAAGGGTTCAGTCCACAAAGAGCGGACCAAATGAAGCGTGCAGCAGCCTCCTGACAGGTTTTGAGGTAAGCAATGCAAAAAGACAAAATCCCCACATAATCAGTAGCCCCTGAGACACTGTTCGGTGTTCGGAAAGAAAAAGCTGGACAAAGGATCAATCCTCTATTGCAGGAAACTAACTAAATTTGTCTAAAATGAATACGCAGGCGTCGCTGTTGGCCGCTTCCTCGCATACTGCCGAGGTCTCCGGACTGAAGCGGAGACTGGAGCAGGCCGAGGAGGAGCTCGGCCAGGTGAGGAGGCACCTCCAAGAAAAACAAGGTATGTGATAACCCGTTGTATATTCGAAAAAAGTAAAATGATATGCATTGACCGAAGTGTCATGATATATATAGAAGCGATGACCGAGGTCGAGGCCCTGAGAAAGGCCCTGGCCGAGGCCAAGGTTAAGGCTATCAAGAAGCAGGCTACCCGTAAGAAGCTCAAGGCCCGGGTCAGCGAGGTCCAACAAGAGGTGTAGGACGCGGTGAGGAAGTGCGAGACCTTGGAGCGTGATGCGTCGACTCAAGAGACCGAACTTGCCAAGGCTCGTCAGAGTGCGGAGACGGCCCGGAGTGAGGCCCAGGGCGCCCTCCGGGAGATCTAGGAGGCCAGGAAGATCGTGGCGGATAAGGCATTTAGTATGCAAAGCAAGTATGTGAAGAGGAAGTATCTTTTACTAACCCGGATTCGGAGTTCTCCATGGGCTTTTGCTGATCTGCCACGTAGTGTGTCCGACGCCGTGGAGTTCTTTCGAGCTGAAGAAGGGAACTCCTTGGAGAAGTTGTTCTAGTCGCAATATCTTGCGCCAGAACATCCGATGCCCTTCAGCGTTCAGCTAAAACAGCTGGCCGAGCTACACAGGGTGGCCAAACTGGCCATGAAGGATTTAATAATCCGGCTATGGCCAGCCGAAGCTATACCCAGCAGTTACTTCGGCCTCGTGAAGCGGCTGGTGGATGCCTATCCTCGGCTGGACGCCGTCAAGCGGTCCGTCTGCATTGAGGGCGCGTGGATGGCTTTTGCCCGTGTCAAGGTCTGCTGGGCGAACATGGACGCCATCAAGATTGTGACCGAGGGGCCGCTCGAGGGCAAGGAGCACCGCACACCGAGCGGTATTTTCGAGATGTCCTGGAGGGGTCTCATATTGTAGCGATGTAGTGTTCACAGGACATTATCTTTGAGTGAATGTATTCGAGTTGCTTCTACCTTGTATGATAAAACAAAGTGGGTTTGTAATATAATGTTTGTTATGTTTTTAAATTTTACCTCTTGTGCGGCTGTGTTGTATGAAATCTGAGGGTTAGCCAGTCGTCAGCTTCTGCCCCCACATAGGTAGTACAGAGGTGTTCAGGATGGAATCTATACAATCTTGATCCAATTATATGGTCGTTGAAGGAGTTGTTTAGTGCAACGAACCAGGCAATCAAACTAAGCAGCTTTAACGCCCTCACTTAGCCATAGGAGTTTGAAAATAAAAACATGGGCGTAGCCCCTAGTATCCGAACTAGAGTGCTATAAGCGTCTGATCGGGAAGTACCGATCCTTCGCATAATGCGGAAGAAATCTCCAGCAATTTGCAACCTCCGAAGAGCTGACCGGCTCTCGCTGCATCATGACAGTTAGTTTTCGGCTTTCTTTACTAAGGTGCTCTTATGGATAAACCAAGGCACAATCGCATTAGTTCTCCCTTTACTACCTTAGCCGATATAGCGGAACATAAGGTAGCAAGAACAGGAGCCAGGCAACCCAACTATTGACCAAAGACATGATTCGGAGCCAATGCATATAATGCTAAATTCGGGGTGTCGAACTATACTATAAAAAGTGTTTGGACTTTTGTTGTTGTAGTGTGGGGTGCTATGAAGCCTCTGGCAAACATCAAATGTACCGAAGTGTACGGGTGCTACCTGATAGGGTTACCCACATGGGAGAAGAAGAGAAAAAAAGAAATAAAACAGAAAGGGTGCAAAGGTGATAAGCTGGGGCCCTAAAGCTCTAGCCGCGAACTGTTTTCATATTAATACGTCGAGGCGCATTGATACAAGTAGAGCGATAAGCAACATGCTATGCCAAAAACCAAGCGAGAGCTACATGTGGTTCCTAAAAAAAAGCTAGAGTGATTGTTAACGAAACCACCTTGAAAATCCCCCATACATCTGCGTTTCTCGCCGTCTTGGTGTGTTTTATCCTTCAAGAGGACTGGTGATCAGGCCAACGGATGGGGCCTGCGGGATTGAAACCTGAAAAGGAAGAAGTGAAAGTATGTGTGTATCCAATGTCGGTTGAGCCGTACTGTGGATCACAAACTAGCTATGCCTCCGTTGATGCCCATGGAATTTTGAGTGTGTAGTTATGTACGCGTGGTGGGAATGCCACCACTTGACCAGGACTGAGATGGAGGCAGAACTGCTAGTCTAGCTCCTGATGAGCCGAGCTGTCCTGCTGCAGGTTAGTTCGGACCCTCTTGATGATGTCCGTGGGCACGGCCGCCGAATTAAGGTTCTGCTTGAGAAGGTTGCTCTGTACTTCTGCTGCTAGGGCAGCTGTGTGTTCTTCTGTTCGGAGGGAGCGTTCTGTATTTCCATTGACCGTTATGACGCCACATGGACCGGGCACCTTGAGCTTGAGATAACCATAGTGTGGTACCATGTTGAATCGAGCGAATGTGGTCCGACCGAGCAGGGCGTGATAACCGCTGTGAAAGGGGACTATGTCGAAGATTAGCTCCTCGCTTCGGAAATTGTCTGGAGATCCAAAGACAACCTCAAGGGTAATAGAGCCCGTACAATGGGCCTCTACACCTGGTATGACTCCTTTGAAGGTACTCTTCGTGGGTTTGATCCATGATGGATTAATGCCCATTTTGCCCACTTTGTCCTGATATAGTTGATTGAGGCTGCTACCCCCATCCATAAGGACGTGCGTCAGGTGAAATCCGTCAATGATAGGGTAGAGGACTAGTGCGACTGAACCTCCATGACGGATACTAGTCGTATGATCCGACAATCGAACGTGATCGGAAATGACGACCATGGATTGAATTTTGGGGCGACTGGCTCTATCGCGTAGACGTCCCTTAGTGCGCGCTTGCGCTCCCTTTTGGGGATGTGTGTAGCATATA
The DNA here is from genome assembly GCF_002162155.2 of Triticum dicoccoides. NCBI lineage: Eukaryota > Viridiplantae > Streptophyta > Magnoliopsida > Poales > Poaceae > Triticum > Triticum dicoccoides. The sequence goes on from NC_041385.1 coordinate 134,135,720, forward strand.
TCCTGTTCACTATTTTGACTTGAGGGGGAAACTTCTTCTGTCCCCCTGTGTTTGGTTGCCGGGGCTCCTCGTCGTCGTCCTCGCTTTGTGATCCCTTTTCCCTATTCTCGGTGTTTAATTTGCCCGTCTGTTAAAAACCCAACAATCTCTGTTGGTATGATTGGTTGTTTGTATGGGGTGCCATGTATCTGGAACGGGCGATCGAGTATGCAGTCCAGGTTGGATGGTCCCTGATTGTTTCTTTTGTACGGTTTCTTCCGCTGGCTAGACTTGGAGCCGCTGAATCCGGCATAGACTGTAGTGTCGTCGGTATTATCACCATTTCTGGGGCGTTTGTGTCTGTTACGTCGGGGCTTGCCATTGTTGTTTTTGACCTCGGAGGGAACTGCCTCGCTGGCTGTGTTTTTACTACGAGCTACCCAACTGTCCTCACCTGCGCAACAGTGGCTCATGAGTGTCGTGAGGGCTGCCATAGATTTTGGCTTTTCTTGGCCGAGGTGGCGGGCGAGCCATTCGTCACGTATGCTATGTTTAAAGGTCGCTAGAGCTTCGGCATCCGGACAGTCGATGATCTGGTTCTTTTTGGTTAGGAACCTAGTCCAGAATTTCCTGGCCGACTCTCCAGGTTATTGAACTATGTGGCTTAGGTCATCGACGTCTAGTGGCCGGACATATGTACCTTGGAAGTTGTCGAGGTAGGCTTCTTCCAAGTCCTCCCAGCTACCGATAGAGTTTTCAGGCAGGCTGTTTAACCAGTGTCAAGCTGGTCCTTTAAGCTTTAGTGGCAGGTATTTGATAGCGTGGAGGTCATCTCCGCAGGCCATATGGCTGTGGAGGATAAAGTCCTTGATCCATACCGCGGCATCAGTTGTCCTGTCGTATGATTCAATATTCACGGGTTTGAACCCCTCGGGGAATTCGTGATCCATTACTTCATCAGTGAAGCAAAGAGGGTGTGCGGCGTCTCTATACCTGGCCGCCTCGCGACGCAGCCCGATGGAGTCCGTTTGTGGTTGTCGGCCCGGGCATGACTAGGTTTGTCACGTCCGAATAGGTAGTTGTCATCACGTGTCGAGGAACGTCCTTGCGATCCATAAATTGATCTGGTATATCCTGCTCTACTATCGAGGCTCTACCAAAGGTCATATGTATGACTCCGGACTGTTTTATCTCTATTTTTACGTGGCGGTGGGGCAGGCTGCTGTTTGGCCTGAGTTGCTGCTCTATCCCAACCGCGTGGTGGTCGGTCCATCGCACTGTCCTGACCGCGTAGTGGTCGATCGGTCGCATTACGCAAGGGAGGTATTGGCTCCGGCGCCTCTTCATCGAACTGAGGTAGCAACCTTCGCTTCGGGTAACTCTTGGATGGGCATCTGAGGCCGTACTCCTCGGCTGCCAGAACATTGGTCCACCTGTCGACGAGCAGATCTTGGTCAGCTTCAAGCTGTTGTTGCTTCTTTTTCGGGCTCCTTGCGGTGGCTATCAGCTGGCACTTGAAGCGCTCCTGCTCGAGGGGTTCCTCCGGCATGATGAAATCTTCGTTGCCGAGCCTTTCCTCGTCCTCAGAGAGCGGATGATAACTACCGTCCTGCGAGTCGTTGGGTCTAGCCTGTTCGTTGGGGCTAGCTTTCCCGTTTTCCTGCTCCTCCTGTTCGGATGTTACCTCAGCAGGATCTTCATTGTTTTCTGCATCGTCCGGAGTATTATTTTCTCTGGTGCCAGTATTGCCGTCCTTTGAACGATGTGAGTTAGAGCGGCGCCGACAGCGCCGGCGTTTTTGCTGTGTCTCAGGAGGTTTATTCTCAACTGGATTTTCTTTGTCATCATCGTCAGTTGTTTTGGGTGTATCCACCATGTACACATCGTACGAAGAAGTGGTCGTCCATCATCCAGTAAATGGCGGAGTTTGGTTTTGCTCCTCATCGGCATCGTCGTCCATGCCATTGATGTCTTTGGAGCCGTAATCAAGCATGTCGGTTAAATCCTCAACAGTAGCTATGAAGTGGGTGGCGGCTGGGAAGCGACGTTCTCCCTCATCATTAGCCTCCAATTCAAACCAGACATAGTTCGGCTGTGAGTCCCCCGCCAGGGACAGTTTTTTTAATGAGCTTAGCACATCGCCAAAAGGCGAGTGCTGGAAGATGTCTGTGGCGCTGAATTCGAAGATCGATAACTGATCAAGCTCGGCGTCCGCGAATGCACATGGCTCAGAACTTATAACCGAAGACGAGTCCGGAGTTCCGGTGACACAGATATCATGTGCGGTTAAGTCTATGTGAGGCTCCGATGCCGCGGAATCGGTGGCCTCTGTGCAGGGGTTGAGCCTCCCATCCTTGGATGGTGCAGTATGCTCCGGATCTAAGGCCAGAGCAGTTATAGGAGCTATCTCCTGGATGCGGTCTGATGACCAGGAGCGGTCGCCACGGTCTCGAATCCGGCAAAGATCAAATCTCCACGGATGTCCGCGTCGTAGTTCAAGCTCCCAAATCTGACCTAATGGCCAGGGGCATAGCTATCGATGTGCTCCAGATGGCCAAACGAGTTGGCCCGTAGTACGAAGCCATCGAACACGAAGATCTGTCCGGGGAGGAAAGTTTCTCCTTGGACAGCGTCATTGTCGATGATTTAAGGGGCCATCAAAAACCTTTTGGGGATGGAATAGTGGAACTATCAATGAAAGCACCAATGTCAGTGTCAAAACCGGCGGATCTCGGGTAGGGGGTCCCGAACTATGCGTCTTAGGTCGATGGTAACAAGAGACAATGGACACAATGTTTACCTAGGTTCGGGCCCTCTCTATGGAGGTAATACCCTACTTCCTGCTTGATTGATCTTGATGAATATGAGTATTACAAGAGTTGATCTACCACGAGATCGTAATGGCTAAACCCTAGAAGTCTAGCTTGTATGACTATGGTCATGAATCTCTCTACTCCGGACTAAGTCCTCTGGTTTATATAGACACCGGGACGATCTAGGGTTACACAAGGTTGGTTACAAAGAAAGGAATCCACATATTTAATCGCCAAGCTTGCCTTCCACACCAAGGAGAGTCCCATCCGGACACGGGTACAATATTCGGTCTCCCTATCTTCCAAGCCCATCAGTCCGGCCCACGGCTAATAGGCTGGACGCCCAAGGACCCCTTAGTCCAGGACTCCCTCAATGCTTAAGTCTATCTGAATCATGTTAGCAATTGCCGCATTTTATGATTACGAAATCTAGCAAATGGACATCAAAACTGCATTCCTTAGTGGATTTTGTAGGACCTTGAGAAGAAGTGTCTAGAGGGGGGGTGTCGGTGTCAAAACTGGTGGATCTCGGGTAGGGGGTCCCGAACTGTGCATCTAGGCGGATGGTAACAGGAGACAAGGGACACGTTGTTTTTACCCAGGTTCGGGCCCTCTCGATGGAGGTAAAACCCTACTCCTTCTTGATTAATATTGATGATATGGGTAGTACAAGAGTAGATATACCATGAGATCAGAGTGGCTAAACCCTAGAAGCTAGCCTATGGTATCATTGTTGTTCGTCCTACAGACTAAAACTCTCCGGTTTATATAGACACCGGAGAGGGCTAGGGTTACACAGAGTCGGTTACAATGGGAGGAGATCTTCATATCGTATCGCCAAGCTTGCCTTCCACACCAAGGAAAGTCCCATCCGGACACGGGACGGAGTCTTCAATCTTGTATCTTCATAGTTCGGGAGTCCGGCCAAAGGTCTTAGTCCGGCCATCCGGATACCCCCTAATCCAGGACTCCCTCAGTAGCCCCCGAACCAGGCTTCAATGACGACGAGTCCGGCGCGCAAGTTGTCTTCGGCATTGCAAGGCGGGTTCTTCTTCAAATTCCCTGTACCCATCGAATAGTGTCCGGCTTCTAGTGCGTGTTGTCCTCCTCGGCTTCTGTGCCCCATAATGACCATCTTCCACGTGTCTAATGAATGCGAAAAGCCAGGGGATTTTTTC
>NC_041385.1:134139947-134181594 GCF_002162155.2 Triticum dicoccoides
AAAGAGACGGGGATTTAGATCCAATCCACACCATCTTCCCTCCGCGAGCTTTCATCAAACTGCCTTTGACAGAGATCCATTCCACCGTGGCCGGTCGGTGCAGCTCCTCCTCTCACCTCTCCAGCCCTCGGCCCGGAGATTGGGGGCGGTGTTCCCTCCCGCATAGCGAGTTAGTAGTGCTTCAGTCCAAGGGGCTTCTCCCCCCAGCATATATGGTCCCAGTTCAAGCCGGGATTGCTGCCTATAGCGGCGGAGAGCAGGCGGAGGGTGTTCCCAATCCCTCTCAAGGAGAGCAGGTATGCCTAGTCCCTTATTTGATGAGAGGACTAGGATTTCCAATTCATCCGTTTCTCCGAGGGTTGCTGGAGTTCTATGGCCTCCAGCTACATAACCTCACGCCCGCCTCCATTTTGCACATCGCGGGCTTCGTGGCCCTCTGCGAGCTGTTCTTGGGTGTTGAGGCCCATTTCGCGCTATGGAAGAGGTTGTTTTGCCTTGTGCCCCGTTCTCAGGAGGGGTCTATTTATCAGGTGGGCGGAGCCGAACTATGGCGCATCGCCGGGACCGGATATCTATCCGGCACCCCAAAGAGGGCGTCCGAAGACTGGCCCTCGGAGTGGTTTTATATAGATGATGTCCCCCTGCCGGACCCTGTACGGATCGGCCTCCCCGAGGTCAATAATGCCTCGTTGAAGAAGCGCCTGAGTTGGCGCCCACGGAACCCTCAAAGGGAAGCTGACAGGGACGTCATGTACCTGATGAGCCGGATAAGGTTGTTGGCTCACTCCAGACTGACCATGATTAAGGTCATGGCCGTATGTATTACGCGAGGGGTGCAGCCGCTTCAATACAGAGGCCACCCCATGTGGGATTTCAATGGGGAGGATGGCGCCACCCGATGCGGTCGCAAGGGGCCAGATTTGGCCGCCAGTTTAATGAGAATCTTATCCGCTTTGTACAAGGGGGAAGAGGAAGAATTCCTCCGCGTCAACCCGGAAGGCGGATTCTCTATGTCCAATCCTCCTAGTTGGGTGAGCGGACACTTTCACTTGCCTATCGTTTGTGACATTCCCGTAATTGAGTACTTAGACTAGTGATGTTCCAACACAGGAGCTGCGCTAGGCTGTGAAGGAAACAAACAGCCCTGCTCCACAACCCGAGGACCCGGGACGGCCCCTCGATCCGGACTCCCAAGAAGATCCGGACTTATGCGTGGAGTTGATTGATGGAGTATTTCATCAATTGAGCAAGTATAACTCCTTAGTGGCCATCACGGCCGACTATCCTGGACTACTTCCAGCCTCCAAGGTAACTAAGACCAAAGTCCCAGTATTCTCATGTTTTATCTTGCATGTCGTGTACTAACAACGTTTCGCAGGGTAAATCCTTGAGGAGGAAGGCCGAGCCCATGGTGGGCAGTCAACAAGGGCCGCGGAAGCCAGGTGGGCCAAAAAGAAGTGCAGACGGGATTGAGATTCTGGCGCAACGGTATGGCATGCGGATTTAACGCCTAGGGTTTATGCCCTTGAGTCTTACTAATGCTCATGATTTTCTTAGGAAGAAGAGAGCCCGCCGGACTGTGTCCGCCGGCCAAGGCTCAAGGCCGGGTCCGGAAGCGGAGGCGGACACGGGACGCGCCTCGGGCGCTCCTCCGATAGAGGGCGCCGGCGGGCTATCTGCCACCAATTCAGAGGTCGAGAATGCCCTGAACCACAGGCGTCACCGGACTATTCTTCGTGACACGTGTTTTTCCCCAAAGGCGTTGGACGCCTTTAATACAGGAGATGCGTATCTCCGTGCTGCTCAAAATGGTCTAGCCAGAGCCACGGAGCAGTATGTGAAAGACATACAGGTGAGTAAAATTGAAGGTTATATATGTCAGTAGCCCCCGAGACTTGAAACAGTGAAGATAACTGTTTGAAGGATCATGTGTTATGCAGTGTCTTACAAAGAAGAACACGCAATTGTCCCAGGAGCTCGAAGAGTACAAGGCCCAGCTCGAGGCTGCATTGGCCACTTCAAAGAATGTCAAGGGGACGCCTGCAGGTAATATGTGCTTCGAAAGGTACTTCCGTTTTGAAATGCGGCAGTCGTGGAACCCTGACGATAATAATGCAGATGAGGCTGGAGTAAATCTGGACCAGCAACAACTCCTATGCCAACTAAAGGCTGGCGAGAGCGTGCTGACGAGGGCGAGGCAAGAGAAGAACAAGCTTCAAGACGCCAATACCCAGCTAGGCGAGAAACTGAAAGATGTTCGTATTCAGCTGTCTTCTGCCATGAAGGAGAATCAGCGACTTCGACGCGGCATTTTTAGTAAGTGCTTGAACGAATCTTCGAAAAAAAAATCTGCGAGGAAGTCGATTGACAGAGCTATCTCTGTAGGTCTGCTGACGGGTCGTCCGGCGAAGGAAATGCCCGGTTCGTTGGGAGACCTTCTTCCCGAGCTGTTGCAACTGCACAAGCGAGTTCGACAGGCAATGCAAAGCGTCATCCAGGCTATGTGGCCATCCCTCTCCGTGCCGGAGGCCTTGAGGAGCTTGCCAAGAAGCGGGAGGGAGTGCGGCAGCGCTTCCGGTTGTGGAAGATATCGGCTTGCCGTCAAGGTGCCAGGGAGGCTTGGGACATGGTGAAGACTCGGTACACGAAGGCTGACCCAAACCACATGGCCGAGGTCGGCCCTATAGGTCCGGACGGGAAGGAGATCCTGGTCAGCTTAGCATATGGCCAGGTGGAGCTGGCTGCAAAGTATTCCCAAGAGGACTGTAAATTAGACCGCCTGTTGGATGGCATTGAAGAAGAATATGCCGAGTCGAATTGACTCTGTAAAAATGACATAAAAAATGTCTTCTAGCCGGATTGTAGATCGTTTGTCATTGCGGACCTTTTCGCTTCGACCTCTGGACCCTATAGTCTGGAGTGTGTCCGAATACCCTCTCGGTTATGTAAGAACCGGGGTATGCATGGAGACAAGGCGTAGGGGTCATAATTGCTTTAGTAGACAAGTGCCCAACTAGTTATGTTATATTACATGGTTAGTAAGAAACATCTTCCAGAGAGAATAGTTCCGTTAGGGGTTCCTTTCCCTGGGAGGCATGCCCTAAAGTGCATGTCCGAACTGCCAGAAAGAGCAGAAAAGCATCTGGGGGCAAATGAACGAATACGAAAGATCATCTTTTAGTTCACCGACTGAATATTCCCTTAAGAACGCTAGCTTTTGGCTTCACCTAGTATGAGGTACACATCCGGCTGACCCGGCAGTAACAATCGCAGAGGTGCTCCCTTTACCACCTAGCCGAACGAACGTAAACGTAGGGGTAAGCACAGGAGTCAAGCACCCCAGCTTGGCCAAAACTTAAGTCATATCGATGCATATAATGGTGTATAAAAGGTTCATGTGGAAGCATCACACATGTTTTGGGCATGAGGCCCGTTTTATATAAACTTCTTGGTAAAGAAGCCCCCAGGTATTATGAGTGCAGGTAGCGCGTCGGGTATGTGCGAATATTGCACATGCAAGCCCTAATGGCTTGTGAGAAAAAAGGGTAGGGAGAAGGAACAAAATCCCGGACTACCAAAAATAAAAATAAAAAATAAAACAAAGGGACCAGGGAAGGAAATGAACACGGAGTCCGGCGCTAGGCATAGAACCTTCGTAGGCATGCTGCGTTCCATGGGTTCGGCTCTAGTCGGTTATCCGATACGCTTCGCAGAAGGTACGCTCCGCCGGTCAGTACTTGGTCGATGATGAAGGGGCCCTCCCATTTGGGCTTTAATTTATCCTTTTTCTTGTCTGGCAGGCGTAGAACTAGCTCGCCAATGTTATAGGTTTTGGCCCGTACTTCTCTGCTTTGGTATCTTCGAGCCTGCTGTTGATAGAATGTGGAACGAGCCTTTGCCACGTCGCGCTCCTCTTCCAATGCGTCCAAGCTGTCCTGCCGATCGAGTTCGGCTTCTCTTTCTTCGTACATGCGCACCCGAGGTGAGTCATGGATTATGTCGCATGGCAGTACTACCTCTGCGCCGTATACCATAAAAAATGGTGTGAATCCGGTAGTGCGATTCGGCGTGGTCCGCAGCCCCCAGATTACGGAGTCAAGCTCATAATGAGACCATTGGCCCGTTCAACTTGACCGTTAGTTTGAGGGTGATAGACTGAAGCATAGTCGAGCTTGATGCCCATGTTTTTGCACCAAAGTTTGACTCCATCGGCCGTGAAGTTTGTGGCGTTGTCGGTTATGATGCTGTGGGGGACGCCGTAACGGTGTACGACCCCGGATATGAAGTCTATCACTGGTCCGGATTCGGTCGTCTTTACAGGCTTGGCTTCTATCCATTTGGTGAATTTGTCCACCATGACCAGTAGATATTTTTGCTTGTGGGTTCCTCCTTTAAGGGGTCCGACCATGTCAAGCCCCCAGACCGCGAAAGGCCAGGTAATGGGTATAGTTTGTAGGGCGGTAGGCGGCATGTGGCTTTGGTTGGCGAATAACTGGCAACCAACACATCGTTGCACTAAGTCCTGAGCGTCTGCCCGGGCCATTGGCCAATAAAATCCGGTATGGAAAGCCTTGCTTACAAGGGCCCGGGCTGCGGCGTGGTGCCCGCCGAGTCCGGCATGAATTTCAGCCAAAAGGTCTCGCCCTTCCTCTTCGGAGATACACCTTTGAAGGACTCCGGCTGTGCTTTTCTTGTAAAGCTCTCCCTGATGGACTTTGTAGGCTTTAGATCGCCGCACTATGTAGCGGGCCTCGTTTTGGTCCTCGGGAAGTTCCTGCCTTGTTAGGTAGGCTAGGAATGGTTTTGTCCAAGGGGCAATGACTGCCATTATTGCATGGGCTGACGGCGTTGTTTCGTTGGCAGAGCCCCCAACTGTGTCAAAATGTTCGGTGAGGGGCAGTGTAGTTGTGTCCGGGCTATTGTTTCCAGATTCTCCTTCCCATGATACAGATGGCTTGAACAGCCTTTCTAGGAAGATGTTGGGAGGGACGGCCTCGCGCTTGGCGCCAATGTGTGCTAGCACGTCTGCTGCTTGGTTATTTTCCCGGGCTATGTGATGAAATTCGAGCCCCTCAAACCGAGCTGACATCTTTAAGATGGCGTTGCGGTAAGCTGCCATTTTTGGATCCTTGGCGTCGAAGTCTCCATTTATTTGGGATATTGCGAGATTTGAATCCCTGCGGACCTCTAGGCGCTGAATGCCCATGGAGACTGCCATTCGGAGGCCATGTAAAAGGGCCTCATATTTGGCTGCGTTGTTGGAATCCGTGTACATTATCTGAAGTACGTATTGGACTGTGTCCCCGGTTGGGACGTCAGAACGATGCCAGCCCCCAAGCCAGCCAACATTTTGGAGCCGTCGAAGTGCATGATCCAGTTGGAGTATGCGCCGTACTCTTTAGGGAGTTCGGCTTCGGTCCATTCGGCAATGAAGTCGGCCAAAACCTGCGACTTAATAGCTCACCTTGGCTTGTAGATTATGTCGAACGGGAGGAGCTCGATGGCCCATTTGGCAATCCGGCCCGTTGCGTCGCGGTTGTTTATAATATCATTAAGGGGTACTTCGGATGCCACTATTATGGAGCACTCTTGAAAGTAGTGTCGCAGCTTCCGGGATGCCATGAACACCGCGTATGATATCTTTTGATAATGCGGGTACCGTGACTTGCATGGAGTTAGTACCGTGGACACGTAGTACACTAGTTTTTGGAGGTGGAACTTGTGTCCGTCCGCTTCTCGTTCAATGGCGAGCACCGCGCTTACAACTTGATGGGTTGCCGCGATGTATAATAGCATTGGTTCGCCCGTGTTGGGCGTGGCCAGGACCGGATTTGTTGCCAGTATGGCTTTTATTTCTTGGAGTCCGGTCGTGGCGGCATCCATCCACTCGAAGTGGTCGGTGCACCGCAGGAGGCGATTAAGGGGTAATGCCTTTTCTCCTAAGCGGGAGATAAAGCGGCTTAGAGTTGCTACGCATCCTGTCAGTTGTTGTATTTGTTTGAGGTCCTTTGGGGTATCTAATTCTGACAGAGCTCGGATCTTGGCTGGGTTTGCTTCAATTCCTCTTCCGGATACGATGAAGCCCAAGAGCTTTCCGGCTGGTACGCCGAAAACGCATTTTTCCGGGTTGAGCTTAATGTCATATGTTCAGAGATTGTCGAACGTGAACCTCAAGTCGTCTACTAGAGTATCGACATGTTTTGTTTTGACGACCACGTCATCTATGGATGCTTCGACTGTTTTGCCGATCTGGTTGGCCAGACATGTCTGAATCATGCGCTGATATGTTGCGCCGGTGTTTTTGAGCCCGAAGGGCATCGTGTTGAAGCAGAATGGGCCGTATGGGGTGATGAATGCCGTTGCGGCTTGGTCTGATTCTGCCATCTTGATTTGATGGTAGCCAGAGTATGCGTCGAGGAAACACAATGAGTCGTGTCCTCCGGTGGCGTCGATGATTTGATCAATTCGGGGGAGTGGGAAAGGGTCCTTTGGACAGGCCTTGTTTAGGTCTTTGAAATCGACACATAGGCGCCAAGATTTGTCCTTCTTTGGTACCATCACCAGGTTTGCTAGCCAGTCCGGATGTTTTATGTCTCTGATGAATCCGGCTTCCAGCAGTTTTGCTAGCTCCTCTCCCATGGCTTGTCTCTTGGGTTCGGAAAATCACCGTAGGGTCTGCTTGACGGGTTTAAACCCTTTTATGATGTTCAGGATGTGCTCGGCCAGCCTGCGTGGGATTCCTGGCATATCCGAGGGTTGCCAGGCGAAAATGTCCCAATTTTCTCACAGGAAGTCTTTGAGTGCGGCGTCTACATCGGGTTTTAATTGTGCCCCGATGGAGGCCGTTTTGTAGGGTCCGTTGGATGGACTTGGAATTTGACTATTTCGCCCGCTGGTTTAAAAGAGGTGGACTTGGATCTTTTGTCTAGTATCACATCGTCCCTGTCCACCATAGAGCGCAACGCCGTTAATTCCTCGTCCGCTAGGGCCTCAGATAATGCCTCCCGGGCTAGTGCGGCTGTCTTGTTTTCAGCGCGGAGCGCTATGTCCGGATCACTTGCGAGAGTGATATTTCCGTTGGGCCTGAGCATTTTGACCTTCATGTACCCGTAATGGGGTATGGCTTGGAAAATTGTAAATGCTTCTCGCCCTAGCAGAGCGTGGTAGCCGCTGCTGAACGGGGCCACTTGAAACGTGACCTCCTCGGATCTGTAATTGTCCAGCGTGCCGAACACCACATCCAGTGTGATTTTTCCTGAACAGCACGCTTCCCGGCTTGGGATTATTCCCCTAAAAGTTGCGTTGCTTTTCTCAATGCGGCTCCAGTCAATTTCTATTTTTCGCAGGGTTTCCTCGTAGATGAGGTTGAGTCCGCTGCCGCCATCCATGAGTACCTTTGTAACTCGGAAGCCGTCCACTATCGGACTGAGGACCAATGCGGCTGGTGCTCGGGCTGTCCGGAATTTAGGTTCGTCACTGGCATTAAAGGTGATAGCCGTGTCACTCCATGGGTTTATTGTTGCTACTTGGTAGACTTCGGCAAGGTTGCGGAGCGTTCGTTTCCTTGAATTGTTTGATGTGAAGGTCTCGAAGACTGTCGACACCGTACTGGGGAGGTATTCTTCGGGTGCTGGAGTTAAAAGCTCCTTGCCACTTTTGGCCACCTGCCGTAGTATCCAACATGCTCTGAGGTTGTGCGTTGGTGTGGCTTTCCCTGAATTATGAATTTTACAGGGTCCATTGAGCCATCCTTCCAGTACGGTCCCGTACCCTGTAGAGGGTTTTTGTTTTTTGATGTTTGGCTCAGATGCCTGGCGATAATGCGCCCTTTTGTTTCGGACTCGTGTTATATTTGGGGCTGGATTGTCCCAGAATTTATCTTCGGTTTTTCAAACGCTTTCAGTCGCACAGTACTTTCGTACTATGGATGTCAAGTCGGCGAATCGTGTAATTTTGCGGCGACTTATGGCGTTGAGGATTCCGATGTCCGTGCAGTTGTTAAAGAAGAGTGAGATTGCTTATTTCTCACGACAGTCCTTTATCCTGTTCATAACTAGGAGGAATCTGGCCCAGTAGTGGTGTACTGTTTCTCCGAACTCTTGCTGTACTAGGGATAAATCCCGTATAGTTGGGTGGGCGGGTGGAATTAAATCTGGAACCCTGCCCGATGTAAGATTCAGGGGCCGAGCGGTTTCCGAATTCGGAAGCTTCCTTTCTCGGATATTATTCAATGAATTGGGCCTGCTGCCTCACTTTAGGTTCAGGGTTTGGGCGGCATCCTCCCCTCCGCGGGTATCCGGCTTGGAGGGATCGAGAACCTGGACGCATCTAGTCCTTAGGGCGGGCGAAGACTCGCCGCATTGTTTTTCCACCACTTCGACGTGGTGGGTAATCTGGGGAGAGTCAATCTCTCTCTGATCGGGTTTAAGCCCAATCTGGTCATAACCAGTAGCGACTCCCAGGGCCGCGATGCGATCCAAGAGCTCGTTCAGGAAGAAGAGCTCCATCGGATCTAACTGCTCGGCAAGCTCCGAGCTCATGTGAAGATTGCTTTCGATGGCCCGAGAGGACATCGTCGGCGCGACGGCCGGACAGGCGTTCATCAAAAACCTGCCTAGCCGGAGAGTTTGGCCGACAGCCAAAGCTCCTTTGGCAACGACGCCGTCTTTAAAGATGGGATGCGGCATCCTTCCTGATGGTGACGACACAACGGAACTCTCAATGAAAGCACCAATGTTGGTGTCAAAACCGGCGGATCTCGGGTAGGGGGTCCCGAACTGTGCGTCTAGGCGGATGGTAACAGGAGACAAGGGACACGATGTTTTTACCTAGGTTCGGGCCCTCTCGATGGAGGTAAAACGCTACTCCTAGTTGATTAATATTGATGATATGGGTAGTATAAGAGTAGATCTACCACGAGATCGGAGTGGCTAAACCCTAGAAGCTAGCCTATGGTATCATTGTTGTTCGTCCTACGGACTAAAACTCTCCGGTTTATATAGACACCGGAGAGGGCTAGGGTTACACAGAGTCGGTTACAATGGGAGGAGATCTTCATATCGTATCGCCAAGCTTGCCTTCCACGCCAAGGAAAGTCCCATCCGGACACGGGACGGAGTCTTCAATCTTGTATCTTCGTAGTCCGGGAGTCCGGCCAAAGGTCTTAGTCCGGCCATCTGGACACCCCCTAATCTAGGACTCCCTCAAGGGGGATTAGACACTAAGTACCAAAGTTGCAGTTTTTAACCCTTTTTAAGTTTAAGTGGAGTTTAGGCACAAATTTAACATTCACAACACATAGCAAGCAAGCATGCGAAGAGTATATGAGCAGCGGAAAGTAAAGCATTCAACATGCAAGAATGTAAAGGGAAGGGTTTTGGAGAAATCAAACGCAATTGGAGACACGGATGTTTTTGGCGTGGTTCCGATAGGTGGTGCTATCGTACATCCACGTTGATGGAGACTTCAACCCATGAATGGTAACGGTTGCGCGAGTCCATGGAGGGCTCCACCCAAGAAGGGTCCACGAAGAAGCAACCTTGTCTATCCCACCATGGTCGTCGCTCACGAAGGACTTGCCTCACTAGCAGTAGATCTTCACGAAGTAGGCGATCTCCTTGCCCTTAGAAACTCCTTGGTTCAACTCCACAATCTTGTCGGAGGCTCCCAAGTGACACCTAGCCAATCTAGGAGACACCACTCTCCAAGAAGTAACAAATGGTGCGTTGATGATGAACTCCTTGCTCTTGTGCTTCAGATGATAGTCTCCCCAACACTCAACTCTCTCTCATAGGATTTGAATCTGGTGGAAAGAAGATTTGAGTGGAAAGCAACTTGGGGAAGGCTACAGATCAAGATTCATATGGTAGGAATGGAATATCTTGGCCTCAACACCTGAGTAGGTAGTTCTCTCTCAGAAATAGGATGCTGGAAGTGTAGGATTGTTCTGGTGGCTCTCTCCACGAATGAAGAGGAGGTGGAGGGGTATATATAGCCTCCACACAAAATCTAACCGTTACACACAATTTACCAAACTCGGTGGGACCGAATCAACAAACTCGGTCAGACCAATTTAGTAAACCTGGTGACCGTTAGGATTTTCGGTGGGACCGAAATGCAACTCGGTAGGACCGATATGGTTAGGGTTAGGGCATAATGTAATCTCGGTAAGACCGATTACACAAACTCGATGAGACCGATTTTGGTAATTAGCTAACCAGAGAGTTGGTCAGGCAAACTCGGTGGGACCGATTATCAAACTCGGTGAGACCAATTTTGGTAATAAGTTAACCAGAGAGTTTGCATTGTAATCTCGGTAGGACCGATTGCTCAAACTCGATAAGACCGATTTTGATAATGGACATACATAGAGAGATTACAATCCCATCTCGGTGAGACCAAGATCCCTATCGGTAAGACCGATTTGCCTAGGGTTTGTGGCAGTGGCTAAGACATCCAAACTGGATGGCGCCGGATAGAAAGAATCGGTATGGCCGATTTTGGCTTTAGGTTTAGGTCATATGTGGATGTGAGAAAGTAGCTGAGGATTTTGGAGCATATCACTAAGCACATGAAGCAAGAGGCTCATTAAGCAACACCTCATCCCTCCTTGATAGTATTGGCTTTTCCTATAGACTCAATGTGATCTTGGATCACTAAAATGTAAAATGAAGAGTCTTGAGCTTGAAGCTTGATCCAATCCTTTGTCTTTAGCATCTTGAAGGAGTTCCCACATCCTTTAGTCCATGCCACTCCACTGTTGAACTTGTCTGAAAAGTACTAGATAAAAGTGTTAGTCCAACAAGAGATATGTTGACATTAATTACCAAAACCACCTAGGGAGCACTTGTGCTTTCAGATTTCTTAAAGAAGAGTTGTATATGATGCAAACAGAAGGTTTTGTTGATCCTAAGGGTGCTTACAAAGTATGCAAGCTCCAGCGATCCATATATGGACTGGTGCAAGCATCTCGGAGTTGGAATATGCACTTTGATGAGGTGATTGAAGCATATGGTTTTATACAGACTTATGGTGATGCCTATATTTACAAGAAAGTAAGTGGGAGCTCTGTAGCATTTCTGATATTATATGTGGATGGCATATTATTGATTGGAAACGATATACAATTAATGGATAGCATAAAAGGATACTTGAATAAGAATTTTTCAATGAAAGACCTCGATGAAGCTGCTTATATATTAGGCATCAAGATCTATAGGGATAAACTGAGAAGCTTAATATATAGGACTTTTGCAAAGCACTTACCTTGACAAAGTTATGAAGAAGTTCAAAATGGACCAGTCAAAGAAAGGGTTCTTGCCTATGTCGCAAGGTGTGAAATTGAGTCACACTCAAAGTCCGACAACGGCAGAAGATAGAGAGAAAATGAAAGTCATTCCCTATGCCTCAGCCATAGGTTCTATAAAGTATGCTATGCTGTGTACCAGACCTGTTGTGCGCCTTGCCATGAGTTTGGCAAGGGGTACAACAGTGATCCACGAGTGGATCACTGGACAACGGTCTAAATTATCCTTAGGTACCTAAAGAGGACTAAGGAAATGTTTCTCGGTTATAGAGGTGATAAAGAGTTCGTCGTAAAGGGTTACGTCGATGCAAGCTTTGACACCAATCCGGATGACTCTGAGTCTCAATATGGATACGTATTGAACATGGGAGCAATTAGCTAGAGTAGCTCCGCGCATGGAGAGCATTGTAGACATAGAAATTTGCGAAATACATATGGATCTGAATGTGGCAGACTCGTTGACTAAACCACTCTCACAAGCAAAACATGATCACACCCTAGTACTCTTTGGGCGATAATCACATGGCGATGTGAACTAGATTATTGACTCTAGTAAACTCTTTGGGTGTTAGTCACATGGCGATGTGAAATATGGGTGTTAATCTAATGGCGATGTGAACTAGATTATTCAATCTAGTGCAAGTGGTAGACTGATGGTGTTGGGGAACATAGTAATTTCAAAAAAAATCCTACGCACACACAAGAACCATCTAGGTGATGCATAGCAACAAGAGGGGAGAGTGTTGTCCACGTACCCTCATAGACCGAAAGCGGAAGAGTTATGAAAGCACGGTTGATGTAGTCGTACATCTTCACGATCCGACCGATCCTAGTACCGAAAGTACGACACCTCCGTGATCTGCACACGTTCAGCTCGGTGACGCCACGAACTCTAGATCCAGCTGAGGTCGAGGGAGAGTTTCGTCAGCTCGATGGCGTGATGACGGTGATGATGAAGTTACTGACGCGGGGCTTCGCCTAAGCACTACAACGATATGACCGAGGTGGAAATCTGTGGAGGGGGGCATTGCACACGGCTAAACAATCAACTTCTGTGTCTATGGGGTGCCCCCTCCCCCGTATATAAAGGAGTGGAGGAGGGGAGGGCCGGCCCTCTCATGGCGCGCCCAAGGGGGAGTCCTACTCCCGATGGGAGTAGGATTCCCCCTTCCCTAGTTGGAGTAGGAGAAGAATGAAGGAGGAGAGAGGGAGAAGGAAAGGGGGCCCGGCCCACACCCCAATTCGGACTGGGCTTAGGGGGCGCGCCCCCACATTGGCCGCCTCCTCCTCTCTTCCACTAAGGCCCAGTAAGGCCCATATACTCCCGGGGGGTTCCGGTAACCCTCCGGTACTCCGCTAAATGCCCGAACTCACCCGGAACCATTCCGATGTCCAAACATAGCCTTCCAATATATTGATCTTTATGTCTCGACCATTTCGAGACTCCTCGTCATGTCCGTGATCACATCCGGAACTCCGAACAACCTTCGGTACATCAAAACACATAAACTCATAACACCGATCGTCATCGAATTAACTCATAATACCGATATATTTGAAAATTCCTTCTAATTTACTACACATGGAATTAACTCGCACACAAGTACACAAAAATATGATTTTTCAAACCGTTTTGGTTAGGCATTGCATATAGATGTAGTTCAAATTTAAATTATGGTTATTAAATGGCTAGAAAATCACTTAAATGTCTTTAAAAGGTCAAATGACCCCTGAAATCTTCCAAATTTTCACATGACTATTGTATTAGTGCACGTTAAACGTAGAAAACAATTGAAGGCCGTAAGAGGAAGCTATCCCCCATTCGTCATCAAACATGCATTGTTCCCTCTCGGAACCACAAACCTTCTAGTGTGTTGCTCCGGTTTGTGAGGGGTGTGTGTCCAAACTTTCGTCTAATAGGCCAGTTTTTTTGCCACATCATCTTGGTGGCATGACATTAAATCAAGCAAGGTTTCATGTTTTTTTGATCATTTTTGAATTTTTTGGAATTAAAATTTCATGGCACTCCATGCATGTGCCCATGCCTTGAGACCAATATGTTTGAAAATTCCTTCTAATTTACTCCACATGGAATTAACTCGGACACAAGTACACAAAAATATGATTTTTCAAACCATTTTGGTTAGGCGTTGCATGTAGATGTAGTTCAAATTTGAATTACGGTTATTAAATGGTTAGAAGATCACTTAAATGTCTTTCAAAGGTCAAATGACCCCTGAAAATTTACAAATTTTCACATGACAGTTGTATTAGTGCACATTAAACGCAAAAAAATTAAAGGTCGTAAGAGGAAGCTATCTCCCGTTCATCATCAAACATGCATTGTTCCCTCTCGGAACCACGAACCTTCTAGTGAGTTGCTCCGGTTTGTGAGGGGTGTGCGTCCAAAGTTTCGTCAAACAGGCCAATTTTGTTACCACATCATCTTGGTGGCATGACATTAAATCAAGCAAGGTTTCATGCTTTTCTGATCATTTTTTAATTTTTCGGAATTTGAATGCCATGGCACTCCATGCATGTGCCCATGCCTTGAGACCAATGTGTTTGAAAATTCCTTCTAATTTACGGCACATGGAATTAACTCGCACACAAGTACACAAAAATATGATTTTTCAAACCATTTTGGTTAGGCGTTGCATGTAGATGTAGTTCAAATTTGAATTACGGTCATTAAATGGTTAGAAAATAACTTAAATGTCTTTAAAAGGTCAAATGACCCCCGAAATTTCCAAATTTTCACATGACAATTGTATTAGTGCACGTTAAACATAGAAAAAATTTGAAGGCCGTAAGAGGAAGTTATCTCCCGTTCGTCATCAAACATGCATTGTTCCCTCTTGGAACCACGAACCTTCTATTGAGTTGCTCTGGTTTGCGAGGGGTGTGTGTCCAAACTTTCATCAAACATGCCAATTTATTTACCACATCGTCTTGGTGGCATGACATTACATCAACCAAGGTTTCATGTTTTTCTCATCATTTCTTAATTTTTTGGAATTAAAATGCCATGGCAGTCCATGCATACGTGCGCATGTGTCCTTGCCTTGATACTAATATGTTTGAAAATTCCATCTAATTTACTGCACATGGAATTAACTCGCACACAAGTACACATATATGATTTTTCAAACCGTTTTGGTTAGGCGTTGCATGTAGTTATAGTTCAAATTTGAATTACGGTCATAAAATGGCTAGAAAATCACTTAAATGTCTTTAAAAGGTCAAATGACACCCTAGAATTTTCCAAAATTTCACATTACAGTTGTATTAGTGCATGTTAGACGTAGAAAAAAACTGAAGGCCGTAAAAGGAAGCTATCTCCAGTTCATCATCAAACATGCATTGTTCCCTCTCGGAGCCACAAGCCTCCTAGTGAGTTGCTCCGGTTTGTGAGGGGTGTGTGTCCAAAATTTTGTCAAACATGCCAATATCTTTTCCACATCATCTTGGTGGCATGACACTACATCAACCAAGGTTTCATGTGTTTCTGATATTTTTTTATTTTTTGGAATTAAAATGTCATGTCACTCCATGCATACGTATGCATGTGTCCAATGCGTGAGACCAATATGTTTGAAAATTCCTTCTAATTTACTGCACATGGAATTAACTTGCACACATATACACAAATATGATTTTTCAAACCGTTTTTGTTAGGCGTTGCATGTAGATGTAGTTCAAATTTGAATTATAGTCATTAAATGGCTAGAAAATCACTTAAATGTCTCTAAAAGGTCAAATGACCCCTGTAATTTTCCAAAATTTCACATTACAGTTGTAGTAGTGCATGTGAGACGTAGAAAAACATCAAAGGCCATACAAGGAAGCTATCTCCCGTTCGTCATCAAACATGCATTGTTCCCCCTCAGAACCAAGAGCCTTCTAGTTAGTTGCTCCGGTTTGTGAGGGGTGTGGGTCCAAACTTTCGTCAAACATGCCAATTTCTTTACCACATCATCTTGGTGGCATGACATTACATCAACCAAGGTTTCATGTGTTTCTGATATCTTTTATTTTTTGGAATTAAAATGCCATGTCACTCCATGCATATGTATGCATGTGTCCATGTCGTGAGACAAATATGTTTGAAAATTCCTTCTAATTTACTGCACATGGATTTAATTCGCACATAAGTACACAAATATGATTTTTCAAACCGTTTTGGTTAGGTGTTGCATGTAGATGTAGTTCAAATTTGAATTACGGTCATTAAATGGCTAGAAAATCACTTAAATGTCTTTAAAAGGTCAAATGACTTCTAGAATTTTCCAAAATTTCACATTACAGTTGTAGTGGTGCACGTTAGACACAGAAAAAAATTGAAGGCCGTAAGAGGAAGCTATCTCCCGTTCGTCATCAAACATGCATTGTTCCCTCGGAACCACGAGCCTTCTAGTGAGTTGCTTCGGTTTGTGAGGGTGTTTGTCCAAACTTTCGTCAAACATGCCTATTTTTTTAGCACATCATCTTAGTGGCATGACATTACATTAACCAAGGTTTCATGTCTTTCTGATTTTTTTTATTTTTTAGAATTAAAATGCCATGTCACTCCATGCTTAATTGTGGCATAGCCGTTAGACCAATATGTTTGAAAATTCCTTCCAATTTACTGCACATGGAATTAAATCGCACACAAGTACACAAAATATGAGTTTTCAAACCGTTATGGTTAGCTGTTGCATGTACATATAGTTCAAATTTCAATTACGGTCCTTAAATGGCTAGAAAATCACTTAAATGTCTTAAAAGGTCAGATGACCCTTGAAATTTTCCAAAATTTGACATGATAGTTGTATTAGTACTATAAAATTTCTTGTTCATTTAAAACACCATTTGTTGCCACTTTACTCCAAATTCATCTTTCACAGCTAAATAAAAATATCTACAACATCACATAGTTGTTTTATAGGAACCATTTACGATTAAAATATCTGGGTCTATTTAAGTCTCCTTCCTTAAGCTTTGCCGGCTCGTCTGCTCCAGTGCGGGCAACCCCTGAATCTACGAATCCCAATCCCCATTCCCGCACCCCCTTCTTGCAAAGATGACTCCATGCAAACGCTTCGTGAAGGCCCGTACAATGGTCGCGTCCCCCCTGAGCGCCGCCGCCTGTGCCGAGAGCGCGCCTGCCTACGCCAAGAGTGCCGCCGCATCCGCATTGAGAGCGGCCGCTTCCGCCGAGAGGGCGTCTGTGGTAGCCGACAGGGAAGCTGCAGCAGCCGATATGGCTGCGGCTGCTACTGTGACAGCGGCTGCAAACTCCGAGAGCACTCGAGCTACCATCCATGCCACCAATGTCGCCCTGGCCCGGGTCAAGGCCATCCACACCAAGATCAAGGATGCACGCACCAAGATATTCCAGGTCACCTCATACTCCAACATGCAACCCATGTGTGAAAAGGCGGTGGTCTGCTTCCTCATGAGGTCGCCGAGCGGGAGCTGGAGCTGCAGGAGGCGGCGGAGCTCGGGGAGCGCCGGGAGGAGGAGTTGCTTGTGGCCGATGTCAAGGTAGATAAGAGTCTATCCGTCGAGGAATCAGCGGTGGAGTACCAACGCGAGCTCTAGCGCAGCCACTACTATGAGTACTACAACCTTGAGGGCGGCGCCAAGGACGAGGACGAGGACGCAGTCGACTTCAGCAGGGGGGACGCAGAGTCCACCAACAGCGTCATGTCGCTAGGCCAAGTCATCAACGTCTCATCTCACACCGGCAATGCATGGGCTGGTGCGGCGGCATATTTTTTTAGAACTCTGCGTACTTAGGCTTTGTTTTTTTATGCTGGTCTTTTGTTAGAGCAATGTTTAGGTTAACTGGCTCTGTTTAATTACTAAAATTGCTCGATTTAGTAAGTGTGGTCTCTCTGCTGTACACTCTTTTGTGTGTCCAAATTAGCAAGCGATGTTAAATTATGCAATGACCTACCCGGGAAAATTTCCACCAAAATTTGAATTATCAAACTCATCCCATGCATGTAAAGTAGAAGAATTGTTTGCGATGCACACAATCGTTCAAAGTGAATGGTCCGGTGGCACCACGCGCAAAGTTTCCCTCCACATTTCCAAAATTTTGGCCTGCCGCCAAAATATCTTCCCCAGCCCCCCTTTCCTCCTTCCCCACCCCCTTTTCTCCCCGACCACAGGTCGCATTTCACATGTTTCCTCCTTCCTTCCTTCCATCCTAAGCTATAGCCACTTCCTCGCTCTCGTCGTCTCGCATCCTACCGCCGGGGTCGCCATGGTCTTCTTCAAAGACCTCTCTAGCGGTTTCTCCTCCAGCGATGACTCCTTCACCACCCGGGTATGCCTCTCTTCTCTCTCTCTCGGGCTATGACTTGGAATGAAGGATTTTTACCCGGCGGTCGATTTGAGTCATTTCTTCCTCTTGTAGCTCCCTAGACCATCAGTGGTAACGAATGGAGCGAGGTGGCTGAAGATCTATCTGCTCGTTGTCACCATTTATCTCCATGCATGAAGCTAGTTGCGTTTGAATCAGTGGACAGTGGGAGGAAGTTTCTGGCATGTGCAGAGAAGGTTAGACCCTCTTTTGTTGTTACAAATCATTTGTTAGATGTGATTTAGACACTGTCATGGTCTCAACCCATTCATACCACACATTCAACCAAACGCATCTTAAGACAGTGTCACAGTTTGTACCTAGTATCTTAAATGGTTGCCATCTCATCAGCGGTGCCATTAGAAAATTAATTGGCACCGCTTCAGCAGTTTGTGCAGCCAACTTTGGTCCACACATCCAAGCAGCCAAGAAGTAAAATACTAAATCTTCATGGCACGAAGGAACTGGGCATCGGAGCAACTACGTGCTCCGGAGTCCGGGTCCCTGATTTTTTTCCGCTGCATCGGCTAGCCATTGTAGGGCACCGGCGCAAGATGTAGCAACAGTTGTCTTTACCCTAGTTTTGGCATACATAGTGGATGGCCTTAGTGCTATTAGTTCTATGTTACGAAATTTGTGCATGTACACACCTATTAGTATCAATTTGCTGTCATCCAAACACTATCGCTATGCTGTTGCAGTTATATTTACCTTCCTCATAAAATGTTCAATATGTTATTTATTGTACATGAGTAAGAACTTGTAGTGTCGTTGTAGTTAATTATAGCTTCTGATGTTCCAGAATTTGGTTGTTGTGTCAGTAGCAATTAATTCATTTGCACATTGATCTTTTTGAGAAGATATGTCATAATTAACATGTTTCTTCAGTTTTTCAAAATAAGCATTAGTGATTTTCTATGTTGCTATAAACCCATTTCCCCTACATTTGTTACTGATCTAGTTTTAAATATTATAGGATGAACGGAAGTGTTCTTACTTGGAGTGGGTTGATCAAGAGTGGCCACAGTCTTTGAAGATGTGCCTAGTGAAGCTCTGGAGCATGTATGAGGAAAAGAGCAGACGTAGGCCTAGATAAACTGTTGTCAACGCGAAGAATATTTGAAGATGCCGGATAAAAAGTTGAAGGTGGAGAATGATCTCAGATTTTTTTAAATCAGACTTTTCTAAGATGGTGTTGGTGAAGGAGGAGGCACTTTCCCAGTTGGCCCGTGCAAAACAGGTTCTTACTTAACTGAAAGCAGAGGTGGATAAGACGAGCCTGGATGATCTCGATTAGGGAAATGAATATATTGTTCTTATGAAGTTGAACTAGCTATATGTTGTACTGTGTTGTTTTCATGTAGCTATCGTACTGTGATGTTATAATATATTTATGTGCCTAATATGAAATTGGCAAACAGTTGTTCGATATGAAATTGAATTTGTGTAATACTGGAATTATTAATTGTAAACTAATAAACCTGCTAAATGTGTCATGGACCTTTGCAAACGGTTCTAGCAGTAAAAGTGCTTGCGATGGATAGCCCAATGCCACATAGTTTTCTTCATCAAATCATGTGTGATATAGTTGATAAAAGCAAACAGTTAACCAAGGCAGACCGTGTGTGATAGTAACACCTTTCACACACGAGCCTACACATAAAACTGTGTGGGATGTCCGTATGAACAAAAATGTTTTCCCTGGATTGCCTGTGTGGGATGTACATAAGAACGGAAATGTATTCCTTGGATTGACTGTGTGTGATATACATACGAACAGAAATGTTTTTCTGGGATTCACCGTGTGGGATGTACATACACTACAAAAAAAGACACATCCGTGACATTTTGGGCCGAACGAAAAAAAATTTGTCATACATATGACAATTCTATGACGATAATTGTGACAGAACCCGGTATCATCATAGATGTGGTGGGCTCCTACTTCTATGATAAAAAATCATGACAGAAAATGGGCTTTTCATCCTGGGCGGGCCGGAGATGCAGCTGCATGACATTGTTTGGGCCGTCCATGATGGAAAAAACCGTGGTAGAAGCGAGGGGGAGGAAAATTTCGGGGAGTTGGCGGTTACGGTGGGAGGTCAGGGGCCGAGCGATGCACGTTTCTCTCGTACACGTATGCGCGTGTGTGTGAGGCGTTGGCTCTAACTGAACCCGAGCGAGGCGTTGGGCTCTAACTGAACCCGAGCGATTGCACTGCAGGCTACGTGTTACTGAACCCGAGCGATCGATCGATGGCTGTTAACTGAACCCGATGGAGTGATTCCTTCGCTACTGCTGCTAACTGAAGCTGATCGATTGGATGAACAGTAAGCGTTGCGGGGGGGTTTGGATGAACAGTGAGTGGTGGCGTTGCCTCTGGATGAACAGGACCCCGTGGTGTGGAGGGCCGGGTGAACAGTAGACGATGGAGGGGTGGCCGTGGAGGGGTGGTTGAACAGGACCCCGTGCTGTGGAGGGCTGGATGAACAGTAGATGGTGGAGGGCTGGATGAACAGTAGACGATGGAGGGGTGGTTGAACAGTAGCCGGTGGAGTAGCACACGGTGGAGGCTGGATGAACAAGAGCCCGTGGAGGGTGGAGGAGGTCGACGGGAGCCCGTGGAGGGTGGAGGAGGTCGACGGGAGCCCGTGGAGGCTGGAGGAGGTCGAGGATGGAGATGAACAGTATCTCGTGGAGTCCCGGTTTGTGCTACGCCACACCCCTCCCGATGAACAGGACCCCCGTTTCGACCGTAGCGCTCCAACACAAGTCCGTTTCGTCCGTTTTGCGGTACGCCACACCCCTCCAAATCAACAGGACCCCCTTTCGACCGTAGGAGGTCCGTTTCGTCCGTTTTGTGGTACGCCACACCCTTCCCGATCAACATGACCCCCGTTTCGACCGTAGGAGGTCCGTTTCCTCCGTTTTGCGGTACGCCACACCCCTCCCGATCAACGGGACCTCGTTCCGAACGTGGCTGGTCGAACACTAGGCCATTTCCTCCGTTCTGCGGTATGCCAGGCCTCATTTCCATCGCCTGTTCCATCCAAGCCGGTTGGCTCCCACGCGTTTCATTGCCTCCCGATGAACACGATGGATTCCGTTGCCTCCCGATGAACACGACGCATTCCGTTGCCTCCCGATGAACACGACGCATTCCGTTGCCTCCCCATGAACACGACGAATTATGTTGCCTCCCCATGAACACGACACATTCCGTTGCCTCCCCTTGAACACGACGCATTCCGTTGCCTCCCCATGAACACGAGCCCTCACCGTAGTTATGCGTGACTAATTGTTCGAGACCCCGCCCGTATGTACACATATGTGGCCATATTTTCTTTCTTGCACCCTCGCCGATGTACGTATGTGTACATGCTACGTGCGCGCCTTGACTATGACACGTGTGCGCCTCTACATCGACCAGTATGTACGTACACGTTCACGACCAGGATGACAACGCTACGTACGCTTCGACCAGGTGGGTCCTAACTGTCAGGCACTTCCTTGCCTGCGAAGATGTAGCTGGTGGGTCCCAGCAGTCAGGGGGGGGCAAATCGTTTTGTTTTCTTTTTGCCCGGACGCACTTCCTTGCGTGCGAAGGTGTAGCTGCTGGGTCCAAGCAGTCAGGGGGGCGAATCGTTTTTTTGCCCGAACGCACTTCCTTGCGTGCGAAGGTGTAGCTGGTGGGTCCTAGTAGTCGGGGGGCGAATCGTTTTTTTCGGACGCACTTCCTTGTGTGCGAAGATGTACCTGGTGGGTCCCAGCAGTCAGGGGGCGAATCAGTTTTTTTCGAACGCACTTCCTTGCGTGCGAAGATGTAGCTCGTGGATCCCATCAGTCAGGGGGTGAATCATTTTTTTCGCGAAATACGGTGGCCCGTCCGGTGGGTCCCTGCTGTCAGGTGGAGGAATAATTATATTGCATGTAATAAGGAGGCACTTCCTTGCGGCTGCCGTGGACCCAGCTGTCAGCCTCTCCATGTACAGTCCACGTCCGATGGAAGTCGTTCCTTGACCATGTTGACCACGCTGCGCCGAGAGCACCACGGCGATGGACGACTGTGAGGCCTAGGAAGGGGACGACGCAGAGCCAGGGAAGACGCGACAGTGGATGCACACGCGGAGAGGAGTACGAGGCTTCACTGGTTCGGCTGCGCTACCGTCGCCGCAGAATAACACGGGGTGTGGGTGAGTGGAGGGATGGCCTGGCTAGCAGTGGGAGTTGTCACTACTAGGGAAAAGCCTATACACAGAAATTTAGCAACATCGCGGGTTAAAAAAGAGCGCTAGTGCTAGATAGCAGTAGCAATTGAGGAAAAACCGCGCTACAGATACACCTTTAGCAGCAGCGCGTGTAGTTCCAAAAGCGCTACTAATAATATTCCCATTGGTAGAATGATTGGATACGCATAGCAGTAGCGGGCTTGGAAGAAGCGCGCTACCGCTAGGGTATAAGTAGTAGCGCGTTTCCAACGAAGAGCACTACTACTAATGGAAATAAAATAAGATGAAAAACAAATAGAAAAGTTAATGAAAATGAAAGAAATAGAAAAACGAGAAAGGAAAAAATAAAATGTAAAGCATAATAATTGATAAAGCGAAAAAAATGAGGAAGGCATAGCAGTAGCGTGTGTCTGTAAGAGGCGCTATAGCTAACAAGCTGCAGCGTGTGTCCTAGACCCCCGCTATAGAAACAGAAAAGAAAATAATAAATGGAAGAAAATTACATAGCTATAACAGCAGCGCAGTTTGTGAAAACCGCTGTAGCTATCTTAGCTATAGCGTGTTTTGCGAAAGGCGCTACCGCTAAATTTGACTTAACCAAAAAACTGTTTCCCCCCGGCCACCACTTCTCCCCCAAATCCCTCAACCCACCCCGCCGCCGTCTCCCTGATACGCCGTCGCCCCACTTCGCCGTCGTCTCCTGCCGACATCGACGCCACCAGAGCCGTGCGCCGTCGACGCCACCGGAGCCGCCCCCAACGCCACGGAGCCGCGCGGCCTCATCAACGCCACCGGAGCCACCGTCGACGCCACCGGATCCTCCCTCGCCACAACTGCCTCCCTCGCCTTCACCGGAGACGCCCCTGCCTCCCTCGCCAGCACTGCCTCCCTCGCCACCACTGCCTCCCTCGCCACCACCGGAGCCATCCTCTGTAAGCCCCCACCCCTCCTCTCTCTCTCATGCATAGGTTAGCTAGTTTAATTAGCTTAATTATCTAGGTTAGGGCAAAAATTTAGTTAGGGCTTTGACGGAGAAGTAGTTAGGTTAACTAGTTTAATTAGGTTAATTATCTAGGTTAGTGCAAAATTTAGTTAGGGCTTTGACAGAGAACTAGTCAGGTTAACTAGTTTAATTAGGTTAATTATCTAGGTTAATTAGTGCAAAAATTTATTTAGGGCTTTGACAAAGAACTAGCTGCGTTAACTAGTTTAATTAGGGTAATTATGTAGGTAAACTAGATTAACTAACTAGGTTAAATAGGTAGGTTAATTAGGTTCGTTGGATTAACAAAGCTAGTTAAGTAGGTTGGCTAGGTTAGAGGAAAATGTTATTTTAGAGCATTAGGTTAGAAGGGTTAGAGAAATGGAGTTCCTTTGCAATTTAATTGAGTTATGTCCTAGGCAGAGAAGGGTTAGAGATAATAATGTGTGTTTGTGTGAGAGAGAGGAATATCTAGATCAACATAATTTGGCTTTTGTCCTAGGCAGAGAAGTGTTTAGTGAAGGAAAATAATTTAGGCAAATTTTATTTTAAAGATGATCCCTTCCTAGACTTTTATTGTTGATTATATCTTTTCATTGAAGTGGTCATGTTGTATCTTTTCATTGAAGTGGTTCAATTGTGCCCAAGTGGCTTTGTTGTTTCCAGGAATGATGCTGAGTGGCCTATGTTTTGCCGGAATGTTAATTCATTTCTGTTCTGGCAAATTTCAGGTTCTCGATTTGTCCACTTTTTAGCAATGGTCATGCCGAAATTTTCCGTGAATTTCAGCATGACTTGTGCTACAAACTAGGACATATCGAGTACCCGGGATTTGCCGCACCAGGAAGGAGTCAACATTCCTGCAAAACAATAGGCATTTTTTATGTCATTATTCATTTTATTAGGTCTAGAATTAATTGACTAGATTTAATCATAGGAAACATGGCTAGCAACGATGAAGGACAGGGTTCTGGTGATTGCGTCGACGCCTACCGGGCGGCAGACAATTTTTTTAGCCTTACCGACGATCAACCGATGTTGTTGCTAGGCCCACCGGTGGCATCGGGGACTGAGACCGACACGTAGACCGGTGTTGAGACTGCGACCGGCGCTGAGACTCAGACCGGCATCAGGACCGGCACTGAGACTGAGACCGGTGCTGCCTCGAGGAGCGGAGCCGGTGTAGAACCGAAAGCAAAGAGGCAACGGCTTCCTAACAAACTCAGGACTACTAGGCTGGTGGTCACGGAGGTGGACGATGGCATTTTTGAGCCAAAGGTGCCTGAGGAAGCTCGCTCGTGCTACGGCAATCAAATACGCTGCATCATACGGACAACCGCCACCATCAACGATGAGAAACTACAGAAGATAGAAAATATGAGGAGCTCCCTCCTAAAGAAGTTTCACCAGATATTCTTGTTCCCTGGCCGGAATGAGAAGGATTATGAAGATCCAGACGTGGACACGGCAATGAAGAAGATAAAATAAAACGCCATGACCAAGTTTAGCGACGCGTTGGCCTCCTGGAAAACTCGAGTGAAAGCAAGGATCATCGACAAGAAGGAACCCTACTCCGAGATTGTAAAGGATAATCCGACAATCACGGAAGACCGGTTTCACATATTCAAGGAGGCTTGCAAGGCCGAAGCTGCCAAAAACTAGTCTAAGTACATGAAGGGGCTTCAACAGAGGAACATTGGGAGCCACCACCTCGGAAGCCGTGGTTACGGCGGAAAGAGGTCCAAATGGGCCAAGGAGGACGCGGAAGCTGCGAGTCTAGGCATCCCAGACCCCTTGGCGGATTTCACCCTTCCGCAGGAGCGTGACGTCCTGAGGGCCCGGCACCGTTGGGACCCAGTCAAAAAGGTTTACGAGACAACAACGGTCATTTTGGAGTTCATGAGACTGCTGGTAATTTTAGTTTTTGATCAATTCGACTGCACACGTTAATCATATTTGTAAACGATCCTTGTGCCTTTTGCAGAGAGAGCAGCATCAGATTGCGGCCGAAAGCAACTCGCCATCTGAGGCATTGGCGAGGCCCAAGTGGTACACTCCATTCAACCGGGCGTTGAACATATTGAAACAACAACCGGTGGATACTCGACCGTCGTATGGACGCGTGCACGGTGTCGGAGACGGCGCCACGTGGAAGAAGTACTACCGTGAGACCACGGAGGAGAGAAAGGAAAGACGGAGGTTAACTGAAGAAAACATCGACAAGAAGGTTGAGATTGTGGTTGAGAAGAAATCATCTCAGACAGTCGCAACAGTGGTAGCTGCCGCAAAACAGGTGGTTGCAGATTTGTCTACTTCCTTGGTGACGGGCGTTATCAATTGGACAAGGCAAAATCCAGAAAAAAATGCAGAGGACTTTCCGATTGCTGACTTCTTGGGAGCACCTGCTCCCACACCGGCTCCCGCACCTGCTCCCGCACCGGACGTGCTCGGTGGTGCTTCGTGTTTGGCTGAGCTCGATGCCCTCACGGTATCTGTCACACCAGCCCCCTTCAATATAAATGTATAATCTCCCGTTTTCGTTGCCTTTCGGATGTCTCACGTCGCAGACTTTTCCTTGCAGGCCGACGAAACCCCGTGCACCATATTGTACACCATCAGCGACCAGAAGGTGGACGCGGGGAAGGCGACGATAATGAAGCCGAAGGAACCATTGTTCCACAGCCGGCCGATCCCCCCGAACGCCTTCAAGGTTTCCATGGCCAGTGTCGAACCGAGCCACGAGAATTTGCCTCCTCCAACACTACTGGTGGATGACGAGGAGACACCGCAGCGGCTTGGTGATTGTTGCAATGGGTGAGTCCTGTTGTGGCCAAAGAGTCTGCTTTGTCTGGAGGCGGTCGGGAGCACACCCACGAGCATGCAGCCTCAGCAAGGTATGAACATCAACGCCCCACCTACCCAATTAGCGTCGGGTGTCGTGTTGGGTGATAGCGGACGGGGTAAGGAGGAGGCTCCATTAGTTGATGATGACGTCGCCATGGATGAGGATGAGGACGACGGTGGCGCTGAACAGTATGTCTATACTGGCGCCTCCTCAGGGTTTGAGCATCATGAGTCGGTGCCTGAATTGCCGTCTCAATGTATTATGGACGACCTTCCGGTAGTAAAGAAGTCTAGGAAGAGAGCGAGGAAAGGCAAAAAAGCTGATTCTATGATCCAGCCGCCTCAGCAACCTCAGCTTCAGGACCGTATAGATATCCCCGATGCGGATAAATGGCATATCCCCGGTCAACCAATCCTACCTGCAATAGTGCTACAGGCCAGATTCGGCGATCTAAGGAGACTTCATGACGATGTGCTGCGGGTAGAGAAAGGCCTCATCGCCTCGACAGATCCAGGATACCCACTCTACGTGGTTAACATTCCGCGGCAAAGGTTGTACGTCGAGAACTTCCCCGCGGAAAAGTTCTTCCTCCGATTCGATTACATATTCGACATGTTTCACGTGAAGAAGCTGGATTTTACGTTTGTCCGCCTTTATGCCTTGCACATGACCTACATCATCGAGTTTGAGCACATATCTCATATCTGTGTCGCTGACCCGTACTACATGCATGAGAGCTTCTTGGGAGTCTGCGCAGAGCACCGTGTATACGCGAGGGAATACATCGTCAATTTCATGCTCGCCAATAAGGACAAGGGGCGATTCTCGTGCCTTATCATCCCGTGTAAGTCATCCGCGCTGTTATCCTTCCTTCGATTTCAATCATTCATTTGCACGGTGGAGGCTAAGTAATTTGAGGTGTACTTATTTTGCGCAGCGGCGGGCGCGCCGTCCTCATCATCCTATACCCCCAGTTCTCCCACGCTCTTTACTTGGACTCGTCGAAGAACATTCACAAAAAGGATTACACCCACATCAAGGATGTTCTCGACAGTGCTATGTTTTACTACCAAGCAAGGGGTGGAGAGGTCAGGGACAAGAAGAGAAGGGGCGGCAGGGCCGCCTTCGCCCATAAGACCGACTTCTGCTGCATCCAGCAACCGAACAATTCTCTTAATGATGGATTCTATGTCCTACACCACATGCTGGAGTACAGACGGGATCACCAAAACCTTCGCATGTGACCTAGATCCGGCGATGCCCATATTCTGCAATGGGCAAAGAATGTAGGATATATCGAGGATCATCGACTTCGACCTGAGTTCTATCACATCCAGCGCGAACTTGCCCAAATCATCATGAAGGAGGTCATCGGAAAACAGGGATGTTCTACGAAGAAGGACAAATGTCGCGGGAAGACGTCCGAACATGGATAGCCTCTTAGCGTCTCGACATGAAGCCTTTCACTAAGCTCGAGGGCTATCTCCCTGACCTCGATGGATGGCATGGCATGTTGTAGTGATTGTCGATATATGACAATGTGTCCGTTTAGTCCATACTTTCTGTATGACAAAACTTTGAGTTATGCACGGTGAAACTTTATTTGTGATGTAATTAAACCGTCCTCCTCCTCGACTAGCGAAGATCACTCTAGTTAGGGCATTTTGGGTACGATGAACTTTGTTATTTATGCTTATGATATGTTGTTTCTATTTTTGCCAAGTCTGTCTCTTTCTGTTGCTCAACTATATATGTTGCATATCATCGACTCATGTGAAGATGCAGGTGCATAGATCATCGATGGCGAAGAAGTGCTACGCTAGGAGTATATATACGACAAGTGGCCGGAGTGTCAGGCCCAGGTGTCACCAGTTTCCTGTTTTCGAGCGACAGGCAGTAGTTAGTTTAGGTTCACGCTAATCCTAGAGAGGGATACGAACTCATGTAATCAAAGTGATATCTCTTCTCGCGTATACCATTGTTTAGATGGATGACGATGTATTTGCAAGTAATCAAGGACTTGTATCGCTATTTTCGAGATGATGACGAGAGGCCACTTTGTGTTGGATGATGATTATGATGAGACTATTTGTATGTATATGCTATGATTACATTTGTGGTCTCGCAGGCATTTGTATGTGTATCATGATGACATTTCTATGTGCTAAAGATTCTTCTATAAAGCATGTTCAAATACAAAACAAATATGCCCAAAAAAACAAAAAACCTGTTAAATTAGCAGTAGCGAGTGTATAAAAGTTGGCAGCAGCGCTACCATAGCAGTAGCGCGCCGTTGAAACGAGCGCTAGAGATACTAGCAGTAGCGTGCTTCCGATAACCGCGCTGCTGCTACACTTGTGTACCAATAGCGCCGGTGACCACGCGCTACTGCTATACGTTAGCTGTAGCACCTTATTAGTAGCGCCGGCCCCCGCGCTACTAATAGGCCCAAAACCCGCGCTGCTGCTAGGCTTTTCCCTAGTAGTGAGTAGGGGGCGGTGAGGCCTCCACGGCAGCACAGCCGGCCACGGGAGGCAGGAGCAGGCGGCACGACTGGCGCTGCTTTGGGCAGCTGGAGCAAGAAGACCAGAGGTTGAAGAAGCACGACGGCCGTTGGATGGACATCGTACAGTCACTGTAGCTAGAATCGTTTATATTGACTAAGTTGACAAAGCCCTTGGTACGTCAACTTAGTAGGCCCACAGGTCAGCTTCCGAAACAGTGTGCCCCAAATGTCAGGGGGAGGAATCATTTTTTGGGCGGGTGAAGCTAGAATATCCAAGATTGAAGAAGAAGCACGGTATCCGTTGGATGGACATCCAACGGCCACTGCTGCTAGAACCGTGTGTTGACTATAAGTTGACAAAGCCTTGCATACGCGTCAACTCTGTTTTTTTAGGGGACGCGTCAACTTAGTAAGGCCAGAAGTGTGTGGCAGAGAACTTCTAGCCCATTTGAGATTTGTAAGAATGTGTAGCCCATTTTTTGAATTCTAATGGAATTTACTACAGACCATTTACAGTTTGTTAAAATTACAGCCCATTTCAACCAACCGTTCAAAACAGAATTCAATAAAATTTCCCACATTTTGATGGGATCTGAATATTTTTATCCCGAAATTTCTAGTCAGATTAAATACAATTTCAATATAAATTTATATTACATAAAAATCCAACGAAACATTGCGCTCACAATAATTAATGAAATTAAAATTTTCAATATTCCAAAAATAATATTTTATAAAGTAATCACTATTTGGTGCATTTTTTATAGTTACGACCATTTTTTTATAATTACATCCCATTTATTATTTCTTAAAGCCCATTTTCTTGTTAAGCCTAATGCATCCCTCCTAGGAAAGATTTGCAGCCTAGCGGGGCGGAGAATAACAACTTGACCTTGCCTGGGTATTCCTCAAAAAAAAGTATAGTTGGGCTAGCCATTTTCAGCTTGAAAAAAATTAATATCTAGGCTGGATATGTGGCCTAGGTTAGACGGGCCACAGCCCGCCCAGTTAATACCTGCAGCGATGTTTTCGTTGTTGTTCAGAGGAGAAAAATTAATATCTAGGGTAAACATCGAAAAACTCTGCAGTGCTCACACCTCAAAAACACAAATACTGATCGAGCTGCTTGGTCCCAGCTGTCGGCCGCTTCTTGTGCAATTCTCTCATTTATTGACTACTCCTTCCTTTCTGGTTTATAATGCTCAATTCAAAAATCTCACCAATCAAGGTAGATGGCGAGTGGTGGAATACTTTTTGTAGTTTTGCAAAAGCACCTAATTAATGCTCTTGTTATCCTCAAAAAATTATGTTTATCAATACATTAATTGGAATGCATGCATGCATAAAGTACATGCATTGGTCAATTTCCTCTTAATACTTGCATGCAATGATTTAATGCACCTTGGAATCTGAACATGTGATGGAAAACAACCAAGTTGAGCCTTATAAAATGGAAAAACTAAAATTTTGAGATAAGCCCTATAAACCGGAAAGGAGGGAGTACATAGGTTGACAATGGTGTGGGACCGTGATGTCACGAAACCAGGACGAAGCAAAATAAATTATAGTTATATATATATAATAAGGAGGCACTTGCGTATGTGAGGCTATGGACCTGGTGGGTCCCCATTGTCATCCTATCCAAGTAAAGTCATCTCCTCGCCCGCGCGCGCTTTCCGCCCGAAACAGTCAGCGCCGGCCGCCCCGCTTCCCGGTGCAGGCGATTGCTCCGCCTTCAAACGACACAAGTGTCATCTGTCCGTCCATCTGCCGCACACATTAATGATACACGGTTGTCGAGGCGGCTACTCCGGTGCCACACGTCTGTCCCTCCGCCCGCCCACCATTGCTATATAAACTGCTGCGCCAGCCATAGCCGCAGTCATCCACATCCGTTCCCTTTCTCCTGTCCACACCACTACTGCCCACCATGGCTTCCTCGCGCTCCAGCGCTCTTCGGTACGGGCGGACGACGGACCACAAGGAGATGGCAGCCATTGCTGCCGACCGGCTGGCCGGCAGGCAGCCGGAGGACGACGATGTCCCAATGGAGAACATGGTAGTCGATGATCCGGTGCCAACCCCCTCCTCCATGCCATCCTCGCCGGTGCATTGCACCATGACCATCAGCGAGGCACGTGCCCAATATATGGACAGGGTGAGGCAGATGTGTGAGGAGCAGTTCCGGGTGGCGCAGGCCGATGCCGCCTAGAACCAGCATCTCCTCCAGGAGCACCTGCAGGCGGAGGAGCAGATCGCCGCGGAGCAGGCGGAGCAGGAGGAGCTGCTCGACTCGTATCGCTCCGCCCGCAAGGGCCGCCTCGAGTGCTGGTGGTACCGCATGCGGGTGGCAGAGGCTGCGGCCACCTACAAAGAGGCTAGCAAAGAGGGCGATGAAGCGGGCGAGGCGCTGTTTGGCGAGACCGAGGACGAGGCAGAGGACAATGCCTGCTCCGATGAGTCCCCGCTTCGCTCGCGTCGATGACGTCCTGCTCCGCCGAGGCCCCGCGGCGCCAACAACGAGGCAGAGGACACCGCTGGCTCCGTCGAGGCCCCGCCCCGCCAACAATGAGGCAGAGGACATCGCCGGCTCCGCCGAGGCCCCACCCCGCCTACAACGAGGAAGAGTAGAACACGGTAGGTCGCCGCCGCTCGGGTCCAAGTAAGGCCACCGCTGCTACCCTCCGGTTGAAGCCAAGCTAGGCGGGTTGACCATTGACGGCCGGTTAGCTTCTTGGCGGCGACATGGAGTCGGAGAGCTATGCTGGAGAAGAACGCTGCTTCTACTTAACTGCTGGTGCAGTTGGCTGACTGACACATGGGCCCAACAGGCCACATGTCAGTTACGCAACTCCACCTACAGTTAAGTCACTGAAGCTTCTGTTCGGCTCAGCGGGACACAAGTGGGTAGCTTCGGTTAATTAATTATACCTCCAGCGCACCCCTTTTTATTTTTTTTAGAAAAGGAGGATAACCCCCTGCCTCTGCATCTGGGAGATGCATGCGTCCACAAACACCCCTTTTCAGTTGAAGAATGTATGAAATGTAATTTAATCCGGCATGTTTATATGAAATCCGACCGTGTATGAATGAATGTATCTCGATTAGTTCAAATTCCTGTATCACTGGCATTGGATGAACATGCAAAACAATATGTACTAGCATTATTCCCAGGGTGATCACCTCGTTTGTAGCAGTTTCACATGTACTCCCTCCGGTCCTTTCTATACAAGTTTTGTCTGCAGTCAAAGTATCTCTACTTTGACCAATCTTATACAAAAAGGTATGCACTTTCACAATGTGCGAAGTAAAAAGGAACATAAGGAGTACAAAGAGTTTGAGCAGATTTTTAGCGTTTCTATACATTGCAATCAAACACACAGGGCTGGCAATTCATAGAGAACATTCAAAACAATCGATGATTATGCATCTCAGCAACTCACATGTTAGAGGCAATATTTACTTCACAAGTAAAGAATAAAGAAAAAATTGATCAACGCTGCTGACAGCAAGGGCGTCCCATTCGAAAATATCAAACGCATGTATTAAAATCAATGAGAAAAATTTGACAAGGTTGTCCCATTCCAAAATATCAAATGCCTACGATTGTGGAATGGGCAGGGTTTGCCATCAGTTCGGACATTGACATGGCACCTCGTGCTAAATAAACCAACTGTTCTTTTTGTGCAGTTCCACCAAAATCAACAAAATTCATGCGTGGCTTGTATGATTTCTCCCTTATATGTTGCAATGCCTTGAACTTATCGGCACCTCCTTTCTTGTGGTGGAAATGAATGATTTGATGTATTCATGAACATTTTGTGCAGTTCCCGTTGAAATCAAGCTGATCACCCCTGTTTGCACAAATACAAAAAAAGTGATTAGTATAAAGCAAAATGTACTATGAATTGATAGTTTAAATAGCCACCTACATGGTCCATGTAGAGCACACTTTTAGAAAAATGGAACTCACCAGAAAGAATCCTAGAACAACATTGTACTCGTGCATCACAGCAAAAAATGGAGATTTGTCAGTCCTTCTGAGCTGAAGTTAGTTTGGTCTTGTGGGGAGTAATGTAACCATCCTTCAACTGCTCCTTCTGATGAGAATCCTAGAACAACATTGTACTCGTGCATCACGGCAAAAAAATGGAGATTTGTCAGTCCTTCTGAGCTGAAGTTAGTGTGGTCTTCTGGGGAGTAATGTAACCATCCTTCAACTGCTCCTTCTGATGAGAAGATAGACAGGGCTTCTTGATCCTGGCATAATCGGAACTAGTCACTTCACGTACTCCATATTCTTCTTCAGAGGAAGATGATCCTATTGTGCAAAGACAAGAGGACAACTAAATGCTAGCATCCCTATTTGCTCGAAAAAAAGGAAAGGAAACATTACAGCACCGGGAGTTGATTTTTGTTTTTCCGCTTGTTCTTCCCCTTCATCACTTGGTTCAATAATAGACAAGCTTCGCCTTCAATGTAAGATTTGGCATGTCAATTAGGGAGCACAAGTATAGCACTAAACAATGACATTAATTTTCTGATGAAAGTGGCAAAATACAGGCCAGCGGTTGTGAAATATCCTTATCTTACCTCAATGGGATATTACGGTGCACATACAGATTGGAAGTCTTGTCTCCATTTGTGCAGTTCACTAAAATCAAGCAACATTATCGTACAAGTAGCACAACATATGAAAGCACACTACAGAATCATGTGAAAGAAGGCTAGTACTGACCTCTCATGATGCGGAATTCAAACAACTCACAAGAAGAAGATCTGAACCAAATTCGCCTTAACGGATAGGAAGTAAGATCTCCTCTTGTGCAGTTCCACTAAGATCAAGCAATCAAGCAATGT
Source organism: Triticum dicoccoides (assembly GCF_002162155.2). Taxonomy (NCBI): domain Eukaryota; kingdom Viridiplantae; phylum Streptophyta; class Magnoliopsida; order Poales; family Poaceae; genus Triticum; species Triticum dicoccoides. The sequence goes on from NC_041385.1 coordinate 134,173,030, forward strand.
TGTCGGTGTGACATTTTGGTTGAACTGCACAAAACACTCTTAAACAAAAGTGTTTTGTGCAGTGCAACAAAAGGTCACAATGGCAACGAGGTGAAGTAGATAACCCTGTTTACACAGAGGTGCAAAGGAAACAATTAGTGGTCAATAATGGTGGATGACACAGAAGCCAACAAAAAGAAGCATCTACCTTATCTAAATGGGAAAGAAAGCAAGACAGTAGCATTTCTCAAATGGTGGCATTGATTAATATTAACATAGAGATTATATTAACAATAAAATTCGTTAAACATGTAATTTGCTTTTAACTGTGGCATTGCATCAATTTCCAGCGGCATTATTAGAGGGTATTTGTTTACAGGGACATTTTGGTGTAGGGAATAAAAAAACTCCGTGTCACTCACGTCTAAACCAAACAGGAGGGACTTTTTGGGACTAAAAGTGGGCATTTGGGACTAAAGAAAGAAGACCCCGAGGGAGTCTTTTTTGGACTTTTCCCAATAGTTGCCCCTGCCACGCATCGCACCTTGTTTCTATTAGTCCATTACTAGGGGTAACATGGTCTTTTATCATGTCATTTAATAACCTCTAGTCCATGTTTAGTCCCTGGAACCAAGCAGGTAGGGACTCAGGAGTTTTTAACCAAACATGGCCTTAGATTAACAATAGCTAATGAGTTGCACGGGACAGTGGACGCACCAGCACCATGTGCATCTACCGATGTACTGTGGTCATGCACAGTCTGTTGCAACAAAGAACAAACAACCAAGGAGCATATTTGTGTTGGTCCCAGTTTTGTTATCTTTAGACACCTTTCCCTATGTGAGCGTAGCAAATCTAGTCCTTCTCAAACTCTACAGCCTTGTCCCTTCCTTTCCTTTTTGAACTAGTACTTTTACCCCTTCCTTTCCTCTTTGAACCACGTCCTAGATTTATGCGATACAACTTTCCCCACTACTTTCCCCCATTCCTTTCCTCTTTGAACCACGTCCTAGATTCATGCTATACAACTTTCCCCCTTCATTTCCTCTTTGAACCACGTCCTAGATTCATGTTATATACAACTTTTCCCACTAATTTCCCCCACTCCTTTCCTCTTTGAACCACATCCTAGATTCATGGTATACATGCAGCTAGAGCAATGCATGTGGAGTAAGTAAAATATACCTTAAGGTTCTTGGGGCGTGGTTCGGTGGGTGACGGGCCGGCGGCGAAGAAGAAGGGGTCGGAGGCCCTCCCGCGCCGTCGCTGGGTGGAAAGTGAACAGCAGCACCGGTAGTGGATTCCCTCCCTCGCCGACAGCGACAGCGTTAAGCCTCCTTCCCTTCCCGGCGGACAGATCCTGCCGGCTCTTTGAGCAGCAGTGAGGGGAGAGAGAGGCCAACGAAGTCTTGTTTAGATCTGGAGGGCGAGAGAGTGTGAAGAGAGAAACTACAAGCGTTGAGGCTCTAGCGGGAGAGGGTGAGAGAGTGTGAAGAGAGCAACTACAAGCGCTGAGGCTCCAGCGTGTATATATATACTGGAGAGAGAGTGTGAAGCGTGCAAACCCTAGAAAACATTTTGACCAGTCAAAGAATCCTCCTGGCAAAAATTATGCTCAAGTGTAGTTATCGAACCCGAGACCTCAAGTTTCATGAGCGAACAGGCTATCCAGCTACACAAACCTCCCGTTATGTTCAACGAGAGGAAAATAACCTTTTATACATTCCTGCATTCGTGTGATAGGCATGCCGTGTTTTGTGTGTGTGTGTGGGAGTCATTAGGATTTCAATCATAATCGTGTCATGTGGCTTTGGTGGTAAGACTATCCACACTGGTGCAGAAATAATGCAGCGTTAGTCACCTTACCTCTCTCCACGTAGTACGTTGGGTCCCACCAGTCAGAGGGTGAAACAAACAAATTAATAAGAAAAATTAAAAGCGCCAGCGGTTTATCTTACTACCTCACACATCTCGCTACTGCTTGGGAACACTGTCCAATTGATCCCTCTGTTCGCTCACGTACTATTTTAAGTGAATCCTTATTATAACATACACACAAATTTTGGGTACTTGTATTCGACTTAAGTCAGTGTGCCACCGTATCTCGTATACTTACTACTCCCTCCGTCTAGGTGTAATAAGTCACGTTAGAAGGTGCAACGAGACCAAGGTGCCTGCGTGTGCGTGTGTGTGTTTAACAGCATGTGTGTGTTAGAGAGTGCGACAGATCAACCTACTCGTACAGAGATATGGTGTGTAGTGTATGATTTTAGCCGCGAGAGTCGGTGCATCCTCTCGTTTCCGGGCGTGTCTGGTAGGGACATGCGGACAGCTGCCACGCCCGCTCCTGACCAGCCTGGCCCACCCAAAGCCCATCCATCGCCCGCGCACGCTTCCCGCCCGAAACGGTCAGCGCCGCTCCAAAGAATCGGTGCCGCATTCATGCTTGGGCAGAGCGGACGCAACCTCTCACTTGCGCAAGAGTGATGGTTGCTTCGTCCGTCCAACTTACTGCTGGGTCTATGTGATTTCACGGCTCATTGGTATTTATTACTGAGGTGGTAGGACTACTAGATGTCCCACGCTTTTGGCAAAAGGAGGTAGTATATTACAATTTTCTCCATTCTTACAGCGGAGGAGTGCAAGAGCAGTGAAAACACGCAGGCTCAGTGATTACATGGCCCACCTCACACTATCACCGTGCAACACCTAACTCTTTACATAGTACTCCCTCCGTTCCTAAATATTACTATATGAGTCCCCGCGCGTTGCCACGGAACAGCAGTATATCTCTCTGCACAATATTATCGATTTCATAGAACTAAAAAAAATCTATAACCGCATGACAAATGTGGTAGCGAAACTAAATAAATTCCCATCATCATTTAGATCATCCCACGTAAGGAAAAGAGATCAGCCAACTCCTACTGCATAATGGGATTATATTTTTCTTTTTGACAAGTTAATGGGACTTAAAAGCTCACTTACATGCATGCTACCGGTGCATGCTTGCATGCAGACATGTTGATGTGATTTAAAACCCACTCACATGCATATGCCACGGTATTTCTGCATGCTTGCATGTGGCTTAGTGCGGAGCCTCTCAACGTCTAGATCTGACGGCTATTATGACTGATTTACTTCATCTAACGGCTACGTCAATTTTGATGATGTGGCTCAAGGAGAGGATAGAGAATTCCTAGTAGTGGGGGCTAGCTATTACTAGTACATAAGTCTTCGTAGATATTCCACTAGGTGAACTACATACGGAACAAAATGAATGAATCTACACTTAAAATGCATCTATATACATCCGCATGTGGTTAATGGTGAAATCTCTACAAAGCCTTATATTTAGGAACGGAGGAAGTACTAGTATAGTACTAGTACGTACTATAATTTATCAGCGAGATAAATTTGTACAATGCTATGAAGCTTCTAGCTCCTGTTACATGTATCTTGCGTCCAAGGTTGCCCGTTGCAACATTTCATCAAATACAGAGGAGACTAACATGCATGCTATTGCATCTCAATGATTGACAGATCATAGCAAATATGTACTCCCTCCGTTCCAAAATAAGTGTCTCAACTTTGTGCAAACTTTAGTACAAAGTTCTACTCCTACTAAAGTTGACACTTATTTTGGAACAGAGGCAACTAAAGAAAAAACGATCCATGCAGTCCCTAGCCCTTGAACCGTGAACCCTGACCAGGCTGCAATTTGCTGGCAACGTTCGATCGTCCTAATAAATGAAGTTTGCAACCTTTTGACCATCGGTTCATTTTGTGCAGTTTCACCAAAATCGAGATGAGCATCCCTGTGGCAAAGAAATTGAAGAAGCGTGATTAGAATAAGATTACTAGGACTAGTTGATGAGACATAAACTCATCACAAATACAGTACGTAGAAGCCAGTAGAGGTATCAGGTATCTACGGGGCAAAGAAGTAGAGAAATATCCACAAGGAGTGATGTGGGCAGCTAGAGCAGTGGTGCAAGCCGGCTGTAAAGGGAGTTGTACCTAAGGGACGTAGCTCAACCTTGAGGAAGGAGGCGGGAGGCGGTAACTGCCCATGTCGCGGCAGTGAGCAAGGGATGAAGGCAACATCACCGGCTTTGTGAGAGAGAACGGCGGGGACCCCTGATCGGGACGTGCCGACAGTGGGTTTTCACCGTCGGCGACGGCCACTTCATCTACACTAAGCATCCACCCCTTCCCCAAGCGGACGTGATCCGCCGGGATGTTAGAGATGTGGCCACAGTCGTTTTGTGCGAGAGAGTGTGAAGAGAGCAACCCCAGCAAGCAACCGTGTAGGATGGCCCGTCCAGACTATGTATATAGTGGAGCGGTTTCCTTTTCTCTCCATATGAACCTATCATATTGCGTACGTGCCACTAAAGAAAAACAAATTATTTATCAATGACGCGGCACCTACTACTCGTTCTCCTATAACCTTGTGCTTGGCATCTCCAAAATATTAACCTTTCGATTGGCTCTTCGCCTCTTCGGGAAGTCGAGCAATAATGGTAGTGTAGTATATATCGTTTTGGCTATATGAGACTGAATGAATTGTTGCACGTAAACCACGTGGGCGAGGGTCGAGGGGCGATGTAGAGTGCTACTACATACGGAGCAAAATGAGTGAATGTACACTCTAAAATACATCTATATACATCAGTGTTTGGAGTATGTACTAGTAGTTCATATTGAAATCTACTAAAGGACATATATATTCCAAACAATATGATATAATCTCTATAACCAAGGTAGTAGGGACGAGGAGTAAACGGAGGGAGTAGTAAATTTTTCTCCTCGTCCTACGAGCCACCGCGCACATGGGCGAGGGAGGAGCAAGCTTCACCTCATCCTGCGAGCCACCGCGCCCGTCGGCGGGGGAGATGGCGTACTAAGCAAACTTATCCTTGTTCTGCAAGTTGACGGGACACATCAAAAGTACTCCAGTGTATAGAGCCTTGCCTCTAAGGTAGGCCCCACATTGTTTGCCTCTTTTTTAGTTTAACATAATGCGTCAAGTCGCAATTTGTTTGTTCACCCGTGGTAGACGATCCACCCTCCACCAAGTGGACAACCATTACACGTGCCAAATTACCACGTGGGCTGCCTTTTTCGTACAGAAATGAGCTCCACCGTGTACCCGCGCGGGTGTGGTTGGGAAAGAGACAGGAGTACGTGCGTCGTGCATGCACCTCTTCTCTTTGTGCACGTCCCCCACCTACGTGGGTGTGTGTGAGAATTACAAACCGCGTTCGTGAGTGTTTTTTGTTTTGTGGTGGGGGTGGGGGTGGGGTGGGGGTTGATTTCATGAATTATTTGTGGGAATATGTGTCGATGACATCTCAAACAAAATTTTGCATGCAATGTGTGTGAAATGGAGGCCTATCCATATCATACATAGCGGGTCGGGAAGTCCACGAGAAGAGAGGGAGGGGTCATAGCTATCGATAGAGTCGAAGAGAGGATCAGGTGGGTGGGTGCGAGATTGATGAAGAGAGCCATCGAAATTGTGTGTGTGTGTGTGTGTGTGTGCAAGTCAAAGATATAGGGCGACTGGCCTACCGGAGCGTTAGAGGGCACATGCCAAGTTTGTGTGTGGCAGGGAGACATGACTAGAGCGCTTAATGTATCGTTGTGTGTGGGGGGGAAGGCGGTGGGGGAGGGGTAGGCAGAGGCCTAACTATAGACGTATAATGACTCGTATATGTGTTGAGAAGGAGAGACCCAGCTATGTCTTGAGGGAGATCGGTCGACATCCATACATAACTGAAGGACGGGAAATATGATGGGTCAGAGAGAGAGAGGAGAGAGAGAGAGGGAGGGAGAGGGAGGGAGAGGGGTAGAGTGCTGGATGGGTGATGGAGTTGCTTCTCAGAGATGTTGGGAGAGGCCTACTAGACAAACTAAGGGTGGAACTGCAATGTTATCAATAAGAGTGGGGATGTGTTTCTGTGTGTGCCTGTACGTGATAGATCTGTCGGGACGCATCCATGGATGATGAAGGGGAATCATGTGTTTGGTAAGCAAACCTAACTAGATCGGTAGATCAATTGTTGTTTGTCAGAGGAAGGGAGAGACACAACTAATGAGGTAGACCGATCGATGTGTGGGTAAAAATGAGTTATAAGGACCTAGCTAGCTATATGTATAGCGAGAGATCAGTCGGTGTACGTCCATTTGTTAGAGGCAAATAAGGCCCAGCGAGACGGATAGACAGAGAGAATGGAGCTAGGAGGTGGTGTGAGAGGCCCAACTACTAGCTAGATAGGGGGAGGACTGTGCGGTTGTGAGATCGATGAAAAGAGGGGTGAGAGTTTACACGTATGTCTGACCATATGAGAGACATGAGGCAAGGACACATAAAGGAGGAGATTGAAGCTGTGTGTGTATGCTGTATGCAGGCATCACTGGAGAGGTTTATCGATCGGCGTGTGTCGGAAAGGAGTTGTGGAGACTCTGGGAGAACGACCTAAAGAAAAAAAAATGAATGTGCCCAGTGGATAGAATGCTGAGGGAGGGGGAGGGCGAGGAGGGCGTGTGCATGCACGAGAGAAAGTTAGTGGTAGCTACAAAGGTTAGAGGATTGCGTGGGTGTAAGAGACTAACAAAGATCATAATTTTATATGAAAGCGGATACATATATTTGAATAGGAGATCATAGTGTTTTAAACATTACATGCATGAATATAGCGGTGATACACGTGCTATGCACATGTTATACCATAATGTGATAATGCATGGGGTTTGCAACTCACAGCTAAATGTCGAACAATCTAAACCATACTATACATCAAACAATCTCACATTTTATTTGAATTTATGATAATGTGCGCCCTTTGCAGCTTACAACTAAATATCGAGCAATCTAAAAAAATACTATATATCGAACATTCTCACATTTTATTTGAATTTGTGCTAATGTGTGGTGTTTGCAACTCACATCTAAATACTTGTAGGTGTAGGGGGCGGGGCACCATACATACTATGATAAACACATTATACATATGAGACATGGTTTAGATTATGAAGATCTAGCTAGAGCTAGAAATGTAATGTGATTTGAAATCAAAATAAAGTGGATTCAAAAAATCTAGTTCGAGTTCATATAGTACACATAGTTCATATGTAACTCGAGACTAATCATGTGGTGTGCTGTGAAGATAATACACAAACGATGGTTTAACTTGACAATAATGATGATTGTAGATCTTATTAAAACAGAGAAACGAATTCAAATGCTTTGACTTCACAACAATCATTACTGTAGATCTTATTCAAATTTAGTTCATATTGAAGCGGTAGTATATACGTTTGGAATGCACTAAAATGTTCATTTGAGTAGTAGGTTGCATGCATTATACACGTAGCGAAATATTTTAATTGAACATAACATGAATTCAAAGTTTTGAATGACATTTGTAGTGCGCATTGATTTGGTACAGTACACGTTAGGCTTGTCCGGAAATTTCAACCCGCGCCTTGTTAGCCCGAAATATTTAAGATATATCTTTGTCTCGTTGTGCTCCAACAACTCCCTCCATCTCAACCCGCGCCTTGCTATTCCGAAATTACAACGCGCACGAAAACTCCCACCTCCTGTGAAATCCCGACATGCGAAATGCCCGTGGTACCCCTGAACCGAAAGAACCGCCTCAAATCGGTGGGGGGTACTTTCGTAACTTACCCCACATTTCGGACAAGCGCGTCTCTAAGCCATGGTTCCCGACTGCCATCCCATCCACCCACCCATTCGTACACCGAGGCCGCAAAAACCCGTGACGAAACCCCACACCCTGCTCCGTATGCCACCTAGTCGGAGCCTCTTCCCCGACGACGTCGTCCACAGCAACACCTCGACGTCCCTCATCCACCGTACGGATGAGGATCCGTCGTCGATCTCATCGTCCCGCCGGTTCAGCCACCCCGTCCTTCACCTCCAAGGAACTGCCCCGACATTCCCCTCGTCTTTCGCGCCACCTCCATTCCCACACCGCCGTCTTCACCTGCACCACCGGAAGAGCATCATCATCACCGTTTCCTCGTATGAAGCTGCGGCCTAATCGGCGCCACCAAAGAGGTTGTACACTAATTGCCGCATTTTCTTCTTGATTCAATCCCACGGTGCTACCGGCGCTCGATCCCGAGCCGTCACGGCGCGGCTCCATCCACGGCGGCATTGCTGGCCACTTCCTCCACGGCGTCGCTCCCTCGGCGGCGACATCCACATCAGTAGGAGCTGCTGCTGCTTTAGCTCTCGCTCGCTCTGCTGCTCTGCTCTTGCTCTCGGTCCCCTGCCTGGTCTGCTCTTGCTATTGCTCTTGCTCGCGCTGCTGCTCTCGCTCTTGCTCTTGCTTGCGATGCTGCTCCGATTTGGCTACACTTCAGTTGACTGAATCGACTTTTGGGTCCGTCGATTTTCAAGGGGTGGGCTCGCCGAGGTGAAGGAAGAACCAGCCGCAGCGGGGAGGGGGGCTCGCCGGAGAGGTACCCCACTATCTATCTTAGGGTTCAGGATGGGGGCGGTGGTCGCCGGCGGTGGCGGGGCGTTGGCAGGGCGGTGGCGTGGGGATC
>NC_041385.1:134181957-134184206 GCF_002162155.2 Triticum dicoccoides
GACCGGCGGTGGGGAGTGTTTTCGGGGTGGGCGGGACGGGTTGTTTAGCCGGTGGTGGCTGGCGGCTCAGGGAGGTGGAGGTTGAAGATGAACCGCAGGTCCTTGATTTCATATCCAGCGGCTGCAAAATCGACTGACCAGAGATGAAAAAGTTAGTCGACTGACGTGTAGCCTCACCTTGCTAGTGCGTTTAGTTTCGACAGCATTCAGTTTCGACAGCAAAATTTAGTTTCGATAGTTAGGTTCAGTTTCGACAGTTAAGTTCAGTTTCGACAGTTAAGTTCAGAGATGAGCGGCTGATGTATTTTACATCTAGCACTTTGTGTTTATGTACTTTACATCATGTATTGGAGATGGTATTAGAATTCCACTCAGGTTAAAGTTGTTCGTTGTCTCTCTTGTCCTGCTTCAGCCTCGGCGTCGTACAACTCATCGGAGCTACTCCAACGATGAAACCCTCCATCACAGCAGAGCAGTACCTTGGGCTCCATCTCCAGACGCCTAAGATCTTCTTCCCCTCCTCCGACAGCAAAGTCAGCCGGAGCATCCTCACCGGCCAACCCAATCACACTGAGATTGACATGGCTTCGCCAAAGAGGTTGTACACTTGTTGCATCTCTTTTTTACTCTACATGTTATATATATTGTCCACTGAGCACACGAATTTGTTCATTTAGTGCCTCCTTGAAAGAAAAAACGTAGGAATTTTATTTTTCACTTGTCCTCCTTTTCAAATTCCTATTCATGAAGCACAAGACTAAGAGATAGTATCATAATAGCATTATAACCGTACATATTCTTGTGGTTTGACTTAATCTCACCATGCTTCTTTGCATCCTGTGATCTTCCAATTGTTGTGAATCAAACACCCAGATTGGCAGAAATCCTGTGTTTTTAAATTCTCTGTTTTGCACATGCATTCCTACCCTATTCCTGTCTATTTCCTATCCCTGCATTGTTGGAATCCTCCAATTCAAACGAGTCCTTACAGAATTACTTCTCTTACAGATAGTTGTCAAAGAAAACCTTGCGTGGTTTGTCCCACTCCTGCTGCACCGTCATCCACCCCAGCTCAGCTGCTCCAACGACAGAAGGGTCCAGCACAGCAGGGATCCGGCCTCCAGACTATCTTTTGCCGCCTCATATCTTCTTCCCCGCCGCTGGCAGCCATGAAAACTGCATTACCATCATCAACCGAGCAGATGACCTCGAGGACTACACGGGTCCGCAAGAGAGGTCGCACTCTTTTGTGTCTGCTTACGTTATGCATCGCTTAATATTACATGCTACTTTATCGTCATGTTCACCGATTAGACTCTGAGTCAGCTCCAAACTAATGGTCAAACTTGAGTTTTTAAATGGTTGTGGGGTACATATCGGGGCCGCTATCAATAGTATCTATCTACTATCTGGTTAATCTCGAGTGTCTACTATGAGTTTCATGTTGGGTGGGAAACAAACAGTAAAGAAGCCATTATCTGTATTTATTAACTGAAGCCATTATCTGCCTGCTATTATTGGTTTTGGGTCTATCCACATGGTGCTACCATCACTCTGGATTTCTGCATGCACTCCTTACATAATCTCACTATGTTTTATTCCTATGCATGACAGTTATTGTAAACAATGGAACTGAACATGTAGAGCAAAAGAGACGAGCCTTGCATGGCAATATAATTTCATGCAGACGTCGCTCCATGGTAGGCACAAAGGCAGCCCCCCTCCACGCATTTCGGATTGTAATCGAGAGGAAGATATCTGTTCTGAGGGGAATTCAGAAGGAGAAGATAACTCCTATTTACCCCCTGAGGTCTTCGCTCTAACTTGGCATGCTGATGTTGGCTATATCATGCATATGGTGTCTTGCATTGCTTACTTATACATTAAATATGTCATCTGCTTAGTTTAGACATTCTTTGTGCGAATGCCATCTGTTTAGTTTATTCATCGTTTATGTGAATTATGCAACGCCACCTTGTTTAGCCAGGCATCATATATGTGAATTTTGCAATGCCATCCTGCTTAGCCAGTCATCTTATATGTAAATTATATCAGGCCATCCTTTTTTTCGTTACATATTACATTTGTCAACAATGTTAGTACATTCAACTGCTCTTCGTGTTCATTAGCCATTTGACACGGTGATGGAAAATTATGGAGTGAAAACAAGGTCTTCTGAGCAGACTATGCTATCTAACGAAGCGCATATCTCGCTGGTTACGGATAGCTCCTCACAGGACGATTCAGAG
>NC_041385.1:134184433-134209410 GCF_002162155.2 Triticum dicoccoides
ATGGTGTATCGCATTGCTATGCCATTTGATTAGTTTAGACATGCTTTGTGTGAATGCCACCTGTTCAGTGTCTAATTACCATATATGTGAATTATGCATTGCCATCTTGTTGCAAGACATTATATATGTGAATTATACAATGCTATCTTGTTGCAAAGGCATTATATATGTGAATTGCGCAATGCCATGCTGTTTAGCCAATCATCATGTATGTGAATTATATCATGCTATCATTTTTTTTGTATTACGTGTTCCATTTGTCGACAATGTTTGTATATTCAACTACTCTTCCTGTGCATCAGCCATTTGAAACGGTGATGGAAGTATCTAGAGTGAAAACAAGGTATTCAGAGCAGACAATGCTACCTGCTGAAGCAGACATCTTGCTGGCTACAGAGAGCTCCTCAGAGGAGGATTCAGAGACTGATGACTAGTCCTATTTCCCCCTTGAGGTCTATGCTCAAACTTGGCAGGGTTATATTACCCATATCATGCATGTTGTCTAGCATTGCTTAGTTTTTACATCATATATAGATTGCCATCTGCTTACTTGCTTACTATATAAATCATATATTTGAATTATATCATGCCATCATGTTTACATAGTACATACACATCATCTATCTGAACTATGGCATGGCAACCCATTTAATAAAGACATCATATAGTTATATCATCTCATCATGTTTAGTGTTTGCAGTCATCATATTTAGAATTATGGCATTCTATCCATGAATGTATGTGAATTATGGCATGCCAGCCTATTTAATAAACACATTATATAGTTATGTCATGTCATCCTGTTTACATAGTCTCATATTTTGAACTATGTCTTTCCATCTTTTTTAGTTAGCCATCATAATGTGAAATTGTGTCATGCTATCATGTTTAGTTAGCCATCATATATGTGAAATTGTGTCATGCTATCCTATTTGGTTAGACAACATAAATATGAATTATTTCATGCCCTATTTTATTCCCCACTATCCATTCCACCTGTCTATCATATAATGTCTATACTTTCAATTACTTTTCTTGTTTATCAGCCATTTGAATTGGAGAGCGTGATGGAAGTATCTAAGGGAGTAACAACACGGTCTTCAAAAAAGATAGTGCTACCAGTTAATGCAGATAGAACCACGGTTGTACTTGCCCAAGGACCAGATCCACCACACATAACCCAGACTCTCGCAGATTGTACCCCTACCCAGTTGGACAAAGAACCAGCTACACCCCTTCTAACCCCAACCCTGGTAGATAGTAACCCAGTTCCAGTTGACACAGCACCGTCTCCACCACAGAGCACCCAAACACGAGCGGTTAGTAAGGGAACTGCAGTGCCCAAAGCACGAGGACCACCACTCCGAATCCCAACTCAATGCTTAAATGAGAAGAAGATTTGTTCTCAGGTCAAGTTCTGTAGCTATGGTTCATACTCCTTTGCTCTTGCATTACTGTATTTACTCATACCAACTATTTTCAAATTTGAAGGATGGAATTGAAACTCCAATGGCGCAACAGGTATGTTTTAAACCTGTTTCTTTAACTAGTTTGCTGTTGTAACCTGCTCTATGTTAATTTCAGTTTCAATTGAATAAACAGTTATGTTCTCACGTCATGCACATTACAATTGTTATTATTGCTCTATAGTTACCCACACTTATATTCTATCTATTCTGCTTTGTCTTGAACAAATATTATTTGAACTGTGTCTCTATCTTGATTTGGCAACAAAATCTAGAATGATATAGACCATAAAGTGACCATGGTACATAGATATATGTTTGTTTCATGCTGTTATCCTGTCCACTTTACTACTGAACTCATTTACCAAAATGAGTTTCATATACAACATGGTAAACATGTGATGTGTCTGCTTGTTTCTCTTATAGAATGCAGACAAAATATTGGAGAACAGTAGCGCGTTATCCAATGGTAAAGGAAGTAATGCAGATAAGGTTCAAGATAGTGAGACATCCATGTTGGTCTCCAAGAAAGCTGATAAAAACTATCTTGACGACAGTGAGGGAACCGAAAAGTCCTGTCTTGATGTAGTGTTCGAGTTACTAGCCACTACTGCTGGCACAAGCTCTTCGAACTCGTTGTCTGAATCAGTTTGTCTTCTTGAGTCTCAACTTCAAGTTGAAAGACATCGATCAGATGTGCTGCGACAGGAAGTTGAAGGACGGAGGAAGTCCCTGCAGAATTCAGATGCATATTTTCTGGTGCAACAACAAGCGCTGGAGGATTTAAGCGCCAAACAAGAGAAAGTTAATAAGCTTGCTAAGCATCTTGCCAGCATTATGGGTACCTAGGATATTGTTTCTTGAGATCTTCTGAAGTGGTTTCAGTTCTGGATTTGTTTTGCTGCGGCGTTTATTTGCGCTGGTCGCCAACTTTGACAACCAGTGTATATGATACGTTGCTTTGTTCCCTATATTTGCATTGGTGGCGAACTTTGACGCCCAGTGGATGTAATATGTGTAACAGCCGTGATAGCCTAGCATAAGTTGCTTGCTTATTTATTTCCTTGTTGTCTTGTTTATTTGTTTGCTTGTAGTCAGTGCAGTTCTTTTTAAAACTAGGCCACAATAACCATGGGCTAATATTTACTGTAGTGACACTGGGCCTTCTATGGGTCATAGAAACAATGGGCCTTCTACGGGCCGTAGAAGCAATGGGCCTTCTACGGGACGTATCATCAATGGGCCTTATACGGGTCGTATGACCATAACGGGCCATCGTTAATAGGCCGTATTTGATGATGCTATGAAAATGGCCCAACATATTAACGGACCACAAACGGGCCGATGTAACCACGGGTTGAATTTGGCCCACAAGCAGAAAATGACAGTAATTGGCCGTAAGTAAACGAATGCTGGAAATGAGCCCAAGAATAAATGGGCTCTGAGAAGGCCGAAAGATAACATTTGCTGGAAACGGCGCAACTGAATAACGGGCCCTTAATGGGTATAAAGTGATATAGTTTTCATTACGGGCCAGTTTCACCACGGTCCGTTAATGGGTGTAAAGTGATACACTGTTCATTGTGGGCCAGTTTCACCACGGGCCGTTAATAGGCCAAGAGTTACATAGGGTCACATATGGGCTGAAAGACGTCATGGGTCATACATGGGCCAGAAGTGAAAACGGGCTGGAATCATATTGGATGGCCTAGATGACGCTACTGGGCCTAATTTGGATAGGGCGTAACGGGCCTTGGGTTAGCGGGATGTAAGTGGGCTATACGCGAACAGGCCGTTAACAGACTCTCCATGGGCCGGCCCGCCACCTTTTGACCAAGTCAAACGGGCCGGCCTTTTCACAGGAATGGGCCTCTATTGGGACGAGCCACGTGTCGACGTATCATAGGCGTCTTCTGTCCAATGAGTGGATGACATCTGTCCCAACGGTGAGCCGACACGTGTTTCCTCCAGCTAATGATGATTTTACACGTGGAAAATCCCCATTGGTCGGGCCTGTTAACGGGTTATCGGATCCAAAACCTGACCCGATAGCTTAACGACGTTCCGTTATGGTGGATGCCATGTGTTGGTCACCCTTGACGAAAGCACTTCTGTGACGCGCGATTTATCGTCATAGAAGTGGACACTACTGTGATGATAATTTTGGTAATGTCATGGAACACTTCTACGACAGCACAGGTATGACTATCTTGATTCTGTCATAAATTTGTCATGGATGTACATGCATGACAAAAAATGTGACCTACTGTGACAAACACGTATCATCACGGAAGTGTATTTTTTTGTAGTGATACCTACGAAAATGTTTTTCCCGGATTACCGTGTGGGATATACATACCTACGAAAATGATTAGGTTTCGATGCGTTGCCCGATCGCACACGGTCCCAACCTGTGTCCCAGGAGGGCCTATCCCCGACGATTTTTGGATCGTGTGGGAAGGACCCCCCCTATCGCCCACACTCACTTGGAGACGGTTCCAAATGCCATCGCGGAAAGGGGTTAAAAACCATTTGTATAGCACCGACGCGCACCAGTGTATGAATTAGAGACAACCACATTCACGTTAAATAGGCCACCATCTAAATCCGTTGAGACAACACCGTATGAACTATGGTTTGGCAAGAAATCTAAGTTGTGGTTTCTTAAAGTTTGAGGATGTGACGCTTACGTCAAAAGGCTTCAGCCTGATAAGCTCGAACCCAAACAGAGAAGTGTGTCTTTATAGGATACCCTAAGGAAACTATTGGTTACACCTTCTACCACAGATCCATAGACAAGATCTTTGTTGCTAAGAATGAGTCATTTCTAGAGGAGTTTCTCTCGAAAGAAGTGAGTGTGAGGAAAATAGAACTTGATGAGGTAACTGTACTTTCTATCTAATTGGAAAGTAGCACATTGATACTTCTCCAATGTATCTATAATTTTTATTGTTCCATGCTGTTATTTTATTTGCTTTGGATGTTTTATATGCATTAATATGCTATTTTATATTATTTTTGGGACTAACCTATTAACCTAGAGCCCAATGCCAGTTTCTGTTTTTTCCTTGTTTTTGAGCTTCGCGGAAAAGGAATACTAAACGAAGTCCAAATGGAATAAAACTTCACGATGATTTTTCTTGGGCTAGAAGACACCGAGGGGCTTGGAGTCCAAGCCAGAAGAGCCATGAGGCGACGGCAAGGGTGGAGGGTGCTCCCTGGGGGGGCACACCCTACCTCTTGTGGCCCCCTCGGGACTATCCTGACCTAGCTCTTCCTCTTATATATTCACATATATTCTAGAACCACCAGAGGCATCCACGAAAACACTTTTCCACCGCCGCAACCTTCTGTCTTTGCGGGATCCCATCTTGGGGCCTTTTCTGGCATCCTGCCAGAGGGGGATTCGATCACGGAGGGCATCTACATCAACTCTATTGCAGTTCCGATGAAGCAAGAGTAGTTTACCACAGACCTACGGGTCCATAGCTTGTAGCTACATGGCTTCTTCTCTCTCTTTGATTCTCAATACCATGTTCTCCTCGATGTTTTTGGAGATCTATCCGATGTAATCTTCTTCTGCGGTGTGTTTGTTGAGATCCGATGAATTGCGGATTTATGATCAGCATATCTATGAATATAATTTGAATCTTCTCTGAACTCTTATATGCATGATTTGATATATTTGTATTTCTCTTCAAATTATCAGTTTGGTTTTGCCAACTAGATTGGTTTTTCTTGCAATGGGAGAGGTTGTTAGCTTTGGGTTCAATCTTGCGTGATTTCACCCAGTGAAAAAGTAGGGGTAGCGAGACACGTATTGAATTGTTGCCATCGAGGATAAAAAGATGGGGTTTTCATAATATTGCTTGAGTTTATTCATCTACATCATGTCATCTTACTTAAGGCGTTACTCCGTTCTTTATGAAGTTAATACTCTAGATGCATGTTGGATAGCGGTCGATGTGTGGAGTAATAGTAGTAGATGCAGGCAGGAGTTGGTCTACTTGACATAGACGTGATGCCTATATTACATAATCATTGCCTTGGATATCGTCATAACTTTGCGCTTTTCTATCAATTACACAACGGTAATTTGTTCACCCACCGTATTATTTGCCTTCATGAGAGAAGCCTCTAGTGAAACCTATGGCCCACGGGTCCATTTTACATCATATTTGTTTCTGACCTACTATTTTTCAATCTTTCATTTTAATATTAATAAACCAAAAAACCCAAAAGTATTTTATCTTTTGTTTAGTTTTATCTATCTCTATCAGATCTCACCTTTGCAAGTGATGATGAAGGGATTGACAACCCCTTTATCACGTTGGGTGCAAGTGTTTGATTGTTTGTGCAGGCACATCTATTGGGGACTTGCACGTTTCTCCTACTAGATTGATACCTGATACATCTCCGTCGTGTGACACCCCCAAAAATTTGGCCTTGTTTTAATGAATTAAAATTTTTGCCAAGAATTAAAACTTTGAATTTCTGAGCTCCATTTTTTATTTTTAAATCATTTCCTTCCCTGTGATGATGAGTTTTTCCCAGAGAGAAAACTTTCCAAATATGTCATTGGACTTATTTAATCTGTCAAGAGAAACTTTCCCTTATTTAATATAACTAATTAAATAATTAAGTTGCTTGATCTTTACTTTCTTGGAAATGGTTTTTCAAGGTTATATGGCCATATTTGAACTATAACCATTGGATAAATTCACCTAAAATGCTAACCAAAATTGGAGATGTCATGTGATGTTTTTAGATCACTTTTATACAAAAATTTCTTTTATTTATGTAATAATCTGAGCTCTGCATCAATTTTTCCTTCTCTAGTCCAGAGCGCATTTTGCATTACAACCCTTTTAAATAATTCTTTATAGCCTCCACCAAAATTATGGGATATTGGTAGTAGCATATGATTCAACATTATGCAAAAACCTAGTGCTGTTCTTTGAAAATTTTGAGTGAATCAACCTCTTTTTCATTCTGGTCCAGCCTTGTGATTTCTACTGCAACCCTATTTAATTTTGCTCCAAAGATCTTGTGTTTTCTCCTACTTGTAGACAGCCCTACCAAACCCCTAAATCCAGGAGCATGCACCCATTGGATTAATTTTGGTTCATGAAATAATGTCATTTATTTCCTGTCCAGAAATGTAGTTTTGCAAAACTTGCACTAGCAAGCTTCCCCTTTTGTCCAAATAACCTCACCACTCTCTCTTGCATCTAAGGAGACACTGATCTGGAGTTTTTGACCACTCCAAGACTTGCCTAAGTGCCTGTGGCATTTTGTCAAACACCTGGAGTGGACAGATTTGGCATGGATTTTAGTTAGCAGTGTGAACCTGATCCTCTGACCCCTTAAGCTTGTCCATTGATCTCCTTGCAAGCCATAGCCTAGACCTACTAACTCCCAGCTCCAACCAAGCGCTCTGGAGTGCCATGGCATTTTGCCGAGCATCTGGTGTGCGTGTGCTGGGCGCGCCCAGAGCGTGCAAATTGCAGCCGCGCACACGAGCTGCCGCGTCGCGCCCCTGTCTTGGCCCACACTGCAGAACCTCGCCACGCACTCCCCGCCTCGCCACAACACGACAGCCCGCCCTGGCGCCCTACAGCGCCACCGCCAGAGCACTTTTGGCGGCACGCCGGCGTCGGCCGACAGCCCTGCGCCGTTCAGCGCCGCCCAAGCCACCCCGGCTCGCCACCTGGCCCCTTGAACAGCTCAAGCTCATCCACAAGGGTGTCGCCTAGCTCTCGTCGCCGCCACGTTCCCCCGCGGCTACAGAACGGCGGTTCGCCGGCCGCCTTATCCACCGCCGCGGAACCGACCTCGTCGCGCTATAAAAGGGACCCCGAGCCCCTCTGAGCACGCACGCAACCTCAAGCTACCCCCATGGAACCCCCATAGCCCGCAATCGTCAGGGAAACGCCGCCTTCTTCATCTCCGGCAACTCCTGCCACCGCCACTGTCTCGTTCACTCCGGAACCACCAGGGCTTCTCCCTCCCCGTTCTCTTCACCAAGAACCCCTCCTTCCATCCAGGAACCCAACCCCCTACTTGATTTTGACCGGGAGCCATCGCCGCCACAAAACCACTTCGCCACCAAAGCCTCCTCCACCGCGAAGCTCGCCGCCGGCAGCTCCCTCCGCCCCCACCTACCTGATGACCACCGGGATGACCGCCCTGGAGTGGCGGATCCATCCCCGCCCTTGGGGCCTCGCGAGGAGCCGCTAGTCGCCGGCGACGATCGCTGGAGCTCCGCCTCCGCTCGGGACAGAGGAAGGAGAGGGAGAAAGACTAGTCAAACCTGACTAGTGGGCCACCTAGGACCCACTGTCAGTGACCCCCGCTCGGTCCACGCGGAGTAAGTGGAAGCATAAAACTCGCGAGTACGTAACCCCTTCTTAGAAAGCGTATTCCATTCTGAAACGTTTTTCTTTTTCTGTCTTATTTAAAAACAGAATTTGACCAAAACTTTGACTGGTTATATCTTTTTAAATACAACTCCAAATGAAATGATTCTTTTTCCTACCTCTCTCAAATTTCACCTAGTTTATTTTAAGATTTATTTGAAAAAAATTCAGAACAACTTTTGGTGCTGTTTTTATTTTGTGTGTTAATTCTTTTATATTGCTAAAATAGGATTTTTGAAGAGAGGACAAATTTTTCAAGTTTTGGAGTGCACCCTGCCTTTCCACAAATTGAAGGCGAGCATTCTGAACCCCGGCATAATATTTTTGTGTGTTCGATGACACGTTCATAACATCACCTCACTTTGGAGAAACTTGTTATTTCATGTGATATGATCATATGCATGGGTGCATGTTATTGATTTCCATGCTGTTGGAAATGGACACACTTGTGATGATAATCACCCTCATGTGCCTTGCATGCATACCGGCAGGAACCCGGGAAAACCTCTGCCTTGGGTAGGCATGCGTTTGTCGCCGGTCTCCGTCGGGACGGTTATGTCTGGTATGGCATGGCAAGGTGATA
The DNA here is from genome assembly GCF_002162155.2 of Triticum dicoccoides. Lineage (NCBI taxonomy): Eukaryota > Viridiplantae > Streptophyta > Magnoliopsida > Poales > Poaceae > Triticum > Triticum dicoccoides. The sequence goes on from NC_041385.1 coordinate 134,192,902, forward strand.
TGAGCGGTGACTCTGTTGGTTGAAATATATTCGTCATGCTAATCATGCAGGGAATACTTAAACCTCCTGAGTCGACCATAGATCGAGTCTTGTGCCAGTAACCCCCATACTTGTTTCGTACTACCACTCGTCTCTACAGCAAGTAGAGTACGGTTCAGTAAGTTGTCAACCTCTTTCTAGCACACACCGTACAGAGAGGCCATGGTGGAAGATACCGGTTGTAGCTGGTAGGCAGGCCACCTGGTCCGGGGGCATGGGTGTTTCCGGTTGGGACCGAGAGGGGAGGCCACCCCTTAGAGCGCGCGATATAAATTAGTCCCGAGGTTGTAGCCTCCCCACTTAGAGTTTGCTTAACAGGTGTCGTGGGTGATTCCAGACACGTGTGTGATAAGCTGGTGTGTGCAAGTTAGGTGTGTTTTCAACAAAAAGACCGTAGACGGAATTAGTCCCGATGGACTAAAGAAATCCGTTACTCGTGGGTAAAAAGTACACCCTCTGCAGAGAATAAACCTATTCGAATAGCCGTGTCCATGGTTAAGGATTACAGTCTGGGATGGGTCAAGTGTCGGTCTTAGTGTCGGTCTTCGGAGGTGAAACTGTTAACCAGAACTAGAACTACTACCTATGACTTGTGATAATTATTATTATTATTATTGTTGACTAACCCGTGATATTATTGTTATTATCGAGTATCTCTGGGATGGTTCAACCTTCGGGATATTCACTATGATTGTTTATTTTAAAGCCTTCTGTGTGGTGTCGCTCAGACGCCCGACTGTGGCATTTCTTTTAAAGCCCTTTGTGTTGTGTCGCTCAGACGCCCGACTGTGGCATTTCTTTTAAAGCCCTTTATGTGGTGTCGCTCAGACGCCCGACTGTGGCATTTATTTTAAATCCCTCTATGTGGTGTCGCTCAGACGCCCGACTGTGGCATTTCTTTTAAAGCCCTTTATGTGGTATCGCTCAGACGCCCGACTGTGGCATTTCTTTTAAAGCCCTTTATGTGGTGTCGCTTAAACACCCGACTGTGGCATTTCTTTTAAAGCCCTTTATGTGGTGTCGCTAAGACGCCCGACTGTGGCTTTGCTTGTTATTTATTTCCTAAATTTTAATACTACTATGTTATTGCAATTTTATAAATAACTTGCTTGCACGCATCAGAGATTTATTTATCTTTTGTGACTGACGTCATGAGCATAAAATATTTTCAGCACATCATTGTTATATTATACCTGTGTTCATAATGTTTGCGAGTACATTCAAAGTACTCACTGGCTTGTCCCTGGCTATTGTCTTGGCCAGATTTTCTTGCACGAAGAGGAGCGACGCGATGACAGCCCCGGAACCTAAGTAATGGAGATAGCAGCCTCGCGAAGATAGGAGTTAACCTGGTCAGCTATTCCTGTTGGGAAATGGAGTCCCATAGACACTGATGTTTCACAACCCGCTTCCGCCATCAACCACTAGAAACCTTTTGTTGTACTCACAGGCCAGAACGGTCTTGTACTACATATTTTGTATTTGCTTGGAATTTTTGTATCAAGTTGGAGCCTCATCAGCTAACAGTAATCCTGGGGCTGATGAGCACGACGGTCTTTTTCTGGAAATTTATACCCGGAAAACCGGTCGTGACAGACTTGGTATCAGAGCCAGGCTGACCATTGGCTAATCCTATCTTAGTCAGGTCAATAAATTTAGGCAAACCAACCCACCAAACCATAACCAAACCCCAGCCAAGCTTCTCGTGAAAGGTAGCCACACAGTGACCCAACACCTTTTGGCAGTCGGTGCCCAACCTATCAACCTAACCTGTCGCTCATGCACCAGTGACCGGCCCCTAAATAGTCCTTTCTCGCAAGCGTGTGAAGGAAGACTCCCTCCCCTTTTTCCTATAAAAAGGGGCACGCTAGCCCCAACACAGCACAGCACAGCCTCTACCCCCAAACCAAGCTACAATGCCTGGCCCCATAGTGCACAACGAGACCACAGCAACCAACCTTGGAGGTTTTGTGACCATCCTCGCAAACCTCACCCGCCGTGCCTATGCGTTAGAGGAGCCACCAGAATATGTTGTGTACCAAGGACCCATGAGCGGTGAAGACCGTCAATTCTAGGCCACTGTACACATCTACGGTAGGGGTCTAGCACCCGAGCGCCCCTACAGGTTCACCGGAAGAACAACTTCCTTTGAGCCACAAGCCATACAACTAGCTGCTCGAGAGGCTATAGTTCATCTCAGGCACTTGTCGCCCAGAGTTAACTGTCGCTCGTTCCACTACTACCCCAGACGCGAAGGGTATGGTAGACCACCCCAAGTTGCCAACGGAGATCATGAGACAGATCCTGCATTATTGCACCTGGTGCGCTATGTAAGTGCACTAGAGGAACTGTGCGATCAAATCACTATTGATTTAATTGCAGCTCGTGGAGAGATGGTTCGTCGAGCCCCGGCGAGAGAAGAAAACGAGCCCAATGCCGACAACCCAGACGTGCTGTTTGGACAACCGATCGAGACCCCGAGATCAGCTCCAGCCATCAGCCGAGATGCTTTGATGACTCCAGAAGTGCTTCGTCGCCTTTTGGGAGCACACTCCAACGGGGTTGTGGCCAACAATCCCCGCGATGGTCATCATCACTACCCCGACCCTGCAGTTCCTCCGCCATCTCCGACTAATCCCGGCAGTGAGACACGTGGAGAAGCCTCGACATCCACCAGGCACGCCCGTTTAGACATAAATGAGGTAGACTAAGCCGTACCAGTAGTACCGAGTCTCAGTGTATCCTCACTTTGTAATCGTGCGACCGTGTATATTAACGCAGCCTGTCGTTGTGCCTCTGTTTTAATAGTGGCCTTGCATTTTTGGTCAGCGCATAGTTGCATATTTTTCCGGGCACAACTACCAAAACCAACCCGACGACAACCACAGTAACACGTCTCTTTATGAGATATGTGTATCTCTGACACTGACCTGACCTTTGGAGCTAAGCTGGCAATTTTATTACCTTTCACCACGGTAAAATGATCTGGCTCCATTGCTATATAAAGGCCACCTTGTGACCTTACCCAGCAACCCTCACTTTGTGCACCACACTCACAACTTTTTCCTGTCATGCCGAGCCCCAGCATTCATCTGAGAACCCCAGATGCAACCCCAGGTAGCTTTGTCAAAATATTGTGGGATTTTACCCGCAGTACCATGGGTTCTACCCAGCCACCTCAGTACGAGCTGTTCAAATCAAGGATCACCCCTTCCACCTCGGAATATTGGGCAGCAGTGCACATCCCTCCCGTAGACTCCAATCAAGATCCAACGGAAGTTTCCTTCGTGGGGAAATCTATGCCAACCCCACACTTGGCCATAGAAGCTGCTGCAAAAGAAGTGATTGCTCTCCTTCGATCCGCAGTACCCTATGCCCGCAAACGAGGATATTATTACTTCCCAAGCCGTGCAGCACCCGGAGGAGTGAGATCTTTTCCCGGTGGACGCATTGAGAGGGAACCAGTCCTGGCCTACCTTATCTAGTACATCATTGCTCAAGAGCATTTGAACCAGCGAGTGATGGATTATCTCCAGAGCCTCGCAGATTTAAGTCCTCAGATTGCCATCGGCAGATCACTGAGACCCGACCTGGAGAGACGCATACATCGACTGGTCAATCCACTGCCTCCGATAGAAGAGGAGTGTATCCCAGTACCAGAGACATTTTATCAGGACCCCGTCCAGCTACCGTTTCCATTTTAGACGTCGCTGCAGTGTTCGTTATTTGCAACATTTATTTATGTGTGTGACCTATGCGTGATATCCTGAGTTTGTACGACGAGTCAAATATTTGGCTTCTACTAATGTATGTAGTTTTTGTTGTGGTTTATACTCCTTTAAATTAACTGTGTTTCCTCGTGAAATTCTGGAGTGAGATTTCTTTTCCCTGAGTTGCTACATCTACACATTCTCACGGCGTGGATGTATTAACTTCACACAGCACCAGGTAGCAGACTCACAACCATTACCATTCGAACACATACACTGTTTGCAAAACTTTGCAACGGTGTTACATCCAGCTTATCACCCCCCTAACAACAGTTAGCACCCGGCACACCCCATCTACTCCTCGTGATCACCACCACCGCGGAGAGCCAACACCCGAGCAGCAGCGTCGCGACGATCGTCGAGGACCATCGCGCACAGGAGCACAGAGAGCCCCAGCAGTGTCGCTAGCCCTCCGCATATCAGGATCGCAAACCAGTCCGGCATCGCCTCCGCCATTAGGGCCTAACCCGAGCTTTTGTAAGCAGTAATGGAGGGAGGAGGAGGAGAAGTGAGGCCAGGTGTGAGGAAGAAGAGAGAGGCACCCCGGCCGTTTTATAGCTTGAGCTCAGTGTACGGTGGGCGAAGTCCACCAACGGCGCTCGTCGCCGATCGCCGGTGTTCGGAGTCGAATCCGCGAGCAGTGCCGACAGCGCGCTGGCCCGCGAGGTGAGTCCACGCTGCACCAGCAGCTAGCATGCCGCGCACTACCACGGTACGGCCTAGATGCCCTACACACTAGGCGTCGCCGGTGGAGAAAGCGCGCGGGAAAGAGGAAGAAGAAGGAGCCAGAGGGAGAAGAAGAGGCTGACAGTGGACCCCGGGTCCACCTGTCGGCCAGAGAGAGCACTGTGCTCTCGGGTACGACCAGCGTATATTTAAATTTAGAAGTTATTCTAAATTTTTATCCAGCGTAGAAATCTCACGTTTTTTGTCAGGACCCCGACTCAATGCCACATCGATCTAGCATGTAACACCTCATATCACTTTGCGGCCTCACGCACGGTATTCCCACGGGTGTCGCCTTACCTTAGCCCGGGACAGTTTGCGCCTTTTGGCACACGTATATGACAGTGTCACTAGCATCCATGTGATAAGGAGCCCGGGCTGACATGGCTAGTCGTAAACCCAAAGTGGCACAGACTTACAGGGACAGGCATCCATGACCCAGCATCGGACGTGTCGGTCATCAGCGAGTGAATCCAGGCTGTAGCACTGGGCTAGCAGGACTCCGGTGAACCGGGCTGTAGCAGGCTAACAGGACTCTGGTATTCATCGCGTGACATTTCCCCGAAGGGACAGACACAGGAAAGAAGAAGGACACATGCCGACCAGCGTAAGTGTTCCGGAGCGGTAGTGAGCTACCATGGCTCGGTGGAAACACTAGGAGACATTTCCCGGTAAGAGAGGCTACTAAAGATAAACAACTAGATGGTCAGATCCCACACATACCAAGCATTTCAATAACATACACACAATATGCTCGATATGTGCAAATACAACATGGCATCACAACATGACTCTATGACTCAAGTAATTTATCAATAGGCTCCGAGGAGCGAGATATTACAAACATGGGTCTCATGACCCAACATTCAGAGCATACAAAACAAAGCACAAGCGGAAGCTATCATGTCTGAGTACAGACATCTATAAATGAAAAAGGCTGAGAAGCCTGACTATCTACCAAATCCTGCCGAGGCACAAGATCGTAGCTGAGGTAACAAGCTAAACATCGAAGACCACGCGGAAATACTAGTGAGACTGAAGTCTCTCTGCAAAAACATAAAATAGGCAAACGTGAGTACAAATGTACCCAGCAAGACTTACATCAGAACTATCTACATATGCATCATTATCAACAAAGGGATGGTGGGGTTTAACTGCAGCAAGCCAGCTTTGACTCGGTGGCTATCCTGAACTACGACTGCAAGTAACTCTTTTGAGGTGGCGCACACGAGTCCACATATTCACCATATCAATACACCACTATGGATCCGCTCCCGTCTACCTACGAGAACGCCATCCATAGCACTCACGCTTATCTTGCGTATTTTAGAGTATCCACTTTCACTTGTCTATGAACTGATATAAGCAACCCAGAAGTCCTTTTCCGCGGACACGGCTATTCGAATAGATCATATTAACCCTGCAGGGGTGTACTTCTTCACACACGCTCTCACCACTTACCGCCGTTTACACGACATGTACTCGGCAACCTTCAAGCGGAAGCCCAACGTGGGTGTCGGCCATGGCCTACCTAAACACTCGAGTCTCTAGTCCAGGTTTATCGCCTATTCGGGTTCCATCCATGAGGAGATCCGGCCGGAGTTTCGCTCACAGCCCCAAACGATGTGAACAGGGTTCCCGAGACACCAAACGGGCGCCCGGTACACCGTGCCACGTGCCTACCGCATCACAGCCCACCCCTACGGTCAGCGCTGCCCACGGCCTCCAGCATACTACAAACACCAGAAACTACTTGCAACTCCTGGACAGAGGACAAGGGTGATCAAGAAGCCGAGAGGGTCCATTGGTTTCGGGCCCAATGCATGGTAGCAGCTGAATCATGGATCACAAACACAGAACTCAGTTCCTGAGGACGGCTGCAATGAGACAACCCACCATGTACTCCTACATGGCCTCTCACCGCTACCTTTACCAAAACGTGTTCACACACTTAGCTCACACACAGTAGGACATGTTCACACGCCTCTGATTCATCCCCGATGAATCAGACCTGACTCAACTCTAAGCAGTAGGAGGCATGACAAACAAGCAAGAATGAGTAGGCACAACAGGGCTCAAACAACTCCTACTCATGCTAGTGGGTTTCATCTATTTACTGTGGAATGACAGGTCATGCAGAGGATAAAGGGGTTCAGCTACCGCAGCAAGTAATAGATGATTCGGTGTTGTCCTAATGCATTAAAAGAGAGCAGGAGCGAGAGAGTAGGATTGTATCGAAATGAACAAGGGGGGTTTTTCTTGCCTGGCACTTCTGAAGATAACATTGAGTCTTCATCAGTGTCAACGATCACAACGTCGGAACATCGTCTACCGGGAGGGGACAGATACCGGCAACAAAGAAGAACACAATCAATGCAATGCACAAAATGATGCATGCTATGACATGGCAATATGAATGTGTTTTGAGCTAATGCAACTAGCAACAGATTAAATGAAGTTGGTTTGAATACAAGATTCAAATTTAAACTCCATATGTGATTATTCAAATGCCATTTAATTGATTTGTGCTAAACATCAGCTATAAGTTGTTCTAACATGCATGAAAATGGTACAGATGGATTCCTTGAATTTTTCTGATAATTTTTCATATATAATTTATTTAATTTGGAGTTACGGTTAATTTTCTATGATTTATTGAAGTTTAGGGCATTTTCTGAAAATAATAAATCATTTAAGAATTATTTAAATTCCAGAAACATTTACTACGTCAGCAGTGCGTCACCGTGACGTCAGCAGTCAACGGGCGCGGTCCAGGTCAAACCTGACGTGTGGGGACCACACGTCAGTGACACAGTTAACTAACCTAAGTTTAATTAGAGCCTGGGCCCGCATGTCAGTGTCCTATCTACTTAACTAAGTTAGTTAACACTAACTTAACCTGGTACTAATTAAACAGGGGGGCTGGGCCCACACGTCAGTCAGAGAGAGGGGAGGGTCAAACCGGGCAGTGGGTCAACCCACGCCGGTCAAGGGTCAACGGTCGCCGGCGTTTAGCCGCCGGCGAGTCCAGACGCGGCGGAGGGGCTCGGGAAACGTCCTCCGGCGACCAAAACAGCTGCAGCGATCATCTACGCGTAGCTGGCGCTCAGCCGCATCCATCTAGGCAAGCGGGAGGGGCTGAGGTCGAACGGGGTCGCCGGAATCGAGCTCGCGGCGGCGGCCGAGGTTCGGACCTCGACGGAAATGAGGCTACGGTTGACGAGAGGACGAACGGATGCTTGTTCTGGGCTCCTGGGACAACGCTGAGCGCAGACACGTGCTCAAACACGGGCGGCAGCAACTGTGGCCGCGGCGGCACCATGGCCGTCGGCGAAGAGCTCTCGGCTCGTTGTGAACGGCGGCTAGAAAGGGAGATAGGGCACGGGGAGAGGGGGAATCGGGTCAAAGGCTCACCGCGGAGCTGTAGGGAGGGTTAGTGGGCTCGAGGGCGGCCGGAGTGCAGCGAATCGACGGCGACGATCTCCGGTGGCCGAGGAGGGGAACGGCGACGTGGGCGGCGATGCAGGGCTCCCGGCGTTGCGTAGCTCCATGGAGAGGTCGGGGGCGTCGAGGCGGAGCCTTTGGTCACTCTGGTGGGGTGGAACGACGGTGGTGGCTACGGCTGCGACGAGCGGCGGCGACGACGGTCCTCGGTCGCGCGAGTGAGAGAGCCAGAGAAGAGAGAAGAAGGAATGAGGGAGAGTGAGAGCGGTCCAGGGGGGTGCGTGGCATCCTCATGGCGACGGGGAGACAGGCAGAGAGGCAGGAGGTGGCCTGGGCGTGTGCCCGCGCGCTCCGGCCACGCGCCTGCGCCTACTGGCGTGAGGAGGAAGGCGACAGGGGGGGGGAAGTGGTGGGCTGGGCCGCACAGTGCTGGACCAGCACAGGAGCTGGGCTGGCTCTGGTGGGCTGCACGGGTGAGGCCAGGTAACTTCCTTCTCTCTCTCTCTTTTATTTCTATTTCAGTTCTGTTTTCTTTTATTTAATCTGTTTTGCCACTGTTTTGAATTTAAAAATAATTCAAACAATGCCAAAAACTCCTCTGAAAATATTTATGCTGCTTAATGGACTTTTCCAAAAGCACATAAAATGTTTCAGGGTATTTGGAAATATATTCTATACAAGTTATGAATATAGTTCCAAATGCAAATAAAGTAATGATTTAAATTCAGTGCTCAAAATATTCCTCAAAAATATTCATTATTTTTGGTTTGGTGCAAAACCCTTGCCAAAATATAACCAACATTATTTAAGGCCATTTTGAAAACATTGAATGCATTTACCAGGGTTCTTTGCCCCTCTTTTATTTTAAGTTTTTGAGGCTTCCAAAATTCCTCAGTTCAAGTTTCAGAAATTTAAATATGCTGTCTGGATGAAGATGCAACTATTTACAAACAATATTCTAGGGTTGTGACAAGTCACCCCCACTAAACAAAAATCTCGTCCCGAGATTCAAGTGTAGGGTAAGGTGAAGGGGGAACGCAAACTAGCACAATCTTCACGATCCAGGGTGCACTTCAGTTGAACGTTGATTCATTCACCATCATTGTCTTGAAGTCTTGCTCTGCGAAATCCTGTCAACATGACATGGAGGGAAGAAGGAGACTCTAGAAGGGTCGATCTTCTCGAAGATCGAACAACTCACGGAATGGGACATAGCAACATCTCTCGGGTTGAGACACGAGTTACACATCAAGAGGGGTGGAAAGAGACGGATGACGAAGGTGCACTAGGTAGACAACAATTTCACGCTTAAGAAGGTGGTAATCGATTGTCAACGTAGCGAGGAGTTGAGTTGCCATGAAACCACAACGAGACACCTTCGGAACCGTGACTCGTAGATATCTCCCCTTAAGTGGCAAAAAGAATTACCTTTGATTCAGAGATCATTGAAACTCTTTAAACCAGCCTAAGGCAATCACAAGCGATCATTTGGAGGGGGTCGGTAGAATGGCATACTCGGACTTGGATGATGTGGATTACCTTGTTGAAGACAACGTAATGGATGAATTTGCTTATCACCGGAAATGGAAGAGACCCATGGTAGAATGACACATTGACGGTGCAAACTGGGAACAAAATGCAAATGATGGGAATGATTCTAGTAACTGGGGAGAGGCTTAACAATAGAGAGTTATCCCACTATTGAAATGGTTATAGCATAACCGAGGAAACTGAGAGCGCTATACAGTTAATGCCGACGATCATTCCTAGCACTTGCGCGTGCTCTCAAGAACTTGAGCAATTCCATAATCATCAAGGTTTTACCAACATCCGTGTCAAGGGTCCGGTAACACAACTTACTACCATGATGAATGGTGATGGAGGATGCAGATGCAAAGGAAGATAACACCTTCTCAGATTTCACCCTTGGCGGGGCCAAGGAAATAAAATCTGGATGATCGACCGAGAGACATTTAGCACTCCGCTTCTAATGTTCTCCTTGATGTGCTAGTGTAACCCATTCATAGATATGGTTTGATATCTAGAACATCAAGTAAAAAGGTCGGACTTCGGAACACAGAAATCCATAGGGGCAACTAGGGAGTAATCCTACGAAATCCCTATGGGGAGGTGGCCAACTTCCTCAAACAAGATACTATAATAATAGGTCTACCGGATGGGTGTGTTGGCCACGACATCCACCTTGCCGGTTATTGAGAGACCAATATTATAATTCTTGGGAAATGTTCCAACCATCACATCTGCCTGAGATTCAGATCTGGTTGGTGTCAGGATATCCCAGACTCATCAAGTCTAGAAAGAAAAATGAAAGTTTGCAACACAAATCGACGAGATAATGTTGCGGGATTCTCGAGGAGTGAGCTACGATAGTAAGCTCCAAAACATGAGCTGGTTCTGCTACAAACATGCGAACACGTTGTCCCAGACAAGCATGGCCACGTAGCAGTCTTATAATTAAACACTACCGAGTTCAGGTGGAGAACCATCATCGAGGATATCGAAGTCTTTACGCAAGTCCATGGATTAGATCCCAAGCATAGACTTCTTTTCCTTGAACAAGTCAATCAGTGGCTTAGTGTGCTAGGGACACATATAGAATGAAGGTTGCAAGTCTCCAGACTACAGAATACTTCGCACGTGTGCATGACTGATTTGGATGATTCCAAAGGAAACAAAACAATCTTTCTCAAATTCACGGCGGCAACTTTCACCAAATGCACGTGTATAAGAGGAAGTCACTCCTTTCATCAAACAAATACTTCATGAGCTAGCATGAAGAAAATGCTTTCAAAAGTTTCCAACACTAGCTTAATGTTCAACAACATCATGGAGGAGATAAGGATGTTGCCAATGGGCTCAACAACAATACATCTAGGTTTCCTTTTAAAAGGAATTCCATAGTTAAGTGAACACGGTGATAGCATTGGTCAGACCAAAGATGTAATGGTGCATGCTCGAGGGATCAACCACGAATAAGACAACATTACGAGCATTGTTGGTACTGATTTGATTTGACGATAGCCCACACTCAAATCAAAGGATTGATAAGACAATAGGTCCAGCAACTGATCACAAGGACCAATCGATGAAGATATCATCTTTCTTCAACACACCCTACACAAGAATATCCCTTTGGAAGGAACTAAGTCAGGCAAGCTTTTATCTACCAACTCTCCAAGTTGTTGTCTAGCTTAACCAACTAGCTCAGGGATAACTAACACCAATTTTTGGAGAGAAGGTGGTTCACAAGAACCCAACTTGATCACGAGATCAACATAGCGGTCAGGCGACAACCTGGTGATACTTCAGAGAAGAAATTTGGAATATCATGAACCACCGGTATGTTACTAAGCTCGAGAACAATCTTACTTTTCAGGGCAAGACGATATGATCAATTAAGCAAGGATTGGCACTATCCTAACTCACTGATCGGAGAGTGCACCAGAAATAAGGACTAGGTAGCACAATCAACCTTAGGGTGACGATTCAATAATCGACACGCTAAGAATGAGGTTATCGTCCATTTAACTACCAAGCAATGGAGTTGCTAGCAGTATTGATTTCACACGCCATGATTCATTTGTCGGCATTCCGGTTACAATAACACGGAAACCCAGAAATTATCAATGATGATCATAAGTATTACTGCGTCAAGAATTCATAAGATGGTGTGCAATTCCCATGATATTCCTGATATAAAGATGGTAATACTTCAAGGTAGAACAGACCAGAAGCTGGATTGGCATTTTGATCTGCGGAATACAATTGCTTTGACCCAATCCTAGATATGGATGAGATTCTGGAGTTTGTTTCTCCTATTCATTCTGAAATAGAATGGCTTGGCGGACCACAAGGGTAATAGGCATCGACGAACGAATGCACGCATACTCTTGACTATCAATTGATAGGCGAGGGTCGGAAACAACTAAGATGGGACAACTCAAAAGAACATATGATTTTCTGAGTTGTGGATGCATGGATTAGCATGTCGAACGAAGTTCAACATATTTCTTCCGGATAACCCATGCAGAAAGGTAGAACTGGAAGAGCCACAATATATAATGGAGAACTCATCAAGAATAATCCTGTTGTGATATTTCAGTTCAACGAGGAACTTCTGCCATAAGTAGTTCATGGTATTTGGAAGAAGAAGATACCACGGACTTCAAGGACTATCGCAAAGGTTACTAATATCCTAAAGGCACTAGCAATTACTATCAACATGAAGTAGGTAGAGTGAATCTCGGGTTCAAGAACCCAGGAACAGAATACCTATTACTAAGTAGCATCACAGGATGCTTTCGAGAATGATGGCCAGAATCATCACACTGGGAACACAAATCATGGCTAAATTACTAGATGATCCTCTAAGACACCTAGGGTCATAATAATATCTCCAACATATATGTCAAGGTAACGGAGTACCTCAACTCCCTGATTAGTGTGGTTAATCTGGCCCATGGGAACATTGAAACGGGAAGAAAGGATTTGCAAATGCATCAGACTACTTAGAAACCTGGGATGACTCGGACAGCATAACGGCTGTAAATGCTCAGAAAAGATTTGAGACATTCACAAAAATGGTGGCATAACCACTCAGAAGCACAATATCAAGGTTTCGAGATCAACAATTAACATACGGAAGTAGTAGGAACTGAACTGAGACTTAAATCCAACAATCTTATAAGTCCACTGATTAGTAACACGTGATCCTAATAGAAAGAAGAGATAGCCTAGTTCTTAATCCCCGTAGAAGAGAAGATGATGACTCAGATCAGAAGGCCATGAGGTATAAGGAGTAAAAAGAGCCTTACGTTCCATCCCACAATCAATTCCCCTACATATAACTAAAGAATTTCTAGACTCAACATCGACCAGTTTGGCTTGGTAATCCTACAGGTAGTCAAGCTCTGATACCAACGCTGTCAGGACCCCGACTCAATGCCACATCGATCTAGCATGTAACACCTCATATCACTTTGCGGCCTCACGCACGGTATTCCCACGGGTGTCGCCTTACCTTAGCCCGGGACAGTTTGCGCCTTTTGGCACACGTATATGACAGTGTCGCTAGCATCCATATGATAAGGAGCCCGGGCTGACATGGCTAGTCGTAAACCCAAAGTGGCACAGACTTACAGGGACAGGCATCCATGACCCAGCATCGAACGTGTCGGTCATCAGCGAGTGAATCCAGGCTGTAGCACTAGGCTAGCAGGACTCCGGTGAACCGGGCTGTAGCAGGCTAACAGGACTCCGGTATTCATCGCGTGACATTTCCCCGAAGGGACAGACACAGGAACGAAGAAGGACACATGCCGGCCAGCCTAAGTGTTCCGGAGCGGTAGCGAGCTACCATGGCTCGGTGGAAACACTAGGAGACATTTCCCGGTAAGAGAGGCTACTAAAGATAAACAACTAGATGGTCAGATCCCACACATACCAAGCATTTCAATAACATACACACAATATGCTCGATATGTGCAAATACAACATGGCATCACACCATGACTCTATGACTCAAGTAATTTATCAATAGGCTCCGAGGAGCGAGATATTACAAACATGGGTCTCATGACCCAACATTCAGAGCATACAAAACAAAGCACAAGCGGAAGCTATCATGTCTGAGTACAGACATCTATAAATGAAAAAGGCTGAGAAGCCTGACTATCTACCAAGTCCTGCCGAGGCACAAGATCGTAGCTGAGGTAACAAGCTAAACGTCGAAGACCACGCGGAAATACTAGTGAGACTGAAGTCTCTCTGCAAAAACATAAAATAGGCAAACGTGAGTACAAATGTACCCAGCAAGACTTACATCAGAACTATCTACATATGCATCATTATCAACAAAGGGATGGTGGGGTTTAACTGCAGCAAGCCAGCTTTGACTCGGTGGCTATCCTGAACTACGACTGCAAGTAACTCTTTTGAGGTGGCGCACACGAGTCCACATATTCACCATATCAATACACCACTATGGATCCGCTCCCGTCTACCTACGAGAACACCATCCATAGCACTCACGCTTATCTTGCGTATTTTAGAGTATCCACTTTCACTTGTCTATGAACTGATATAAGCAACCCAGAAGTCCTTTTCCGCGGACACGGCTATTCGAATAGATCATATTAACCCTGCAGGGGTGTACTTCTTCACACACGCTCTCACCACTTACCGCCGTTTACACGACATGTACTCGGCAACCTTCAAGCGGAAGCCCAACGTGGGTGTCGGCCACGGCCTACCTAAACACTCGAGTCTCTAGTCCAGGTTTATCGCCTATTCGGGTTCCATCCATGAGGAGATCCGGCCGGAGTTTCGCTCACAGCCCCAAACGATGTGAACAGGGTTCCCGAGACACCAAACGGGCGCCCGGTACACCGTGCCACGTGCCTACCGCATCACAGCCCACCCCTACGGTCAGCGCTGCCCACGGCCTCCAGCATACTACAAACACCAGAAACTACTTGCAACTCCTGGACAGAGGACAAGGGTGATCAAGAAGCCGAGAGGGTCCATTGGTTTCGGGCCCAATGCGTGGTAGCAGCTGAATCATGGATCACAAACACAGAACTCAGTTCCTGAGGACGGCTGCAATGAGACAACCCACCATGTACTCCTACATGGCCTCTCACCACTACCTTTACCAAAACGTGTTCACACACTTAGCTCACACACAGTAGGACATGTTCAGACGCCTCTGATTCATCCTTGATGAATCAGACCTGACTCAACTCTAAGCAGTAGGAGGCATGACAAACAAGCAAGAATGAGTAGGCACAACAGGGCTCAAACAACTCCTACTCATGCTAGTGGGTTTCATCTATTTACTGTGGAATGACAGGTCATGCAGAGGATAAAGGGGTTCAGCTACCGCAGCAAGTAACAGATGATTCGGTGTTGTCCTAATGCATTAAAAGAGAGCAGGAGCGAGAGAGTAGGATTGTATCGAAATGAACAAGGGGGGTTTTGCTTGCCTGGCACTTCTGAAGATAACATTGAGTCTTCATCAGTGTCAACGATCACAACGTCGGAACATCGTCTACCGGGAGGGGACAGATACCAACAACAAAGAAGAACACAATCAATGCAATGCACAAAATGATGCATGCTATGACATGGCAATATGAATGTGTTTTGAGCTAATGCAACTAGCAACAGATTAAATGAAGTTGGTTTGAATACAAGATTCAAATTTAAACTCCATATGTGATTATTCAAATGCCATTTAATTGATTTGTGCTAAACAGCAGCTATAAGTTGTTCTAACATGCATGAAAATGGTACAGATGGATTCCTTGAATTTTTTTGATAATTTTTCATATATAATTTATTTAATTTGGAGTTACGGTTAATTTTCTATGATTTATTGAAGTTTAGGACATTTTCTGAAAATAATAAATCATTTAAGAATTATTTAAATTCCAGAAACATTTACTACGTCAGCAGTGCGTCACCGTGACGTCAGCAGTCAACGGGCGCGGTCCAGGTCAAACCTGACGTGTGGGGACCACACGTCAGTGACACAGTTAACTAACCTAAGTTTAATTAGAGCCTGGGCCCGCATGTCAGTGTCCTATCTACTTAACTAAGTTAGTTAACACTAACTTAACCTGGTACTAATTAAACAGGGGAGCTGGGCCCACACGTCAGTCAGAGAGAGGGGAGGGTCAAACCGGGCAGTGGGTCAACCCACGCCGGTCAAGGGTCAACGGTCGCCGGCGTTTAGCCGCCGGCGAGTCCAGACGCGGCGGAGGGGCTCGGGAAACGTCCTCCGGCGACCAAAACAGCGGCAGCGATCATCTACGCGTAGCTGGCGCTCAGCCGCATCCATCTAGGCAAGCGGGAGGGGCTGAGGTCGAACGGGCTCGCCGGAATCGAGCTCGCGGCGGCGGCCGAGGTTCGGAACTCGACGGAAATGAGGCTACGGTTGACGAGAGGACGAACGGATGCTTGTTCTGGGCTCCTGGGACCACGCTGAGCGCAGACACGTGCTCAAACACGGGCGGCAGCAACTGTGGCCGCGGCGGCGCCATGGCCGTCAGCGAAGAGCTCTCGGCTCGTTGTGAACGGCGGCTAGAAAGGGAGATAGGGCACGGGGAGAGGGGGAATCGGGTCAAAGGCTCACCGCGGAGCTGCAGGGAGGGTTAGTGGGCTCGGGGGCGGCCGGAGTGCAGCGAATCGACGGCGACGATCTCCGGTGGCCGAGGAGGGGAACGGCGACGTGGGCGGTGATGCAGGGCTCCCGGCGTTGCGTAGCTCCATGGAGAGGTCGGGGGCGTCGAGGCGGAGCCTTTGGTCACTCTGGTGGGGTGGAACGACGGTGGTGGCTACGGCTGCGACGAGCGGCGGCGACGGCGGTCCTCGGTCGCGCGAGTGAGAGAGCCAGAGAAGAGAGAAGAAGGAATGAGGGAGAGTGAGAGCGGTCCAGGGGGGTGCGTGGCATCCTCAGGGCGACGGGGAGACAGGCAGAGAGGCAGGAGGTGGCCTGGGCGTGTGCCCG